>NC_056524.1:78446701-78529716 GCF_019175285.1 Sceloporus undulatus | reverse complement strand
TAATAATAATAATAATAATAATAATAATAATAATAATAATAATAATAATATATTTACAGAAAACTTAATCATAGAACCTGGGACTCTTTTACAGTACAATAGGATCGCACAGCGTAAGAAATGAACCAGCACATATTCATAGTCATACTCTTTTTATAATGTTACAGAACATGTTTCAGAGATGAGCAACAGCACTTAAATTATGTACTGTTTCATACTACACCTTTATTTATTATTTGTCATGGCTGCCTCCTATGTATACTACTAGAGTGTGCTGGCTATCTGTAAACATCTCTCCTAAACTGTAAATCACAGGATTCCACAAAATGTTGCTTTGGCTATCAAATTGGAATTATACTGTTATAACTCTGTAGAGTGAAAGAGCATCAGTTTCTGTGATCAAACCTTATTTACATATAGCTTGAGAAACAGGTTTGCTTGCTGCTACCTCTATAATTGTCAGCATAAAGCTTCTGGAAATATTTCCATCTTGTCTGTTTTCATGTATGTTATAGTTATGCAAAGCTTTGTAAATACTCCAAAAGATCCAAATGAATAGTGATGATCTTCATCATAATACCAGAGTTCATATAAGCAACTCTCCCCTGGAAGTCTTCCGTACTGGGAAAACCTATATTGCTTTGCTCTTTCATTTGAGCCCCCACCATGAAATAAAGAGACCAGATATGTAAATTGGATGTATAAGAATATGTTTTATTAAACCTTTAACCTATTTAACCCAAACTGTTAACTTTAAATTCTTAAAACATCAACTGAGGGTGAAATCCTGATGTGGGTTGAGCTGAAGCCAGGTGTCTTTCCCAGACCACCTCTTCAGCTTTCCCATTGGGTGAAACAACAGACTCTGAGAGCAATCCGAACACTCAGATTGTATCCTCAGTCAGGCATAGGGAGGTAGATATGAGGCATACTCTCCCAAACTCCCTTGAGTTTGTAAGACAGGGCAAAAACCCCATATCTTCCCCAAAGGCTGTTTCCTGAGCAGCCTCCATGGCCCTGAGCCAGACCTTTAACCTCAGTGGGATGCCTAGGCGTACACTGATCCTTCCCCCGCCCCCATTAAGGCAACAGATAAGGGACATGCTTCTTCTTTATCCCTTTCCCCCATCAGGACCTCCAACACAGACTTCAACCCTTGATAAATATCTCCCAAGAACAAATTGTTACCTTGTTCTGCAAGGTAAACCCCATCTGAACGATATAACTCAGGTCTACGAAATACAGTAGTGGGATGACCAATGACATGGCTGGAAGACCTTCACACTGTATTCCGAATTTCTCTATTGACCCTTTTCCTAGGACCATCCAATTTACGCGGATTCCCTTCACCCCACCAAACTGTACGAGGTAGAATTTCAGACCAAATGATGGCAACTCCTGGCCATCTCTTCTTGATCACTTCAAAACCTTGCCAGGCTTGCCAAATGAGTGCTTTGCCTTTTATCAGGCCAACATCACCATGTCTCCCAAGCAAAGTGGTGGCCCAAAATGGCTGACGCAAGCTTGATGCACTGCCCAATAAATCATGCTGTGGCCATAAATTAGGACCCTCACCCTCATAGAACAACATCTGTGAACTAACAAAAACACACATTAAGAAAAAGAATTAAATACAAACTCTCCACACATACCTTTTGTAGGCAACTGATTTCCAATATGCTGGACCATTGGTGTCTCCAGCCCCATAGCAGCTGCGGTGGAAGTTGCCCCAACGAGGAAAGAGTGAGTACCAAATTTAAGCCCCAAATTGGCAAGTGCCCTTGAAGCCACCAAATTGGCAAGTGCCCTTGAAGTCACCACCCAAAATTGTAGCCCGTTTGAGATAACTGAAAGAAAAAAGCTGGTAGCTTTTACTCAGGGGAGTAAGATCATTGTGACAAAAGAGAGGGCCTGGTGACCTACCCTGCAAAGTTGCATATTACCCAGTGCCCAGACTGGACAAAGGTCCTGCACTAAACATTGCCCTAGAGAGACCACTGAGCCCTTTCTTTTTGATCTGTCTTGGACCTACAAATGTGGAGGACAGCCGAATGGCCTGACAAGATCAAATCAGAAGATAGCAAAGCTCTGTTCGATTGATCCCTCTTAGATGCAACAACCAATTCACTGACACGTAATGCCCCCAAAATGGTCGTTAAGGGGCTGCTGCATGGAAGAGTATGGCCTCAAAATGTGAAAGGCAAAACAAATCCCATTGCTGTCTTAGGCCTAACAACATCTGTGAAGAAATAGGTACATACGTGCCCAGCCATCAATTGTCCTCTGTACTCTGTCACCGGTGTTATCAGCAAGGCCTCAAGATTTGGCCATTGCTTTGCTCTTTCATTTCTTGGAGCTGCCTTTTCCTGTAAACATTTGAGTTAAATGGTAACAATTTAATAGTCATGATTTCTTCAGGGAATCAGACTCCAGGCTAGTGCTGTGCTGAGGTAGATTGAGAGAGATACATGAAGGTGATTTGGAATATTATCAATGGACATTGACTTAAAAATTAATATTTTTAAAATGGCATTTTTTAAAAAAAAAAACTAACACTAGTTTATTTAACTTTTACTGTCAGTAACAGAGAAGAAGTGATTGTGGGGTTTTCTGCTTTGGGTGCTGCCATTGCTTCATGAGCCTTTGGTACTATATACCTTTACTGGACATATGTGTGCACTATGTGTAATTTGAAGTTTACAGGCAGAAAGGTGTTCCAGCCTGGCTCTGCTTTCCCTGCCCAGACCACAATTGTACCTCTTCCTGAGAGTGAAAACATTGGCTGCATCCTGATAGTGAGAATTTATTATTATTATTAACCTTTATTTATGAAGCGCTGTAAATTTATACAGCGCTGTACATGCAATCCTTTTAGTTAGACGGTTCCCTGCCCTCAGGCTTACAATCTAAAAAAAAGAATGGGTGCATCTACACTGTACAAATAATTTGACATCACTTTAACTGCCATGGTTCAACCCTACAGAATCCTGGGATTTGTAGTTTTGTAAGGCATCATGTGCCAAAGTGGTTTGAGTGTTGGACTAGAACTTTGTAGACCAGGGTTCAAATCTTGTCTCGGACATGGAAAGTTCAAGCTACCAGCTTTTTTCTTTCAGTTATCTCGAACGGGCTACAAGATCTCTGTGCATATTCCATAATTTCGACATTGTAGATGCACCCTTACACAGTTTAAATCCAAATTACAGCTGCATGTCATTTATCCTTTTTTCCTCCTAGATGCTGTAGGGGTTGGGATTTTTTTACCAGTTTATGCAATGTCACCTCCATCCCCAAACCACCTGCTTCAGCCCCATCAATATAGCCATATATTGGCCAGCTGACAGTTGGGGAGTAGTGGAGATGCATCCATAGCTGGACACACAGCACAGATGTTGCCATCCATGATCTCCAAAGAACCTCCAGGAGGCTGCAGGGAAAGCCTCATTGCTGGTGTCCAGATATAGGAATCTAGCTAGATACTTTTCTGCCACTACCCTTTCCACTCTCCATTGCCCAGTAAATGTTCATGTTTGGAGCAGGTTGGGTTGGGGAGGTGATGGTGGAGACATGGTCTACTCTGGTGGAATTTTCCACTACAACATCTGATCCATGGTCTCAGCCATTATGTTCTTTTCAATGATTATAGCCTATTCTCTTTTACTAACACTTTGTATTTTGAGTGGATCTGCTTTTGTGCTTGCTCTTTCTATTACTTTGTGCAAAAAATATACACTTGGAGCAATTATGCCCCAGTTAAATTTGTATAGTTTGACTTAGTCAATAGACATTGTAGAGTGAACATTTGCCCTATGAATATGTGCTATTATTAATTTTTCTTTTCAGCAGGGAGAACAAATAAGGAGGAAAGGGAAAAGTGCAACACCTGCATGCTGATGAGAAATGTATGATTTTATAGTAAGGAATGGTTAGAATCACTGTTATACATATTGCAAATGATTTTCTGAACAGAATAGTCATAACTCCTAGTTAATTTTCCTGGGCTGAACCCAATGCTGTATGTACAATAGGAGTTTCTCATACCTCCTGCAGCCACTGTAACCCCATCTGTATCTGCCGCCAGCTCTTCAGAGCAAAGTTGGTAGATGAATGAGCACTATAAAAGAGATGGAAAGAAATCTGCCAGTGGCTCCATTCTGCTGATGAAAGGACATAGTAGAATATTAACTTCTGACATCATTTTCAATCATCAGCATATGTACAAAATGTATGGTTATACTTAATCTCTCTTCCCCCCCCCCCAATTAACTGGAATTAATAAGAAATTGGTAAAAATAATGTGAATTATTTATCATATTGAGGTATTTCTAGCTTACCTTTACATATGTGAGTCTAATGCCAGGGAGACTACAGAAATTTTAATAACTGGACACAAAGTTCTACAAATAGTCCAGCTGCATGGTACATAAATAGCTATATGAAAAATAAAGGGCAATAGGTGATATTGGGTCTTAATAACACAGTGAAGGGGTGACAGGGACCTCTATATTGCCAGCCTCCTCTTCCATGCTGTTATGAAGCTTCCAGCTGTTCTGGAGACAAGTGATGGGAAAAAATTCTGGCAGCTGTATACATGAATCTCAGTGGGCAGAAAGATGAGGCAGCAGATAGATAAAGTTGCCATTGTAGTTGTGAGCAACAGAGGTGACTGTCAAACCATGATGAATGTTTATTGTGGTCTTGGAAAACCTTTACAGAAAGATGTATGGCCAAAGGGATGGTCCGGAAATCATATCCTGTGAGGAGAGACTTGGGACCTTATTGGCTGCTCGGGGCTGCGCAAGGCCAAGAAAAAAATGCATTTTTCCACAAACCAAAGTGTCCTCAAAAAGGCCCCATTCTGTCGCTCAGTGCCAAGCCATCCCCATTCAGGTCTGAGGCATGTCCTTTGCTTCGGTCAGAAGACTTCCAAATGAGTGTCCCCTTCCTGTGCCCATAATGGGGGGGGGGGGGAAATGTGTGTGATAAGGTACCTAGGGAGGTGGGTATGTTTAACCTGGAGAAGAGAAGACAAAGAGATGATATAATAGCTCTGTTTAACCCCAGGGGGTTGTACTGGATGGCCCTTGTCGTCTCTTTCAACTCTATGATTCTGTGAAAGAGCTGAGATATGACATGCAGAGAGTTTCATGGCCATGGCAGTGAGAAGAGGTGGGGGGAAACTGAAAAAGGCAAGGGCCTGTTACAGACAGCCAAAATAAAGCTGCTTCGAGTCACTTTGGAGGTATGATATTTCAATGATGCATGAGTCCTAAGAGTCTGGAAGCTTCACCAAAGCTGCATTCCAGTCCTTAGGAGTGGAGCGTGGCTTTGGTGCGGCCTTTGGACTCTTAGGACGCATGTATCATTGAAATACCATAACTCCAAAGTGACTCGAAGCAGCTTTATTTTGGCTGTCTGTAACAGGCCTAAGTTATCTATAATTGCTGGCAGCAGGTGATCCTCTTTTCTCAGCTACTGTCCTAGCCCTTCTCACAGGATGGTCATATAGTGTAGGAGGAGATGTGGGCAGGCAAACAGGGCTGAATGGCCATGTCAACAAGTGGAGAAACAGCTGAGCACAGTTTATTTATCACCAATCATGACAGCCAATGATGGCAAAACTTGCTTGGCAGCTCCTGACTCCTCATATTCACCTCTACAAGCCATGACAGAGGGAGGGCATGAGAGGTGGTGGTGGTGAACACATTTTCCTGTACCCCACTCCCTTACTTGGTAGTCATTCCATGGCTGTTGGAGTGGGAGGCATGAAAGAGATGAATCATGGGGGAAAATCTCTATGAGAATGTGTTTGAAAAATTGCAGTTTTTGAAGATATGCCCACAGTGGAGGGAAAATCGTTTAAATTTGTCTTATAAAAACAAATTATTTAAATAATCAAATCCCTGTTCTAGACTATGTATAGATTGGTGGCTTGCAGTTCCAAATCTTTATGAGCGGAATCCTTGGTGTTTCACTCACAGACAAAGGAATTTGTGGGAAGACAATGGTGTTTATCACACTATACTCTAATAGTGCTACTATTCCACTTTAACTGCTCTAGCTGCCTCCTGTTGCATTCTCGGATTTGCAGTTTTAAGGAGCTGAACTTCTCTGCCTGAGAATTCTAAATACCCCTTCTTAAAACTGCCAATCCCAGCATGCAACAGGAGGCAGCTAGAGGAGTCACACTGGAATAGTACCTCTTTAAGAGCATAGTGTGATAAACATCTATGACTCAGGACACCACAGTTTAAATCCCTGCTCATCCATGAAAACTCACTAGATGACCTTGAGCACATCACACTTTCTCAGCCTCCGAGGAAAGCAAAGGCCAAATCTCCCTCTGAAGAAATCTTGCCCAGTAAACACCTTAAAGAAACAGTCACCTATGAGAAACTTAAGTCGGAAATGACTTGAAGACACACAACAACAACGTACGTCTTTTTATGCAGTATTGTATGGCAGAATCAAACATGTGACACAAAAATACAGCTTAAAAATAATGATGAAGAATTGCCTATCAGAATGCTTGAATATTAGAAGAAATATTTCAGGAAATCAAATTGAGGATGTAAGTGTTAGTTTGGTGATCCAACCTCAAATGGCTGGGGGGGGGAATACTTTTTTTATTTCATACATAAATCACATTTAATAATTAAAAAAAGAACATTCTCATAGTAGGGGTTTTGCGTTCCTATGCTTACCTTGCTTATGTGGTGCCTAAGGGGGCATTCACAACCTCCCTGAACTCCCATGATTAATCATTACTGAACCCTTTGTTGCCATTGTCATTTTGTAATTCAAACAGTGATCATAATTTAAAATCATTGCTAAAATGGTTAATGAATTAGGGATTTAGGAATGAAGCGGATGAGCTTTTAACAAATTATTTCCAAGCTCTGCCCTAGTTTCCTTGGTGTCCTCTGGTGTGGTAAAGGACACTGTCTTATCTAAAGTTGTGAAGATTTAACTGCCAGCACATCCAGCTTCTATATATGGAATGGAGGGGGAGGGGGATTTTGCCTCAGGCAGCGAAATGTCTTGTACTGCTCTTTAGCCCGACCAAACTGTCCAAATCTCAGGAGACCACCTCACAGCTATCCTGTCAGTTGGGTCAACTGAGTAAAAACATCTTGCTGAAGAGATGTCTTGGCCAGATCAGATCCCTGTGCAGACACAGTGACTACCAGGAGCTTTATTTGTGCATTTGTGACCTCAGCATTCGTCTAACAGATAGCCACATTGCAACAACTGTTGAAAACACTTTTTAAACTGTTAAAAACAAAGCATTAATTTGAATTAAGTGCAAGAACCAAATGTTTGGAAAAACCCAATTAAAATAATCATGACCTTCAAGTGCAAAGAAGCAAAAAGCAGGTGCTTTGAAAAGCACACAAGAGCAAGTCTTCATGCAGACAGATTTTGCAAGGAAGGTCTATATTTGAACAGGTTTCAGAAATAGCTGATGAATTCAGTGTACATATCTGTGTAGAATTATATTACAAACTCTGTCTCAAGATATCACTTGAGTCTGAGTGGCTAGATGCAATCTTGAAATGCCCAAGCAAAATCAAAAGATTGATCTCCATGCAGTTATATCAGTGTGACAAAATTATGTTACATTTATATCACTTGTGCGTAAAATTAATGGATTCTGGTTCAGCAATTAGCCTAAGTTTGACTTTGGAACTACAGTCTGGTATCCAGACCAACTGATATTATAAGACTGCATGCATAATATTAATTATAAGCTTGCCTGGACTCTTCAAGCCTTTGAGAAAAGCCCTTCTCATGGTTCCTGACAGGCACTTATCTAGCAGGGATGTCTGGCACATTTTGTACCTTTTATTTCTGTCTGGTGCATGTGTGCGTGCATGTGTATGTACAGTCATTAACTGCATCCTTCTGGATACTAGAACAAGCCTGGGAGAAGTGCTATTGGTTTGCTTTATAATCATAATAAAATGTCATCATATATAAAATGTAACTTGAATTATACATGCTATTGTTTTGCTTTTTAATCAGATAGATAGACACAGATATATACACTGACAGCATATTTTGCAGGAAACTTGTATGAAGGAATAGTGTGCATCCCCTACTCAGGAAGCCCTGTTTGTACAAAGTTTATCATTTTATGATTACTGCACATGTGGGTGTGTGAGTGCCTACCTGTCATGCATACATATTTCCTGAGGTTTCAAACTTATGGTGACTCTAAGGAGACACTAACATGGTTTTTTTTATACATCCATGGTAAATATTATGATTACATTGAGATTAGCTTTCCTGGAAGTATCCAGGGCAACAGAAAAAGAACAGATAAAACATTAATCCATAGTGGGAGAGTTCTGGGATTTACCATATGCTCTCCATGTCCTTCTAGCCTCTGCTTCAGTTCAAATGTAATGAGGAAATGTGTTCCTGCAAAGTAAACAAGGCCCGTAGCATCCCCACTCCTCTTTTCCACAACAGAAAAGGAAACTGAAACATTAATAATTGATATGAAGCTAAATAGAGTGTCTTGTGATGTCGGAATGTAGGGGATTATGGTTTGTTCAAACTATGATATGGACAAAATGTGGCTTTGGATCTACTTGTACTCCCCCAAAACTTTATTATCTTTTTCTTCTCCAGACTCCAAAGGATTGGGTGAGAAGGCGTTCTCACTCCAGGAACATATCCACATTGCACAATTACAGCAGTTTGATTCTGTCATATAAGGATGTAATGCTTTTCTAATTTAATTATCAAAGGAAACAATAATTTTAGCAATTTTCTTCCTGCTGAGAGAAACTGAAAATTGTGCAATGCATAGTTTGGGTCTTCTTCTGTACAAAATATTCAAAGGAAGAAGCACACTATATTTTTGTGCAGAAATATTTTTGTGCAGAAAATGCTGTTTCCTGCACAAAAAGAGTAAATTTTGCACAGAATAAGTCACAAAGTGCAAACATTTTGTTCAGGATTCTCCTCATCAGACTTTCTCGATACACAAGCACATTTTTGTGACTATTTGCCAAATAGCTTTCCAGTTTTCTTTCCATCACTACTGCCATGGCTCCTTCCTATGGAACTTGGGAATTTGTAGGACCCATGACAATTAAAGTGAGATCAAAGTGCTATAACTATGTAGTTTAGATACCTCTGGAAGCCTCCATGAGAAGCAAATCACCCTTTAAATAGGTTACAGGCCCCTTTGTGCTGTTTAACTTTTTTTAAAAAAACAGTTCTATAAAAACTGAAGTGGACGTTCAGACACTTTCTCCTTTCTTCTGATTTTGGTAGTTCTGCAGAAGCCCCAGGAACTGAGAATAGGATCTGCCATGGACATGCTGCAGTTACCCATCCCTCTTTGTGGTTAGTGGAAGAAGCGATGATCAGCCTGTACTTTCAAATACTGGCTTGACCTGAAAACATAATGCAAGAAAAGGCAATTCTTTGAGTGTGGGTATCATTGCAAACTATAGTTAGTTTATAATAAAAAAAACAGATGCTTTCAATCCTGTCCTTCAGTTTCTGAAAAAGGTGAGTGGAAGAGCCCACAGACCCAAGATCTGTACATGTTCATTCAGACAGTAAGACACCTAAGGTGTTCTGTTATGTTCAGACCACACCACACTGTGACAACAGTCTGAAATAACCCACTCTGTCAGTCTGGGCAGCAGAAAAAAAGCTTCTCCTTCCCTAGGTGATTGCAAGGCAACATAAAATGTGAAAGCCAGCTGTGATGAAATGGGATTGATGCATAAAATGTGAAGAGCTCACTGCCACTCTCTTTTCAGTGTAACTACTACTTGTCATAAAGTTTTAGTTTCTCCAATGCTTTGAGTCTTTTGTCTGTGAGTAGCTTTCATTCCCACTGGGCATAACCCATGCTGTGTTGGCAGCTAAACCCCTGAAACAGCAGCCTTTCCAAAATATCATGCCAGGGGGCAGGCAAGGCAGTGTGTGTGAGAGAGAGAGAGGGGGGGAGATGAATGAGACAGTAACAGGGAAAATGGAACAATGACTTTGTACATAATGGAGAGGAATGTTTCAGATATGATTAAATCAAATTCTACTCGTTTTAATTACTGACATTTGTTAACTAATTTCCACTGCAAAGTAGCTGGAGTAAAAGGGCCCAATTTGGGTTGGATTTATGACGTTTTTGATATTTCTACAGTTTTCTATAGAATTTCTGTCAATTTAGATTCCCCCTATCTAAATCATTCTTACTTTGATGGGGTGTGTATATACACACAATGATGTTCTTATCTAGCATGGGCCAGGGTTGTACTCTATCTATCTATCTATCTATCTATCTATCTATCTATCTATCTATCCACACGCACACACACACATACACACACACAAATATCATGAATCCAAAATAAAAGTCAGGAGGCAAGCTCTGACAACTTCTTCTTATATATCAACTCGCATTAATAAATTTATTATTATTATTATTATTATTATTATTATTATTATTATTATTATTATTATTTTATGAGTCTGAGAGAGTGTGACCCAGCAAGAACAAATGTTGAGATAGCTCTCTCATAAAAATGTCCAAGAATGGCCCAACAAGGGGGGAACACACCAGGCCAAAGAGGAGGTGGGGTGGAGGGAGCTGATCCCCCTAGAGCCCACAATAGGGGGCTTAAAATGGTGGTCTCAGTGCCCAGTGGGCCCCAAAGGATGCGAGCACTGTGGTACACCACTCGCCGCTGATGCAGCCCAGGCCCAAGCACAGCAGGACCCATAGGGAGGGAGGCCAAAGCACTGGGTTCCCACAAGACTCGGCTCCGGACTCCCACAAAAGACTCGGCTCTGCACACCAGCAGAGTTGAGCAGCAAATGGTGCCGAGTAGGGCACCATGTGGTCTTAAATAGGCCCATCAGTAGGAGGAGCTGGGAGGGAAATCGCCCTGTCCCCAATCGGCTGCCCTGGAAGACAAGGGTGACCATAGAGAAGGACTCTCTGCCTCCCAGAGTGTCCCCTCCAAGGCAGAAGTCCTCCCCTCCCCCCCCCCCCCGGCCATCCAATGGGCTGCCAGCACACTCCAGCAAAGCATGCTGGGGCGTGCCAGGCAGAGCAGCGTGTGCCAGCGGGTCCTCAGTGGCAACGCAGCCTGCCTGCTGAGTCAGGCAGCCGCCTTTGATAGAGGGACAAAAGGTTAAGGAATGGTGACAAAGGAAAGGTGCGCTCATAAAATGAGACAGTGATAGTAAAGCAGTAAATTACTATAGGCATACATTTGGATTCCTAGAAAGTCTCATCATACAAAGTTGTTATACCCAACACTTCTGTTATCAATATTGTTGTTTCCTTAATCTTCAGCAGTATGTGTACCTTGGCACTTCCCTCCTTGATCTTCTTCAGTAGTTGCTCCAGGCTTTTGTTGATTTCTGCTAGTAGTATTGTGTATGGGCCAAAGGATATGGCCAAGAAAGAGCGGCCACCAAACTGGTACCACCAGGAGCTGGATTATATCCACTCCTTTTTGATCCACTTTAAAGAATCAGATTGTGATGCTGGAGCAGCTTCTAGCCACTTTAGGGGGGGTGTGTCTTCTGAATTCCACACCCGCTCACTTGCCAGAAACTGCCTTATTTGGCTCGTGTGTCTCAGGCCTATCTTAGGTTGTTAATGTTCTTTCCTCCAATCTTCACTCTTCCTGCTTCTGAATCTAACCCCGCTCTGCATACAATATTTTCTGCATTAAGTTTGACTAAATATTGTGACAGGCCTACTTTTTTCCCCAGATGTTACTTCAGATGGCCTGGAGGGATCTCAATGAAGGCAGAAAATGTGAAGTCGAAGGCTTTCATGGTCAGCATCCATACTTTTTTGTGGGTTTTTCAGGCTATGTGGCCATGTTCTATAAGAGTTTATTAATGACGTTTCACCAGCATCTGTGGCTGGCATCTTGCCAGCCACAGATGCTGGTAAAACATCAGGAATAAAATATGTTAGTACTCGGTCAAATAGCCTGAAAAACCCACAAAAAACTACAGGCAGAAGATATTTCTCTTTTTGGTCATGTGGGGACCAGGGACAAAGGGCAATAAAAGAAAGGTAATAAAATTCTGTTCTATTAGCAACAGAAAAGTAACTTGAGTTCCAAGCTGTTCCTGTAGCTTGAGTTCCAGGCTGTTCCTATCCTATGAGAAGCTAACTGCCCCTTTCTTAGGCAGAAGACATTGATTTTCTCAAGACATCTCTATACTGTTTACATTTGGAAAAAATTCTTAGGTACTGAAAAGATAAATAGCAATAGCAAGTACATTTCTATACTGCTTATCAGTGCACTTAAGCACTCCCTAATTGCCCCCAACAATCTGGGTACTCATTTTAGCCACCTCGGAAGGATGCAAGCCTGAGTCGAGCTTGAGCCCTTTTGCTGGTATTAAACTTGCAACCTTATGGTTTGTGAGTGAGTGGCTGCAGTGCAGGCATTTGATCACTGCGCCACCAGGGCTGCCAGTCATAGTATATCCACATGAATAAGTTTCATCTTTGTTGGAGGTAGAAAGCTTGAAGAAGCCTTAAGTTCCAGTCCATTAATTCCCTCTTGTTAAAGTCCACCTGTTGTAACACATGCTATATGTGCATAAGAAATATTTTTATACACAGATTCGAGCATCCACAGCTTGAAAATATTTTTTAAAAGTATAAATTCCAAATAGTCAACCTTAATTTTCCATTTTATATTTTCCTTTTCTATTATATTTAATGGGACTTGAGCATCCATGGATTTTGTTATCCACGAGGGGTCCTGGAACCAAACACCAGCAGATAACAAGGACCCACTGTATGGAGCAAGAAATTCCAGAGGTACAAACTGGATCCAGGAAATGAAGAGGCACTCAGGATCACATTGCAACATACGATGGTTAACGGAGCACATAAGGGAATTCCAAACGAATATCTGCATATGTTTTATTGACTATAGCAATAAATAATGATCATGGAAATCTATGGAATGCTCTCAAGGAATTGGGAGTTCCACAATATCTGATAGTTCTGATGAGGAATCTGTACTCAGAACAACAGGCTACTGTTAAAATAGAAAATGAAGAAACAGAATGGTTCCCAATCAGCAAAAAGATCAGCCAAGGCTGAATTCTATCTATAAGAGACAACCTGTTTTAGAGAACAGAGGAATTATTATACTGAAAAGAAGGATTTTAAAGGGGTTATTGGACCATTTTTTGTTTGTTTGTTTGTTTGTATCTCTCAGCCATAAAAGAGTAATATTTTAGGAAACCAACACACACTACACCAGATTAATGGCCCAGGACTCTTTCCTTTGAAACAACAGCCAGGATTTCACTGTGAGATCTTGCACATCAACCTGTCATACTACCCTTGAAGAAAGTATGAGAAATTGACAGTATGAGAACACTCCTTGATCCAGTCATGACCCTGGATGTCTCAAGTGTTCACAAAGGTAAGGCTAGTGTATTAACTGAGCCCGCAGTCTTGGTTTTATCTTTGATTCTTCTCTGTCGTGTATCCCTCAGATCCAGACCACAGCCAAGGCTTGTCGATTCTTTTTGTACAATATTGCCAAAATCTGACCATATCTCTCTGCCTCTACTGCCAAGATCCTGGTCCATGGCCTAGTGGTCTCACAACTCGATTACTGTAACGTCCTCCTGGCTGGGCTTCCTCTTTCTTACCTCCGTCCTTTAATTTCTGTCCAACATTCAGCTGCACACATTATCACATCCGCCCACCGCTCTGACCACATCTCTCCTGTGTTGGCATCCCTTCACTGGCTCCCCCTCCCTTTCCGTATTCAGTATAAGCTCCTGCTGTCGACGTTTAAAGCCCTCCATGGGCTGGCCCCTCCTTACTTATCAGACCTAATTTCTCCTCACCTTCCCACTAGGGCCCTCCATTCTGGTAGTCAAGGTCTGCTGTCCCAGCCCAGGATTTCCTCTACCCCATCTCAGATTTGCCCCTTTTCACTCACTGCCTCTCACTCTTGGAACCTTCTTTCCCCGCGAACAAGAGCCATCACTTCTTTAACCAGCTTCAAAATGGAGCTGAAGACCATCCTGTTCAGAGAAGTGTTCCCAGGCATTGCATAATTGTCACTTGCTTTTTGTTGTTCTTTTGTTGTCTGTTTTATTGAATCATTTCCTGTATTGCTATGTATTTTATATGTATTATCCTACTAGAGAGGCCCCTTCCCCACCACCTTTACCTTCTCCTTTTGTGTAATGTCTTTTTAGATTGTAAGCCTGAGGGCAGGGAACCGTCCAGTTAAAAAGATTGTATGTACAGCGCTGTGTAAATTTACAGTGCTTTATAAATAAAGGTTAATAATAATAATAATAATAATAATAATAATAATAATAATCTATTTCTAAAAATATCAGAGCTGGTTTCAGTTTTTGGTTAGGCTACTGTCACACACTGTACATGGGCCTGCCCTTGTCTGGAAACTTGACCTTTGTCTAGAAACTTTTTCTGGAATCTTGACCAGAATGCCAATTCTCAAATGGGGACCCCAGAATAGAAAAGGCCTATTCCCTCATTCAACTTACTGTATGTGTTACGGCAGGGGTAGCCAATGATAACCTCATGGTTGTCTTAAGAAATTGATCTGTTCATACATAAAAAGGTGCAATAGGTTTGCTGGGCATAGGCTGAAGGGCCTCAAAGCCTCTTTGCTTTGAGCTTGGCCTGGGAACTTATTGGAAAGCACTTTACATATTTCAGTATAGTGGAGATATGTTCCCTATCCCCAGTCAGTATACTTGGAGAACTAGTTCTGCATTAATTACATTCTCCACATCAAAAATAGTCTTGTAGGCAGTGAATAAGTGTAGTTTAATGTAGAGGTTACCATTAACCCTTCTGCCAATCTAGCATTTCAAAAGCAAGTAAATAAATAGATAAGTAGATAAATAGGCTCCACTTCAGTGGGAAGGTACAGCATTCTGTGCAGTCATGCTGATTACATGATCTCAAAGTTGTCTTTGAAAATGCTGGCTCTTTGGCTTAGAAACAGTGATGAGCACCACCCCCTACAGTCAGACACGACTTGACAACCTTGTCAAAGGGGAAACCTTTACCTTTACCTTTTTTACCAAGTCTTACATAAACTGAGACAAGGCTATCTCAGTCCTGAGTGAATTGCTCTTCCTACTGTATACCAGATGAGGCTGATGAGAAGCTTTCCATTCCAAGGAGACATATATATATATATATTTGCATCTCAAGTGTCAAATCTGGATGTATTCCTAATTCTTGGATTTGCTCCATTAGGGAGAGTGCAAACCTATCCTGAATTCCCATTTTCAGGACAGATGAACTACCCTGAGCCTCATCTGTCCCATTATCAAGCTCAGTTGCTGATCTAGCAGTTCTGTCTGACTCATCTCAGGGTCAAATGAAACTGTAAAAGAGAATTGGGTGTCAACCTACATATTCACAACACCTTATTCCAAACCTCTGAATGAATTCAGTCAGCAGTTCTTTGCAGCCATTACTTCATATATGAAACGAACTTGGGGTTTTTTTCAGAAGAAAAGTGAAACTGACATATTTTGCCCCATCATTGGTCATTTAAGGCAGAATTTTAATATTGTGTTAAATATCCTAGATAGATTAATGAAGACTCTAGTCCATGCCCTAGTGATTTCGCGACTAGATTATTGTAACCTCCTTCTGACAGGGCTTCCTCTTTCACACTTCCATCCTTTAATCTCTGTCCAGTATTCAGCTGCCCGTATTGTCACATCCGCTCGCCGCTTTGACCATGTTTCTCCTCTTTTATCCTCCCTTCATTGGCTCCCCTTCCCCTTCCGCATCCGGTACAAGCTTTTATTATTGACTTTCAAAGCCCTCCATGGATTGGCCCTTCCTTACTTATCTGACCTTTTTTCTCCTTACATTCCTACTCGCACCCTCTGCTCTTGTAGTCAAGGTCTCCTGTCACAGTTTAGGACTACCACTGCCCCCTCCCGAATTCGTCCCTTCTCGCTTGCTGCCCCTTACTCCTGGAACCTTCTTCCCCCACATGCACACCTCATCACTTCTCTACCCAGTTTCAAAACTGAGTTAAAGACTATATTGTTTAGAGAAGCGTTCCCAGAGGCTAGCCCCTCTCTGACCCAGGAAGCCTCCTTTTAACCATTAATTAAGAAGCCAAGCACTTCCTCCAGTCCATCTGCCTTGGTCCAGGCCTCGGAGGTGGAGAACTGCTGGACCTGATCCCATTCCCCACCACCACTCCCTTCTCCTTTTGTGTCGTGTCTTCTTAGATTGTAAGCCTGAGGGCAGGGAACCGTCTAAGTAAAAGATTGTATGTACAGCGCTGTTTAAATTTACAGCGCTTTATATATAAAGGTTAATAATAATAAATACTAATAATATGAGTGTGCAAACAGACTTTTAATAAAACACAATATTGAAAAGCCTTAGTTACTATTCACAGCTTAGCTGCAGTGTTTTCTGAAGCTAACTAGTCATTTATAGTACAGAAAAGTTTGCAGAAAGCTTAGAGGACCTTGAAACAGTCAGCTTATAAAGTTGAACAAACAAAGAAAGGAAAACAACAGGCTCTGTGTTTACTGACCTTCTGAATCTGAACAGCATAATGCCAACAAGCAAAACAAAATGTAACAATCTATCTTTCTAATACATTTCTAGCATCTGTACAATACCTTTCCTTACTCTTTCTTACCATTGCAGGTGGCATATTGAATTCCCTTGCCATTTTCTTACTACTTAAAAATAAGGAAAGCTATAAATGTTTGAAAAAAATTGTTTCTACAGCTCAGACTCCTTAGGCTATGACCTTAGTGGCCAAGAATAAATGTCTTAATGCCTGTGCAGTACCTGTTTTGAACTGATGGCCTGGAATATAAATCATACCGCTTTGGGGACCTGTCTGAAACTGATGAGTGGTATTCAGCAAAATCTAATTCAATTTGGAAAGTGAGATCTGGTATGACACAGTCTACAGGAACAAAGCAACAAGGGTGACTATTTAGAATTCCATGTATAGGACAGGATATTTTTGGAGTGCCAAGGCTAGCTAGGCCACCTGTTTTTCCATTGTTTTATAACAGCATAAGAATAGAAAACATGGTGTCACATAAAACAGCAACATAAAAATAAGTCCTTGCTCTCTTGTAAGAGTGAAACAAGAGTGGAATGGAATGAAAGTAAAGAAGTGGACACCAACAGGGTAGGTGAATAAATACTTAATTTTTTACACAGACCAAAATTAATTACACAGACCATTAAAAGTTGTGTAATTCCTGCTACCTTATCTCTTAATTGTTCATTACCTTATGCTTTTTAATCTGCATCTACTTTGATATAGCCAAGGCAGTCTAGGGCGGGTTATAAACCGCCAGAAAGTATGCGCAGAGCTCGTACTAGGGTTAGGAAGGGCCGGTGCTTCCGCACCTCCCTAACCCTAGTGCGTGCTCTGCACGTACAAAATGGCGGTGGCCATTCCACATGGCCGCCGCCATGATTACGTCACAACCGCACCGCCTCCACACGAGGCGGCATGTTTGTGATGTATTGAGGCCATGCCGCGGCGCATAGTGCGCCTTTTTGCCGGCCCTGGAAGGAGCACAATTTCTGCACTCCTTCCTCTGAGCGTCCGGGAGCCCTGCGGTGTGGCAGCTGTGGCTCCCAGACACCACAAGGGGCGGCAGCAGGACAGTGCTGCTTCTCGGTGGTATGTAACCCACCTAAGCTTCCATGGTTATAAAAACAGTACAGTTGGCCCTCAACAATTATGGCTTTGACACTTGTGGTTTTGATTATACACAAGTTCATTGCTGTCTGTGCACACACTCCTCCTCCCTCCTGGGCTTTTCCCCTTGGGAGAAAAAGCCTACTAGGCAAGGAGCAGCCAGAAAGGGTGTGCATGCCAACCCCAGTGTGATAGTTGGGTTCCCACAGTCAGCTATCCCATCGGGGAAGGGAGAGGAGAAGCAACAGAATGCACAGGGAGGTAATTGAAGTCAACCAACACCTGGACAACTTCAATAGGAAAGAAGTAAACTGAGGCCCAGTACAGATGGGCGTATGGGGCACCCTTGTCACATGCTAAGGGTTGGCTGAGGGCACTCCGCCCACACATGCCTCAACCCTAGCATGTGACGAGGACGTCAAAATGGCAGCGCCCTGTACAAAGGGGCGCTGCCATTATTACATAAGTCATTATGGCGCCGCACAGCACTTACGTAACGAGTGCACCACTGGCACACTCATTACGCTGCTACCGCAGCAGCAAAAGGACCTGCTTTTTGCAGGTTCTTTTTCCGCCGACGGAAAACCACATGGTTTGTCCACTGTGTTTTCCCCAGGTCAAAAACTAGGTGCCGGCAGACCGCCTTTTTGGGGTAGTCTGTACCAGGCCAGAGTTTGGCTACCAGCCCTGAAAAACACCAAAATCAAGATTCAACACGTGCAAATGAACATCACACAGGGTCAAGGGGTTCCCCTGCAGACAATGGATTGCTAATTAAATTGATACGCATATCCTCCCGCATATTCTCCCATCCTGAGGTCTTGGCATTCAACAACAGACCAACACACATGTAAACATGTAAATCACTTCCTGCCAACCAAGGGTCATATTATTATTATTATTATTATTAACATTTATTTATGAAGCGCTGTAAATTTACACAGCGCTGTACATGCAATCTTTTTAGTTAGACAGTTCCCTGCCCTCGGGCTTATAACCTAAAAAGACATGACACAGAAGGAGAAGGGAGTGGTGGCAGGAGAGGGCAAGAGGCCCAGCAGTTCCTCTCTACCTCCGAGGCCTGGACCAAGGCAGATAGACTGGAGGGAGGGCTTGTATATACCACTCGCTTTCATGCCACCAACCTCTGAAGATGCCAGCCACAGATGCAGGTAAACATCAGGAATAAATTATTTCAGCCCAACCACCCCATAAAAACCATATCTGAATTGATAGAAGGAACAATAGTGTTGGAATAATTGATTAAAAATATTCATTACCTATAATTCTTTATTTCTTAAATATTAAATAACAATAATAAAGGTCTGAACAATTATTCATGCCTCATGTTACTTTTATTTTTGTTATTTTTATGTTTCATGCCATTACTTTTGGGGAATGAATTTTGAAGTGTAGATGGTCATTTAGGGCATTTCTTTTAAATGAAATTTTGTTTCTAACATATCAGCTATTAGCACCATGTATTTTTTATATAATTACTGTACTATGAAATCTTTTTGTAAAAAAAAAAAATCAGCTTCTTGAACAGACATTAATGTATTGGTGTATTAATGTCACACAACTGGTACATATGATCTGAATCTCTGTGTTCAACAGCTCCCATGAAGATATGGCCATATAATTTCTTTGCCCCACAGCAGTTCTATTCTATAATATAACTGAAACCAGAACTAGCATCTTATCTGACTAGATAAAATATGTAACCAGTGGTGTCACTAGGTTGGCATCACCTGGTGAGGAAACTCATTGTGTCATCCTCCCATTGACTTCTTCCCATACCACACCATAAAGAATCCTTGGTAATGTTTTTTGTACTAATGTTACTCATAAATTGTAATTCCCAGATATCACTGAATACAATGGCAATTATTGTGACATAAACCACTAGCAAAATTAAAACTATGCCTTTAAATTACAATCTCATATGTACAGCCTAAGTGTATTTACATGTACAGTTGGCCCTCCTTATCCATGGAATTTTTATACACGAATTGAAGCATCCACAACTTGAAAATATTCCAAAAAAAGTATAAATTTGAAGTATCAAACCTTGATTTGTCCATTTTCCATAAGGGACACCATTTTGCTATGCCATTGTATTTAATAGGATTGAGGATACACAGATTTTGTTATTCATGGGGGTTCCTGGAACCTAACTCCATCAGTAATATGGTGCAACTGCGAACAAGGGTTATGTAAACCACTAAAAAGAAGTTTGCAAACCGGTTTAATATGTAGTGGGAATGAGGCCTTAGGGCCCAAACAAACAAGCCAAAATAAAGCTGCGTCATATCATTTTGGAAGTATGCTGTTTAAATTATGCATGAGTCCTAAGAGCCCGGAAGCCATGCTAAAGCCACGCTTCCCTCCTAAAGACTGCAGCGCAGCTTTAACGCAGCTTCTGGCCTCTTAAGATGCCTGTGTCATTTAAACAGCATACATCCAAAGTTATCTGAAGCAACTTTATTTTGATCTGTCTGTTCGGGCCCATAGTCTCAAAGGTGTTACAAGATCCCTTTGCATGCTTATATACCAGATTAACATGGTTAGGTTTCTGAATAATACACTAATGTGCATTGATGTACATCAGGCACTTTTCAGGCTTTGTGATGTAGTAACATAACAGCAGCCCTTTACTGGATAGAAATATTACACAATTGTACAGTTCTAATTCTCACTGATGTAAGTCCACTGACAAAGAGGCAAGGCCCCAACAGGATTCCAGCCCAGATTTCTAGGGCTTTCATTTCCTCTAGTTAGGTAAGATACAATGAAAGGCCTATTTTTCTCGACATGAGTTTAGCAGGTCTGAGAGATGTAAACCAGCTGGATATTATCAGATCATTGATTTGTTCTCCACTTTTGAAAAGTGCAACAGCAGTAAGTATCTCTGTGTTTATCTACAGAAGTGTGTTATGGTACAATACTGGTGTAAAAATAGTTGCACAAGCAGTTGCATTTTCTTAGAAGTTAAATACAGTCCCTAGTGCGAGCATACACCCAGCCCTCTCTGATAATGTTGACTTAGAATCATAGAATCATAGAATCATAGAGTTGGAAGAGACCACTAGGGCCATCCAGTCCAACCCCCTGCAATGCAGGAAATCCAAATCAAAGCATCCCTGACAGATGGCCATCCAGCCTCTGCTTAAAGACCTCCAAGGAAGGAGACTCTATCACCCTCCGAGGGAGTGCATTCCACTGTCGAACAGCCCTTACTGTCAGGAAGTTCCTCCTAATGTTCAGGTGGAATCTCTTTTCCTGTAGCTTGCATCCATTGTTCCGGGTCCTGTTCTCTGGAGCAGCAGAAAACAAGCTTGCTCCCTCCTCAATATGACATCCTTTCAAATATTTAAACAGGGCTATCATATCACCTCTTAACCTTCTTTTCTCCAGGCTAAACATCCCCAGCTCCCTAAGTCGTTCCTCATAGGGCATGGTTTCCAGACCCTTCACCATTTTTGTTGCCCTCCTTTGGACACGCTCCAGTTTCTCAATGTCCTTTCTGAATTGTGGTGCCCAGAACTGGACACAATATTCTAGGTGGGGCCTGACCAGAGCAGAATACAGTGGCACTATTACTTCTCTTGATCTAGACACTATACTTCTATTGATGCAGCCTAAAATAGCATTGGCCTTTTTAGCTGCCGCATCACACTGTTCACTCATGTTCAACTTGTGGTCCACTTGGACTCCTAGATCCCTTTCACACATAGTTTCATTCAGCCAGGTGTCACCCATCCTATATCTGTGCATTTTATTTTTCTGCCCTAAGTGCAATACCTTACATTTCTCTGTGTTGAATTTCATTTTGTTAGCTTTGGCCCAGCTTTCTAGTCTATTCAGGTCATTTTGAATCTTGATCCTGTCTTCTGGGCTATTAGCTATTCCCCCTAATTTGGTGTCATCTGCAAATTTGATAAGTATGCTCCCAATTCTGTCATCCAGGTCACTGATAAAGATGTTGAATAGTACTGGGCCCAGGACAGAGCCCTGTGGGACCCCACTGGTCACTTCTCTCCAGGATGAAAAGGAGCCATTGTTGAGCACCCTTTGGTTTCGGCCGGTCAACCAATTACAGATCCATGTAACAGTTCCTTTGTCTAGCCCACATTTTACCAGCTTGTTTGCAAGTATGTCATGGGAAACTTTGTCGAAGGCCTTACTGAAATCAAGATATACTATATCCACAGCTTTCCCTTCATCTACCAAGCTGGTAATTTTATCAAAGAAAGAGATTAGGTTTGTCTGGCATGACTTGTTTCTCTGAAACCCATGTTGACTTTTTGTGATTATGGCATTGCCTTCTAGATGTTCACAGACTCTCTGTTTAATGATCTGCTCCAGAATCTTTCCTAGTACTGATGTCAGACTAACTGGACGATAATTGTTGGGATCCTCTTTTTTCCCCTTCTTGAAGATGGGGACAACGTTTGCCCTCCGCCAGTCTGCTGGGATCTCTCCTGTTTTCCAGGAGTTTTCAAAGATTATTGCCAATGGCTCCGATATTACATTTGCCAGTTCTTTTAATACCCTTGGATGGAGTTCATCTGGTCCCGGAGACTTAAATTCATTTAGATTAATAAGGTGTTCCTCTACTATCTCTTTACTTATTCTGTGCTGAAATTCCCCTATTCTGTCCTCTGCTCCATTATCCTCAGGTTGAGCACCCTTTTCTTTTTCTGAGAAGACTGAGGCAAAGAAGGTGTTGAGTAATTCTGCCTTTTCTCTGTCTTCTGTTAGCATTTTGCCATCTTCTCCACGCAGTGGCCCTACCGTTTCCTTCTTCTTCCTTTTGCTGCGGACATATCCAAAAAAGCCCTTTTTATTGTTCTTAACCTCTCTAGCAAGCCTGAGTTCATTCTGCGCTTTAGCTTTTCTGACTTTACCCCTACACATGCCTGCTATTTCTTTGAATTCCTTTTTTGTGATTTCCCCCTTTTTCCATTTCTTATACATGTTCCGTTTCAAACTTAGCTCGGTTGAAAGTTCCTTAGTCATCCATCCTGGTTTCTTGAGACACCTCCCGTTTTTCTTTCTCACTGGAACTGTTTGAAATTGTGCCTTCAGTATCTCTCTTTTGAGAAACTCCCATCCGTCCTGAACTCCTTTATTTTTTAGTATTTCTGACCATGGAATCGCTCTCAATACTTCTCTAAGTTTACTGAAATCCGCTCTCCTAAAGTCTAGGATGCGTGTCTGACTATGCCTGGCTTCTCCTTTCCACTGTATTACAAACTCCAGGAGAACATGGTCACTTCCACCTAATGATCCCACCACTTGCACCCCATTAACCAAGTCATCCTTGTTGGTTAGGATCAGATCTAAAATAGCTGACCCCCTTGTTGCCTCTTCCACCTTTTGGACCATGAAATTGTCTTCCAGGCAAGTGAGGAATTTGCTAGGCCTTGAGGATTTTGCTGAGTTTGACTTCCAGCAAATATCAGGATAGTTGAAGTCGCCCATCACTACTACATCTCTCTTTTCTGACTGTGTGGTCATCAGTTCTAGAAAGATATCATCCAATTCCTCCGTCTGACTTGGGGGTCTGTAGTAGACTCCCACCGTAACATCCTTGTTGTTTCTCTCCCCTTTGATTCTTATCCAGATGCTCTCCACCTGGCTTCCATGATTGATGTCCTGGATCTCTTCACTGGTGTAAATATCTCTGACATATAGTGCTATTCCTCCTCCTTTCTTATTTGGCCTATTTCTCTTGAAAAGGTTATACCCATCTATTTCCACTTTCCAATCATGAGACTCATCCCACCAGGTTTCAGTGATGCCTATTATATCATATTTGCTTTGTTGTACTAGGAGTTCGAGTTCATCTTGCTTATTTCCCATGCTCTGTGCATTAGTGTAGAGACATCGCAGACCATGGTTCCCTTTTACTTGCTGCCTGTGCAAGTTTTTTTTGCCTCCCACTGTTGGGTCCTTGCACTGTTTGCCTTGTCTCCTCTATGTCAGTTTGACTATTTTCGCCATCCCTTTCGCCTTCCTTAATATTGCCTCCCTTCCCCACGGAACTCAGTTTAAAGCTCTCCTGATCAAGTTCTTGAGACTGTTGGCAAAAACATTTCTTCCAACTGGTGTGAGATGCAACCCGTCTGTTGCAAGAAGTCCCTCCTCATGGAACCGCAGCCCATGATCGAAGAATCCAAATCCTTCTCGGCAGCACCATCTGCGAAGCCAGTTGTTCACATCCGCGATTTTCCTCTCCCTTCCTGGACCATGCCCTTCAACTGGCAGAAGAGACGAGATGACAACCTGTACATCCATTCCTTTCAGCTTCCTACCAAGCGCCTCGTAATCCCTTTTGATGTTCTGAATGTTGTGTCTTGCAGTATCATTAGTTCCCACGTGGACCAAAAGGAAGGGGTATTGGTCAGAAGGCTTGACCAGTCTTGTCAGCCTCTCTGTCACATCACGGATCTTTGCACCTGGAAGACAACACACTTCTCGAGACATCTTGTCAGGCCTACAAATCACTGCTTCTGTACCCCTCAGCAAGGAGTCCCCCACTACGACCACACGCCTCCTCCGAGGCTTAGCAGCGACTGTTCCCTCGGGTGGGACTCTCAGGCTCCCCTGCTCTGTCCCTGAAGTCTGTCCATGCTGCTCTTCGTCATCCTCCTTGATAAGGGAAAGAGCTTCAAATCGATTCTCTAGCTGCAAACTCCCCGAACAATTCCTTCTTGGCTTACTTCTCTTTGTGACATTCCTCCAGCTGTCTGCCTCCTCTGTTCGGCAAGTGACCTCTTCCACCCTAACATCTTCCTCTGCGTGGTACTCATCCAAGATGGTTAGTTCTATTGTGTCCAGAAAATCCTCTTGTTCCCTAATATGCTGAAGTGTAGCTACTCTGGACTCCAGCTGCTGCACTTTCTCCTCCAAGAGTGCTACCAACTTGCACTTGGTGCATGTGAAGTTGTCCACTTCTGTAGGCAAGAAGAGAAACATCACACAAGAGTTGCAGGTGACTGCAGCAGATCCCTCGTTGTCCATACTGCAAAGTCTTTAGTAATGAATATAACGTTCAATCTACTGGGAATACTTCTTTAAAGGAATGTACTGGCTGTTATGTTACACTTAAAGGGAAGGTTCTGTTTCAATATCTGATTCTAACCTGATGCCACTTGAGCAGAGTTGTTGAGTTAAAGAACTAACAGCGCGCGGCTCTGGAAGTTGGTATATAAAGCTAGTCTGCTAGCTCCGCCCCCTTGTGACTCACAGATGTGACTCACAGAAGCTCCTCCCCTTCAGCAATGAGCACACGGTCTCAAGCACACGGTCTCAAAATGGCTGCCAAGCAGCTCCTCTCCTTCTCCTCTCTCTGGCCGGACTGCTCTTAATGGATGGGACTGTATTTGGTTGTTGGGCAATGGGCCAGCTTAAGTAGTAGTCATTGAAAAACTAGTTGTGCAAGTGTGGAAGCCAGTATAACAGCACTAGCATATATTTAAGCAATACTCAGGGCATCCCTTGGAGAGTATAGGCTGCACCAAGTAAAACCCTAAAGTTGGGGAGGAGCGTGTGACACTACTTCTGCTTTTTGGGCTGTGGCATTCATCTGTGGTCCTTTAAAATGCTGAAGAGGTGTTGTGACTGGGGTGAGGCTCAGTGGGAAGAGAAAGGAGAAGCCCTGGATTTAAATATAGCTCAATATTATAGTTGGATGCTATGAAGTCATTCCAACAAATTCCTTCCAAAGGTTAGGTTCCTTGGAGAGTTATTTATTCAGCCAAAATCTCTTCTAAAATCATAAAACTGTTGCATTAGATAAACTAATAATGTATGACTTTTCACATTACAGAAGGAAACAGAGATTTTTTTTTAAAAAAAAAAGACTATCATATATCAGCTTTAGACTTGTTTCAACTAGTAGGATATATGATTGCTTCTTATATTACTTTTGCTTCACAGAAATTCACATCACTTATCAGATAATATATATGCATATTATAATATCAATCTATTTTTCTGTCTGTAAAGACTAAACTATATTTTTCTGTCTGTAGAGTCTATAAAGCTATGTAATCACAGATTTAAAGTAGTAATGGATTAAGTTTCTCACAACAGTGATCTTCTGTTCAGCTACCAGGATGTTAAATTTCTTATTAATGGACATATTTCCATAACTTAGGTTAAGAAAAGATAGTGCACAGTCCCAGCTAAGCACAATTTCACTGAAAGAGCAATGCATTGTATCATGTAGAATGCAAGATTTTCACAGTCATCAGTAATATGGGTTGTTCCAAATGCAAGATATTACAGAACTAGTGAACCCATGAAGGACTGAGGGATTGAGAGTGAAAAACACATGATTAAAAAAAGCCTCTGTTATTTCACTGTACTATAAATCCTTGACAAATATATTAAGAATAGGAATCAAATGCTCATTTTGTACTATTAAATAAACAGCACTGCACAATAGTACCCACTGTGGCATGATGATAAATTTGAACCAATGGCACTTTCAGCATACCCATAAAGCAGTATATTTCTTGTGCAATTTTGAATGCTTGCAATATAAATAGTTTGCATGCCCTATTCAGTGTGCTTTCCTACAGAAGCATTGCCAGATGAACTTTCAGGCTGTATTTCAAATGCTTCTCAATACTGTTCTCTGGAGTGTGATAAGGAGAATTTTCCTTACAGTAATGACTAACAGATGGCACAATAGTTGAACAAATTCCATTTCATATGGCTGCCTCTGGCAATGACCACTGGAGAAAGATACAGAGACACCATGGCCTTGCATATGTTTTCAAGACAGATGCATGAAGAGATTTTGACTCGGATGCTTAACCATATGACCCAATTGTTTATCCTCCTAAACACACATTAGCAGCAGGGAAAGCAGGGAAATATTCCATCATAAGAAATCTTGGTAAGAAAGCAACCCTCATGGAAATGAATTTTTGTGAGAAAAAGGATGGGTTGGGGAGAGGAGGCTAATAGAGGGTATTGATGCAAAATGAAAGCTTATCTCTTGGGGTTACTAGCAACTTGGGAGAAGGTGGTTTTCATTGAGATCACAATGACAGAGAGTTCTCCTTGTTGTTGTTGATTTAAAAAAAGACTGTACATATTCCAAAATCTCAAAACTTACTATGTTCTATACTTTCATTCTTTTTAGAAGCAGAAGAAAACTAGATGTATGCATGTATGTTTCCTCAGGATTCTAAATTCTTAAGAAGAGCTGCCATGGATAGATGAGTCTGAAGACAATGCCTTCTTTGGGTAGAGAATGAAGGAGGAGGCAAGAAGGAACCAAAGTTAGTATGCTAACCCATGTTTACTTTCACACCTACTGGGTTTACACATGCAGTAAGACATGAATAGGCCTTTAAGAGTATAAAGAAATGTAGGAACAGCTGATGCTTCATACAAACGAATGGTGTGTTTAGCATGGCAAGACTGTTACTCAGCTTATGCAATTACATAGCTATTCAGACCTTGGCAGAGTTACTCTTTGGACTAAAACCTCCAAGAATCTTGGAAGTTGTAGTCCAGAAAAGTAACTTTATCTGTCTCTGCAGTCTACTTAGTAATAAGCTAATGCTTTTGTGGAAAAGCTTTTTGAGTGAATAGCTCTTGAAGACCAGGCATAGCATGCCTGAAAAAATATATGCATTTATTTTTGTTGCTTAAAATGTTGTCTGGAAAACATTAAAGAGAAAGTATTAAAATGAAGGACATAGCAGTGATTATTCAGTGTGTCTTTAATTATAAATGCTAATGTATAAATGTGTGTCGGGGATAAACTGAATGATTTAATGATAGAAAGTGGAACCTCTTTCTTATGGCTATATAGCAAAGATTTTTTTAAAAAAATATCCCATGTATTAAACAACAAATTAGAAGGAGTGTGTTTTTGTCTGTGTTTTACAAGTAAAAACAAAGAGAAGAGAATAGGGATGTATTTTTTTTAAGTTGTCATGTATGCAATTTACCAACACTCTAATCTGTTACTGCATACACAACCTTTCAGAATGCCTAGTCTTCCATGGTTTGACTGAATACTCATTGTACTTACACATTTTGCATTAAGAAGTGGTTCAGTTGCTTATTAAACTATCTCACCAATCTACATAATTTGTAATGCATTGGTGTCAATGCATGCCCTTTGGCCAGATCTTCTTTCATGATGCATCCTTTTTCTGGGGAAAGAAAAAGATCATTCTGACATGAGAAGTTTCATATCATAATGATGCCATGTGGGGAAACTCAACATTCTTCTTGAAATCTGCTGATTAGATGCATCTCAAGATTTTGTACCTTCCATGACAGCTTTATGATTCAATATCTGCTACCACTACTATAGCTACTACTACCACCATCCCTCCTCCTCCTCCCATTCATTTTGATCACTCCCTTTTCGCAGTGATGACACTCAAGGCAAAATGATCATAACTGGTGCAGATTAAAAGCCAGAAAAAATTGCTCTTGGACCTCTCAGCGGCCTTTGATACCATAGAATGTTTCTATGTTGCTTTGGGGACCTTTTGGGGACAGAGAGATGGTGTCTAAAATATTGCAACAAATATTATAGGAGAATTTAGCACTGGGAACTTCTTAGGAAGTTTTACAGCTCTAGTTCCAGAGACCCCTTACTACTTTCATAAGCTGGCATCCTGATGAGCAGGGGCTTATAAGATTTCAGGTCAGGAGGAAGTGACTTGCAACGATCGGACACACTATTTGCCTCAGTTTACACCAAGAATCCCATGAAAGTGCACCTTTAGAATGCATTTTCCATGATGAATATCTCTTCTAAGTAGTGTGTTGGTTAAAATTGCACTCATAAATTGTGTGCAGTATGAACACAATTAATAATACTTAATGTAAAGGGTCCTTTCTCCACACAAGGGCAGTAAAACTACAAAATCAAGCATCAGTGTCTTGTAATTTACTGTGTTACATGATCACTGATAACAGAAAAAGACAGCTGATATAAACCACTCTGAGAAAGCCAATTAAAGAATATTATTTGTATGTTTGCTACCAGCCTTCCTAAGCATTATTCTCTAACAACTATTCGGAAATTTATCTCATTATTATTATGATTACAACAGTTTCATTCTTCATACTCTACTAACCTTCAGTGCATTATTATGGGTTTCATAAACAAACTCTCTTCTCTTTGCATGCTCAAACATGTACAAAAGATTCCATTAGAAAATGAATACCATTAAAAAGATCTTCTTCTTCCCAAAGTTCTGTATAGTATATCTATTTTACATGCAGTTAAGATGTGAATATGTGGAGGAGAAGAAAATACCATGCATACTTCTCATACAACTTACGGTCGCTTCTGAATAATCTTTCTAAACCTGCATAATGACTATGCTTTGTGAGCTAGTGAGAGTCAACAATCTTGTGAATACATTTTACATCCAGCAGATTTGTCAAAAGTTAAGTGATAAAATGTGCAAGTTTGTACTGAAAGCAACAAGTTTGTAGGTAAGGTTTGCAAAGTGACTATGGGCCCATATTCTATCCCTGTTGTTGTAGTCTCCAAATAAGAAGTTAAAGTATGCATTCTTTTCCAGGTACCTTTCATTTTAAAAGTAAGAATGCAGTGACTGCATTTATATTTGAGCCACAAATAAAGGCATAAAGTCGCTAGTTCCAAGTGCTTAACATCATGATCAGCTAACATTGAAAAAAAAAGTATTTCAAGGGAGTAATTATAGAATGAAAACAAAGGATGAATTAAATGCAGGGTGATTTAATTGTCAGTGGTATTTATACAGATAATTGTTAGAAAAAAATTACATTGAAGGAACTGAAATAACCAAACCCGATTTTGAAATATTGTTATTTCACTTAAATGCCAAGATGTATATATTACTGTAGAAAGTTGAGATGGAAGAGGATATAATAAAGTAGCCAAGTGGGTTCAATATTTTGGTTACCAAATGTTACACAGGGACTAGGCCCCCAATTGCCCTTCATATTTTTATCAAATTAATATTAATATGACACCCAACTCTATCTCTCCTTTACATCCGATTCCAAGGAAGCTGTCTCTGTGCTGAACCAGTGTCTGCTGTCAGTAATGGACTGGATGTGGGCAAACAAATTGAAGCTTTATCCAGACAAGACAGAGGTTCTCCTGGTCAGTCGTAAGGCAGATCAGGGAATCGGGGCATTTTTGTTTAAATAGCCCTTTTGAGATCTGGCAGGCTTGGTTTTATTGGGGGATGAGAGGGATGGTCTTGGATTGTTAATTTTAACTTTGTATGTTTTAAATTTTATATTTCTAATTTTTATATTTTTACAATTTTAATTGTACATTGAGCCCCACTTTGGGAGAAAGGCGGGATAAAAATAAATAAACAAACAAACAAACAAATAAATAAATATTAAAAAGGAATGTGGGAGGTCACCTAGGCATAACCTGCTGTGGACGCCTGACCTGCTCACATGTGGAAAAAGCCAGTTAGGGCTAGTCAGGGTCTAGAAGGCACCCACCATGTTGGGATTCCCTGGGGCCCCAGCATAATCCTTTTTGTTTACAGAGGGTGGAGAGATGTTCACGGCCAAAAAAGATGGTTGTTTGTGATTACCTAGGAATAGCACATTCACAGCAGTTGCCTGACTATTTGCTTCTAGTTCGAATTATTCTTTTCTCCTTAGGAAACCATTTAGCAGAACTTCTAATCCTTTCAAGCCTTGTTTTCTGCCCCCAAGACACAATTATATTTACAGCTACTAAAACACCTATTCTCTGGTCTTAGTCTAGTTTGCAAGGAGGCAGACACACTGTCAATATCTTAGATAACCCTCATTGCTGCAGCAGCTATTGAGTCTCCTAAATTCCAGACTGATTGAAATCAAGATCCATGTTGATAATGTATCATCATTAGCAAGGCCTTAAACCTCCCACCTTTGATTCTTTAACTCTTGGGTGTGTGAGTGAATGTATATGTGTTTGTGTGTGTTGATGATTTTCTCTAATAAAAATAAAAAAAACCTATTTGATTTGCCTTTAGAGTTCTATGTGATTTGAACCTGGTATACGTTTAGGTTGCTATCCCCGGCCATGGTTACCACAACCATACTATAACTCTCATGGGTGCTAATATTAAATTCTCCTGAGACATATTAATTTGTGGACGTCCTCCCTGGATACCAGCAATTTGGGTAACACCAACACAGTCAAAACAATAGAAGAGATCTTGGAAGAAAGCTTGAAATTTATATCAAGCTATAATCGGAAAGTAAACTATTATAAGTTATTATAATGGTGGTATTTAACTCCAGAGAAATTGACAAAAATGTACAAAGGGAGGGATGATAAATGTTGGAAATGTGAAGATAGAATAAGAACATTTTTCTATATTTCTTTGGAAATATTGTTCCTATTTTTGTATTGTTTCATAATTTGTTTTTTACATATGAAATAAAGCAAAGAAATTCTGGTCTCAAATTAATAAAACAATGACAGATATATTAAAAATTAAAATACAGATGAAACCAGATTTTGTTGTTTTTTTAAAATATGATTGAAGACCAATTGGGGGAAAATATGAGAAAATTATTTTATATATGGTAATAGCAGCAAGAATCCTGTATGCTCAGAAATGGAAAGGAAATGCAATTCTAACCCAGGAAGAATGGGTGCAGAAATTATGAAAGTCAAATGGTCAGTTACAGATGCTCAGACTTACAGTTTCATCCGGAAATATTGCTGACAAACTTCAAGAGAAATTAGGAGTGCCTAATACCATATGGAATTATGTTGTGAGGGAAACTTTCTTTGATATGTGTAGACAGATATGCATTCATTTAAGGATATACATTCATTTAAATTACATTTAATATGTATATTATGTAGATTTTCATTTTTTTTGGCTGCAGAAGAAAGACAAATATCTATTAGGTATTTACTATAGTTTATAGTCCATATTTCTGATACTATACGTAGCATTATTAATTGTAGAATGATGAAAAATTAGATACTATCAAGAAAAAATAAGTAATGGAAAAAATAGAACCAACATCTGAAAGTTAGGGAATTAAATTAATATTTGTTATTGTAATTATTTTATGTTTGATATGACATATACAGTTATGACAAGATGAAAAAGTGTTTGTCAAAACCCAATAATAATAATAACAACAACAGCAACAACAGATTTTTATCCCCTTCTAACAAACAAACTTTGTGGATATTTGATGTTTGTCTAACCATTAGATTTGTGTGATGTTCTGCAGTTATGTAAATATTATTGAATTTATAATCTGTTTAATATGGTAAAATATTATTATATATTATTATTTGTAAGGTACCATTAAGCAGGTGTTAGGGGCTCTCCTCATGGGCTAAAAGGAATATCTGCACTCCATTTTGAACCTTTCCTGTCCAGATGACATATGTGGCTGAAATGGGAAGAAAGTGGACCAAAGCTGTACTTTGGGGCTTAAACACCACAGCAAAAAACATCCCAGTTTGTTCCAGTCTAAGCTGGAAATAGTCTGTTGATAAGAAGTGAGAACATTGAACATTCCTGGTGAATGTTGATTGGCTGAAATTTTAAAAGAGGAGATAAAAATGCTTGTTTGGAGGATATTTAGGACACTGAGCTGAGTTCAGGCAGCTGAGTAGTTAATAATAATAATAATAAATGTTATTTCTATTTCCCACCTCACCCTGCGGATCGAGGTGGATTACAACAAACAAATTATTACAGCAATAAAAACATATCAAATACATTAAATAAAAACAGTATCATCAATACAATAAGGTTAATAAAATACAATTAACTTTCATAAAACATACAGTACTAATGGAGGTGGGATATTTTACAGCAAATTTGGTGGATAGGCTTGCCGGAAGAGATTTTGAGTGCCTTCTTGAAGGCATCTAAGGTGGTAATAAGGCGGATCTCTTCTGGCAAGTCATTCCATAACTTGGGGGCTATGGCGGAAAATACTCTGTAGGAAGTTGTTGTTAACCTAGTTTTTGCACTCTCTAATAATTTCTTCCCAGATGTCCTGAGAGTATGGGGTGGATTGTGTAGGGAGAGGCATTCCCTCAAGTAACTTGGGCCCAAGCCATATAGGGCTTTAAAGGTAATAACCAACACTTTGTATAGGGCCCGGAAGCTGATCAGCAGCCAGTGAAGTGATTTTCATACTGGTGTTATGTGGTCAAACCTAGATGTTCCAATGACCATCTGGCTGTAGCATTTTGAACCAATTGAAGCTTCTAAACTTGGTACCAAGGTAGCCCTATGGAGAGCGCATTACAAAAATCTGAATGAGAAATTACCAGTGCGAGTACCACTGCTTCAAGGTCCTTTTGGTCGAGGTAGGGACGCAGTTGGCATAACCAAAGTTGGTACCAAGCACTCCTAGCCGTTGCATCTACTTGAGATGACAACTGCAGAGACAGATCTAGGAGTACTCTCAAACTGTGAACTTCATCCTTTAGGGGAAGTGTGACCCCGTCCAGGACAGGTTGTCAAACTTCCCTGCCTGGGCCTAGGGATCCTATCACTAGTACCTCCGTTTTCTCTGGATTCAGTCTGAGTTTGTTTTCCCTCATCCAGCCCAATACCGACTCAAGGCAGGCATTCAGAGGAGTGATGCCATCTTTGGTCACTGCAAAAGTCAGAAGCACAGAGAAATATATTTGGGTGTCATCAGTGTATTGATAACACTGCACCCCATGCCTCCAGATGATCTCTTCCAGCGGCTTCATGTAAATATTAAAGAGCATGGGGAACAGAATGGTGCCCTGAGGGATGCCAGATGTCAGCTCTCTTTTATGAGAGCAGCTGTCCCTCAGCCTCACCATCTGGAATCTACCCGAGAGTTAGGAATGGAACCACTGGAGTGCAGTGCCCCCAATACCTGTCTCAGGCGTTCCAGAAGGATGCCATGGTCTATGGTATCGAATGCCATAGACTGAGTTAAGCAGCTGAGTGAGGGTTTAGAGAAGTTTCTGAAGTGAGTTCAATTAAATTAAGGATTGCTGGCTGTATAGTTAAGCTTAATGAGATTGGTTTAGTCAGGCCAGTGAATATAGCGTGCTATGATTATAACAGGATATTTAGAATACTTAAGTAACTACAGTGGTACCTCGGGTTACGAAATTAATTCGTTCCGCGGCTAATTTCGTAACCCGAAAAACCTTCGTAACCTGAATTGCCATAGGCGCTAATGGAAAAAATAGCTCTCTGCTGCCCTCCGGTGGCGGCCTTTCCATTTAAAACAGCGCCGGGGTTTTTTCGTAACCCGAAAAAACCTTCGTAAGCCGAAACAATAAATCCCTATGGGATTTTTTCGTATCCCGAAAAATTCGTAAGCTGGGTAATTCGTATCCCGGGGTACCACTGTACTAAGCTAGAACACTTTATTTTAACCATATACTTCCACACGCTAATTCGCTGTGAACTGTTTAACAAACTTCTGTTTGATAAATTGTTTCGTAACACACACACATGCCTAGTGGGTTGCTATGCTGTTATTAGACTGTTGATACATGGTGTTAAGATCAGGAACATCAGTGTTTGTGGTAGCAGCAGGAGTACAGTTGGGGCCATTACTGTGCTGTGTTAGATTATACATTTCCACAAGAAGAAATAATATAATCAGTTTTCTCCCCACTGGCAGACATCTTCAAAACTTATTCCATTCTCAAAGGGGATAGAAAGTCTCCAGCAGCAGGGCAGAGGGGAAATCTTCCTGGGCTGCCCCAGCATGATATCAGGATTAAAGATATCCTTTAATCTCTGTCCAGCATTCAGCTGCACGCATTATCACTTCCACCCACCGTTCTGACTACATCTCTCCTGTGTTGGCATCCCTTCACTGGCTCCCTCTCCCTTTCCGCATTCAGTATAAGCTCCTGCTGTCGACATTCAAAGCCCTCCATGGACTGGCCCCTCCTTACTTATCAGACCTTCTTTCTCCTCACCTTCCCACTCGGGCCCTCTGTTCTGGTAGTCAAGGGTTCTTCTCTCAGCCCAGGATTTCCTCTGCCCCATCTCGGATTCGCCCCTTTTCACTTGCTGCCCCTCACTCCTGGAACCTTCTTCCCCCACAAGCAAGAAGAGCCATCACTTCTTTAACTAGCTTCAAAACGGAGTTGAAAACCATCCTGTTCAGAGAAGCCTTCCCAGGCATTGCATAATTGTCGCTTACTATCTGATGTTCTTTTGTTGCCTGTTTATCAAACCATTTTCTGTATTGTTATGTATTGTATATGTATTACCCTACTTGAGAGTAAGTATTTTCCCTGGATGAAGATTAACCTTCCATTTTGAAGCCAAGCCCTCCCTCCAGTCCATCTGCCTTGGTCCAGGCCTTGGAGGTAGAGAGGAACTGCTGGACCTCTTACCCTTTCTCTCCACCACTCCCTTCTCCTTCTGTGTCATGTCTTTTTATATTGTAAGTCCGAGGGCAGGGAACCGTCTAACTAAAAAGATTGCATGTTTAGCACTGTGTAAATTTACAGTGCTTCATAAATAAAGGTTAATAATAATAATAAATAGGAGGGAGTTAATGTAACAACAGTAGGACCTGTATAGCAATGTAAAGAGTTGTTCAGGAGGCTCACATTCCATTCAAATATGGAAAAGGCAATATTATTTACTATGGAAAATTGAGTGCATTTTCCTTTCCACTCTGACAACACTGAGTAATTTCAGAATGGAATTATTATAACTGTTAAACATTGTCTGATGGGCATCTGTGAAGAATAGTTCTATTAAGGACAAAGTTATGCCTTGTGCTTAGAACAATTAAAATATTCCAACCCAGGAAGTTAACAAAATTCTTACTGTCAGGATAGATGGAATAATTTATTATATCAGTGGTTCTCAAACAGCAGGAAGGACTCTATGCCGGTATGAGAGTTGCATAAGTGGGGAGTTCAAGACTTGGAGGCTCTAATCCCTCCTTCTCCTCCTCCACTTCACAAATGTTTTATGTGTCAAATTTACGCATGCAATGAATTAAATATTAAATTTACTTAAATAAAATTATTCTAATATGAACATTGTTATTTCTTTATAAAATGTCAAAATATGAATATACAGGAATGTTCAAAATGAAAATATGCACACTAAATAAACAATATACTACACTGAGTGTGTGTGTGCGTGCGTGGGGGGGTGATGTCTGCATGTAGTTGTAAAGGTGAGGGAGATCCCAAGAGGAAAAAAAATTGAGTACCATCTCATTTTTGCATCTGTTTATGAGTGTTGGGGTTGTTGCTTTTTTTTTTTACATAAAAGTGTGCATTTATTTTTTGTATGCATGAAAACATGCGTGCATTTCTTTTTGGTAATCAGTTTTCCAAACAATGTACCCCTAATACAGGTGATTTTGTATGTGGTTTCCCCTAAAATGTGTGTTTTTATGTGCAATGTTGTCTAATATATGCATTTTTGCAGGTACGAGTTGACTGGACAACTGTGTAGTAAAGTTCAGATAAGTATAACATCAAATCAGCATCTGGGGTTCAGTTAGTGTATTAGATAGGGAAGTGCAAATCAGACTAGTTCATCTTGAAATAAAACCAAAGGATTTTTTGCCCCCATTTTGAACTCTCACTGACCAGGAGAGTCCTCTATTCAAGAAAGAAAGAAAAAAGTAATAAATCTGAAAAGACTATATTGGTCTGGGAACAGAATAAAATTTGGAAATTCTGGAGATAACACACATTATCGTATATGTAACTGAGATAAAAATCTGTTCAATTATGATTTTATGAAGGAAGGAGTAGAAAGGAAATGGCATGCTTTTAAACTATGATTTTATTTAATTACTTGTAATCTAAATGTGGTTCCAATTAATGAATGGTTTATGGAGCCCTATAGAGAGCCCTTTATTTCTTTTACAGCCTCACGATCTGTTCTTTAGCTCCTTACTTTTTCAAAGAATGTCCTAGCCATATGCAAGGCAGTGATTTGCAGGCATAATCAGCATGGTGAAATAAATGTGATTATTCTCTGCTGTGATTTATTCTCTCTTTTATTGAGAAAGATCAACACAGCAATATGAAATGAATATATTCATACACGTTATTAGCTGATGTAATAACTCAGCATCTATTCTAAATTCCAAACTAATCAAGGGAAAATAAGCATAATTATTTAAAAAGCAGCATGACAAGTCAGGGCAGGACTCATATAAACAGATAAGTATTTCTAATATAATATATACTTGTGGCTCACAAATCAGTGAGGTAAACCAACCTCTCTATTTAGTTTTTAAGATAGCACACAGATTCCTAATTCCAGGTTGTATACAAACACAGTGCCATTTTGTCATCCAGCAAACAGGCACTGACATATTAAATAGAAGTTCTGAGAGAAAGAAGATGCAGTTTTAATAAACTGTCTCTTTCAAACACCCTGCAGCACATTTCTACATTAATGGGAAGAAAAACAAAATCTATGTGTTAATCATTACAATTCATATGGATGTTTTATCACAACATAGCTCTTTTTCCAAGAGGAAACTCTAATATGCTTTTACCTACATAACCTATTGGTAATTATTGTTATAGACTCCTTAAAGCAGCCAAATAGGATGAGATGTCACTTCTCTGATGAAACACAATCTTGGTGTCAAGTTTTCCTTTATTTTCCATTTCAAGTGAAATTAAAGCAATGGTTTGTTCAAAGTAAAACCAAATTACCTATTTTTATTTTGGTCAATGTATTGTTTGTGTTCCTTATTAACACATGTAGGTAACATTATCCTATGATCTTTCTCCCATAGATAAATAGTTGTATACATTGCTATAAAATACCCACTATATATATATATATCCTTATTTGGGGAAGGAAATCATTTTAAAAAAGAAAAGAATTGTGTTTGTGTCCTTTGGTATTATTGTACTAAAACGGATTGGTTTATTTCTTATATCACACTCAATATTATACTTTTCCCCCTGCTCTTTCAACACCTTTGTTAGTCTTTTTGGTTTTCCATGATATCTTCAGCACTTTTCTTCAGCACCATATTAAATCAGTTTATTTTCTTTCTTCACTGTCCAACTTTCACATATAATGGCTATTACAATGGCTTGAAGGATTCTAACTTCAGTGTTCAGTTGTATATCTTTGCATTTGCCTATTTCTTTCATAGCAGCCCTTCCCATTCCTGGACCTGATTTCTTGACTGCATTGTCCATTCTGATCTATGTTTGAACCAAGGTGTGGGAAATCTTTGAGTATTTCTATTCCTTCATTAAAGGTGAAGGTAAAGGTAATCCTTTGACATGAATGTCAAGTAGGATGTGTAGGATGTGTGCATTCTAATCTCTGTTACTAAACTGAAGAGCCAGCATTGTCCAAGGACTGCTCTGGTGGCCATGTGGCCAGCATGTCTGCACTGAACTCTGTTACCTTCCCACTGAAGTTGTACTTATTTATCTACTTGGATTTGCATGCTTTTGAACTACTAGGTTAGCAGAAGCTGGGACTAGTGACATGAGCTCACCCCATCATGCAGCACTTGGACCTTGGACTGCCAACCTTGTGATCTTCCAATCTTCAGAATTGACATCTTAACCACTAAGCCATCACATCCCTCATTATCTAGATGGAATTTATGTAAATCCTCTATGGTCATTATTTTTGTTTACTTTGTGTTTAGTATTACACCTGCCTTTGCACTTTCTTGAACTTTTCTCAGTAATTGTTCTGAGTCTATGATATTTTTCACTAGTAGTATGGTGTTGTATATATGTGCATATATCTTAGACTTTTTGTTGTTCATGTTCCTTCCTCCTATCTTCACTCCTCTTTCTTACATATTTAAATCTGCTCTTCATATGATATTTTCTGCATACAAATTGAACAGGTAGGATGATAGAATGCAGTCTTGTCTGACCCCTTTGCTAATTGGAAACATTCAGTTTCTCTATATTCTGTATCAGTAGCCTCTTGTCCTAAGTACAGATTTTTCATCAGGACTCTCAGAGTTATTGGCACTTCCATTTAAGAGCATTCCATAACTTTTCATGAGTTATGCATCCAAATGCTTTGCTATAATCTATAAAACATGAGCTGATTTTATTCTGTGGTTCACTTCATTATCCATCATATGTTTATGATGTGGTCCATATTGCCTCTGCCTTTCCTGAATCCCACTTGCACCTCTGGGATTTCTCTCTCCATATATGATTGGAGTCTATGGCCCAAAACAGTTAGGCCAAATCGAGTGATGGGAGACCATGCCAGTGCCATGTGCACTGGGATCATAGCAACCATATGTGCCCAGTCCCAGTCTGGGCTGCCGACGTGGTCCTGAACTGGGCTGCTGAAAGGAACGGAATCTATCCTCCCCTTCTTGGCCTGGTTATTTGCAAATGACACAGCCTTGGTGTGGCTTCAGGCTGTGTTCAGGGTGTGCATCATGTAAACAGCACACCCTCAACATGGCCTGAAGCTGTGTCAGGCCTATGCTTCAGAATTTTGAACATAATTTTGATTGCATGGGAAATTAATGCTATGGTCCTATAGTTGCTTTATAATACATAACACACTGAAATCCAGCAAGTAACAACCAAGTGAAGCTGTGCCCATTTAGCCCAACACTCCAAACCATGATCAGAAAAGTGAAAGATTTAGCTTCCAACATAAACAAATTTTGGTTCATCATTTATGACTTGTAAAGATCATTGTATGTAATAAAACACTGAACTGGAATAGGACTGGTAGTTGGATTCTTGTCGATAGATGTGTCTTGAAGGTTTGTGCCTTTGATTAATCCCCCTCCCCCTAATTGTGTGCTATTTTTGCTATGGAGTCAAGTGGCCCAGACAATCAAAATTTTAATTCCTAATACGTCACCCAGTATTTCACCAAACTTTTATTGGTAATATTGAATTGGTAAAGTGAGATGTTTTAACATTACACTGTTCACATAAATTACTGTCTGGAATGCTGCCATATAAACATGACAAAATCTAGAAGAGTCAAATGCTGCTATGTGTGGACTCTTTAGTCCATAACTGCTTGTAATATTCATTTTCTCTGGTATACCCCCAAAAGCCATATTTTTCCTATGAGCATCTTAATCTGGAGCCTCACTGTTAAATATGATTTCTAGTCAATATGTTATTGTCAACAAAGATTTGTAACAAAGGGCCAGCATAGGTCATTTAAACACATTTTATATTCCTAGTCTATATGAATCAGTATAAACAGAGAATACAAGTTAATACCTCAATTACATGTACCTGAAAAGTAAATACTTACCTGATTGGCATTCATAGCTGAAAGTTTGAGGGAAGGACAGAATTAGAAAATGTATCATTATATATATGGCTTTTACTTTACCCTTTCATAAGCAAGGAAATGGAAACTTTCTCCACATAACAAATATTTTACAACTTCATGTTGTTGTTGAAAATTAGATTGTGCCCTTTACTGTGGCTATGACTCTTATGGATCAATGTCATATATAAACAGGAAATAGAAAATTTGTGGGGAAAGTTATGCCTTTAATGATATAAAAATAATCAGTGAATATGTCTCAAAAGCTACATAGAGATGATTCTAGGGAGTAGGCACAGGATCAGGAGATGATCTGAAAAATGTAGGAAATACACAGTTTCCCCATAATATGCCGCCTCATGCCACTGGTATCAAGCAAGCCTGGTTCCATCTACCTTGAAGTTTTGGGATTTGTTTGTTTTGGTTTTTAAGAAACTATGGCTCTTTCATCATCAGCAGAATACAATTGTCTTATGCTTACTAGCAGCTAATGACCAGAGAGACTGATTATTATAGTGGTAACAGCAAAATAGAATAACATCCAAAATCCACAAAACAAAATTGGACCAATTAAAATGCATGGAATATCTGATGCAAGCTTTCAAAGTTTCACTGGGTTTTCATCAGACAACAGTGTTAAAAATCATACAAGAGAAAGAAATATATGATGCTGTTTTAGTCACAGGCCTATATTTTGTAAAGATGTGATTGTTGTTTTTCTCAGTTAAGATAGTACGGAGGGATATCTATGCAAGCAGAGGTCATTTCTTATGTCCATGTGGGCTCTGGCAGACAGAGTCTAGGGCGGGGTACAGACCAACCAAAAAGGGCGGTCTGCTGGCACCTTGTTTTGCTGTGCGAGGGAGCTGCAGCAGACAAAGTGCACAGCAAAAAGTGGGGTTTTATTGTGGTGCAATTATGACGCCTCAGTGCACCAATGGTGCATTTGTGGCATCATAATGGCACCGTAACATGTAGATGCTAAGCGTCTGTCACGTCAAAATCGTGGCACCCATCTGTACAGGGCACCACCATTTTGACACCCTTATCATGTGCGAGGGGCGAAGGGCATCTGGAAGCGCCGCCCCTCACACATAATGATGGTGCCCCATGGCGCCTGTCTGTACAGTGCCTTAAATACCAGGAAATTTAAGTTACAAGTAAATTTAGCCATGCCTAGGTAGTCCAGGATATTCACAGCAGATTAAGAGAGATGCAAGAACAAGGAAAGACCAGATGTTGTTACAAGAAACCAGTAACTATACAACCAAAACCAAAAAGGAGATATTAAATGTAGTCAGTTTAAAGGTTAATAAATCCAAGACAAAAAACAAGCATTGAAAGTACTTTGGGCTGGTTACAGACCGGCATTTTAGTGCATGACGAGCACGCACTAGGGTTACAAAAGGGCAGTGCTTCCACACCACCCTAACCCTAGTGCGTGCTCATCACGCACTAAATGGCGGCGGCCCTTCCATACGGCCACCGCCGTGAGGACGTCTTGGCCACACTGCCTCTAGACGGGGCGGCGTGGACGTGACGTCCTTGCTCCGCGCCAGGGTGCTTAGTGCGCCCTGAACACGGAGGTGGAAGGAGCTCCATTTTGGAGCTCCTTCCTGGTTTAGTCCGCTGGGCGCAGCCTTCAGACAGCTGCACCCAGCGGACTAAAAGAGAAAGGGGCCAAGCGGCCCCTTTCTCTTCTCCCCGCCACTGCAGGGACACCCCTTTTCAGACTGTGGGGAAGCGGCGTTTTGCTGCTTTCCTGCAGCCTGAAAAGCGGCGGATCGGGGCCTCAGCGGCTGCCACTCTGCACACTGAGGCCCCAATACCCCGAGGAAAGGGGCAGGTGCAGACCGCCCCAAATGGGCGGTCTATAACCTGCCATAGTCAGGGAGACTGAATGGTTTTGAGCAACAAGAACTCCCAGCAGTTGCTGGGAGATTTATACATGGCAGAGCCTGGACCCCAGGTGTTTGATTAATCCGTGCTTCCTATTAACATACATTGGATTCTATGACTTTGTTCATTCTCTCTTTGCAAGACTTCAAAGGGTGTGGGTTTCTCTTCAGTATCCATCAAGTACTGCAGAGGATAGGGACTTGCTGCTGCTTTGGGGAGGGAACCATAATCTGGAACCAAGAAAACAAAAACAAAAAAAACTCACTATCTCATTTCACTGATTAATTAGATTTCAGAGACTGTTTTGACAGTCACCTCCTGGCCTACTTGAATTAGAAAAGCAGATTGAACCCTACTCTTCCTCTAAATACAGATTAAGCATTATTTATTTCTACCATATTTCCTGTGAGCTTAAGAGGAGTCCCAGCTAATTAGTATCTCAGGTGTAGTGATAAAACATCACTTCGTTTTATTATTTTATTCATTTATATCCCACCTTTCCTGCAATAATGAGACTCTCAAGGCAGCATACAACATTTTTAAAAAATACAGTTTTCTAAATATATATATATATATATATATATATATATATATACACACACACAAAAGCATCAAAAGCATAAATATGAGTATTTAAAAGTAATTAAACAATTTATAAAGTTTAAAGATTAAAAACATTACAATTCATTAAAGTCTATATAAAAGCCTTAAAAACAGCACCACACAGCATTAAAAGCCCAGCCCAGTTATCTTCTAAAAGCTTGATGGTATTAAAATGTTTTAACTTGCTGATGGAAGGAAAGAAATGATGAGGCTTCTCTAAGGAGGGAATTCCACAATCTAGGAGCAGCTGTTGAGAAGATTCCCTCCCCACACACACCCTTGTTCCCACCAAATGAGTCTGAGAAGAAAGTGGGACAGAGGAAAAGACCTCTCCAGATTATTTTAGGGCTTTAATAGGCTCATAAAGGGAAATACAGTCCTTCAAGTAATCTGCATCCAAGCTGTATTAAGAGGAACAGTTAAGCAGACAGGTGGATTAAGCACCTCCATGAGAAGAAGAAGTTGTGTGATCTCTGCAGAAAGAGAAGAGGACCAAAGAACCACTTGCAAGGAAAGGAGAGAAAGCCTGTTCTATCTGCCACCTCTTCTTCCTCTGGGACTCTTTCACCACTTTTTCATCATCTCAAGAGACAGTGCCTTCCTGCAGGACTGAGCCCAGGTAACAGTCTGCTTCAGGTTCCCCAGCTGCACCAGGGTAGCTTTCTGCCTGGGGTGATACTGGGGGCTGGGGGCTGGGGGGGGGAATTGCTACCAAAGGTATTTCCTATTACTTCTGGAAGGAAAGAGAATTTTATCTGCCCACAGATTGTAATGAACTAAGAGATTATTCTGTGTGGAGGAGAGATGCACCACCAACCAAGGGAGGGGGATAAAGATAGGGAGCAGCCATTGAAGTTATACAAGGTATTGGGAGATGAGGAAATGGGAGATAGTTACACCATCCTGGGGCTAGAGTCTATAATAGGGTATTAGTTATCCCCAAAATGTCTCCCATCCCAACTAATCTGGATAGCCATGGTAACAATCCCCCTCGGTTGAAAATGCTGCTGCTGAATGCCAGGTCAATGAATGGCAAAACATTTGCCATGGACATGAACCTGGATGAACAAGCTGACCTGCATGTATTATGGAGACCTGATTGGATGAGGCTGGGGGAGTTAATCTCTCTCACCTTTGCCCACCAGGTCTCTTTGTGCAGCAGCAGGAAAGACCTAGGGAGGTGGGGAGGTGGAGTTGCATTGGTCTATCAGGATAATATCCCCCTGCCCAGGCATCCTATCCCTTTGTTTACGGGGTTTGAGTGTGTTTATTTAATGGTGAGCATCCGGGACAGATCAGGGATTCTGTAGGTGTACTATCCACCCCGCTGCACAACAGTCTCCCTTCCTGAGCTAGCCGGGGTGGCTCGGGAGTGGTGATAGAGTCTCCTTGGCTTATACTGCTGCAGGACTTCAACATCCATGCTGAGGCTACCTTGTTGGGAGTGGCTCAGGACTTGATGGCTGCCATGACAACCATGGGACTATCCCAACTGGTATCTGGCCCTACCCATGCTGCTGGGCGCACTCTAGACCTTGTATTCTGTACACAGGGGGAGGATGGTGATCTGGGAATGGAGAAGCTTTCTATTGTTCCGTTGTCATGGATAGATCACTTTCTGGTTAGGTTTAGACTTGCTGGAGCGCAGAACCTCTGCAAGGGTCCAGCACCCATTCAGATAGTCCTCCCCAGGAGGCTTATGGATCCAGATGGATTCTTGACTGCTCTTGGGGAGTTTCCTGCTGCCGTGGCAGGTAGTTCTGTCAAAACCCTGGTTAACCTCTGGAATAAAGATGGCAGTTGGCACAATTGCTCCTAAGCGTCCCGTCTCAAGGACTGGAGCTAAACCAGCTCCTTGGTTTTCTAAGGAGCTGGCAGCAATGGAGTGAATAAGACAGAGACTACAGCGACAGTAGTGGAAAACTCACAGTGAATCTAAGTGAAAACAGGCTAAAATCTACCTGAAGATATATAGTGATGCAATAGAGGCAGCAAAAAAGGATTTTCTGACTAAAACTATTGGAGCTGCACAGAACCGATTAGTTGAGCTGTATTAAGTGGTCAAGGAACTGTTATGATCTGGTCCTGAGGAGAATTTAAGCCACTCAACAACTTGCCTTGAAGAATTTACCCACTATTTTGCTCGGATTCACTTTGACTTAGATGCCAGAGTCGATACAGTTTTGTTGGATGTAACCTTGGCTCCCGCTTTTCCAGTATTGATGGATACTTTTCAATTTGTGCAGCCTGATGATGTGGATGGGATCCTTGGAGAGGTGAGAACCACCACATGTATTCAAGACCCTTGCCCTTCTTTGCTTATTAAACAGGCCAGAGGAAGACTGGTGGAGTGGGTGAGGTTGCTAGAGCGTGTGGTGGCCTCTCAACTTCAGGTGTTCCTGGATGAGATGGATTATCTATATCCATGTCAGTCTGGTTTCAGACCGGGCTATGGGACAGAAACTGCTTTGGTCCCCTTGGTGGATGACCTACGCAGGGAACTGGACAGAGGGAGTGTGTCCCTGTTGGTTCTACTGGACCTCTCAGTGGCATTTGATACCATCAACCATGGCATGCTTCTGAGTCACCTCTCTGGGATGGAGCTTGGAGGCACTGTTCTACAGTGGCTCTATTCTTTCTTGGAGGAGCACTTTCAGAAGGTGGAACTGGGGGATACCTGTTTGACTCCTTGGACATTAACCTGTGTAGTCCCTCAGGGCTCAGTCCTGTCTCCTATGCTTTCTAACATCTACATGAAACCACTGAGAGAGTCACCCAGAGTTTTTGGAGTAAGCTGTCTTCTGTATGCAACTCTATTTTTGTCCTAATCCAGTGTCTGGCTGCTGTAATGTACTGGATGAGGGCAAACAAAGTGAAGCTTAATCCAGACAGAGGTATTGCTGGTCAGTTGAAAGACAGGTCCAGGAATAGGGATTCAGCCTGTGATGGGGCTATACTCTACCTGAAAACTCAAGTTGATAGTTTGGGGGTACCTCTGGATTCAGCACTGAGCCTAGAAGCCCAGGCATCAGCGGTGACCAGAAGTGCTTTCGCACAGCTAAAACTTGAGTGCCAACTGCACCCATTCCTTCAGAGATCAGATCTGGCCATTGTGGTACATTCTTTGGTTACATCCCGTTTTGATTATTGTAATGTGCTTTAAAGATTAAAACAAAGTGCTCAAAACTTCATCTGGTCTAAAGAACTGCAGCCAGGCTGTTAACTGGAGCTGACTACAGGGAGCATACAACTCTCTTGTTGCAACAGCTCCATTGGCTGCCAGTCTGTTCCTGGGCACAATTCAAAGTAATGGTTTTGATGTATAAAGCCCTATACAGCTTGGGTCCAGGCTATTTGTAGGACTGTATCTTCCTGTACAAACCCACCAGAGTACTGAGATCATCTGGAGAGGCTCTTATATCTGTCCCACCACCCTTTCAGGTGTGTTTGATGGGAATAAGAGAGAGGACCTTCTCAGTGGCTGCTCCCAAGCTTTAGAATTCCCTCCCTAGAGGGGCCAGGATGGTGTCATTCTTACTATCCTTCCAACTCCAGATAAAGACATGCCTGTGTAGGTAGGCCTATTAAGCTGAGAAGGACTGGGTTTTTAATGCTGGGCTGTACAAATTTTAATAGTTTGTATTTGAATATATTATATTTTAATTTATAACTGTTTTAATCTTTAAAATTGTTTAATTGTGTTTTTAAATTTTAATATTTTGTATTGTTTTAAAATTGTATTTTATACTTGTTTGCAGCCTTGAGTCCCATGGGAGAAAGGTGGGATATAAGAAAAGCAACAACAACAACAACAAACTCTATGACTCGGAGGGGGACATTGATTTAAGTATTGTGGTCAAGGAATAGTTGAATGGACAGTTAAGCTAAGAATCTCTTTGTATTCATGTGTTAAAAATAAACAGTACTTTCTCTCTAATAAGAAAAAGGCTAGGGTTCAATTTGTCAAATCAAAACTTTCAAAAGCCAGCCCTTGCTTTTTGATCTTACAAACTTTAGTTTTCAGAGTGAACAAGCACAACAAGTACCACTTGGCTAGAAGTCAACCTCATGTATAGTCATGGCCAGGTTTAAGGACCAACATTAGGGATTTTGATATGACCCATGGATAAAGCAAGGATAAAATTTAGGAGCATGTAACGAAAGATGTAAAGGATGAAACAAAGGAAAATGTCAAAGAACTTACAAATTTCTGGCAGGTATAACTTTTTGTACTCATACTAAAGGTGGGATGGAAGAGGAGAGAACTATGATAAATTGTGGCTGTGTGATGTATCTGGAAGATGACCAGGCTCAGATAGGGCTAAGAAAATATACACTTGTCAAAAATAATGAAAAGCAAAGCAAGGAAAATGGTGACTTTAGCAGTACATTAGCAGTGATTATAGCCTCTAACCTGAATGTGATAACCTTGCTTGGTTTTAAATCAGAAAAGCTAATCAACATACACAAAGTCTCATTCAAATCCTTCAAAGCCTGATTCCTTTTGGCATCCCTTTACTAGAAAGTGCCAAAAAGCTGCCACTGCCATTTTCCCACTGAAACATTCAAAAAAGTCAGAAGTGGTGCCATGTTGGAAAAAGCAGAGAAAGTTGGTGCTCCTTTGAAGTACTCCTAGAATGGACTAAGCTCTCTCCTTTTACTGCTCTACTCAGTGGAGGACATGTTTCCTTTTTGGATAAGAATTAAAGTACAATACTTACACTCACCTGTGGGTAAGTCAACTCAGGATTTTGGGATCAATTTTTTTTTTACTAAAATTTTTAGATTAATACATGAGTATATATAGTAAAACAGAATTGTGAAGACAAAGCCAGCAGGATTGTGGGGTTTTCTGGTATATTTCACAGTATCACACATATGAATATCTGTGTTCTGGTGGACCTCCTGCCTATAAGAAAATCAAGGTGCTTCAAATTATTTGTTGCCTACATATGACATGATAATAGTATCCCATTTCTAAGACAACAGATACTTTGCTGTCACAGAGAATAAGGGTCACTTACAGAAGAAAGTCACAACTCTAAGAAAATTGGAAAATTGAAGAAAGTCTTCAAAAAAGACACTTTCCTTGTCAACCGATTTATATCCTCTCATGTCTGGTATACTTTTGGGCTGGGAGCTCCTAGAAGAATAATTCAATAATAAGAAATGCAGACTCATGGTTTCTGATGGGCATCAACCTAGAGGATGTTCATGCATCATCTGATTCTGAAAATGACTGGTAAACAGTAGTAATGAAGAAGCAATAGTCAATGTGCACATGGGCTGCGGATTTAGCAGTGAAATCTTAGAAGCAGAATTTTGTTGCTATATAGGAAACTAATAACCAGTTTCCTGAATTGCCACATAGGGATGAAGGTGCCAATGTGGGGGTGAGCCAGCAGTCTCAGAAGAGATTTGGTTTTATATGGCACTAGAGAACATTTACAATTAGCTGGATCACTACAAAAGAATCCAGTTTCATTCACTTAGGGCCAAACAGACTGCAGAAATAATCCAGTTTAAAACCACCTGGCTCAATGCTAGGGAATTCTGGGAACTGTAGTTTTGTGAGGCATTGACCCTTTTCTGCTACAGTTTCCAAAATTCCCTAGCACTGTCCCCAGCCAGTTAAAGTGGTCTCAAAATTGATTATTTCTGCAGTCTGTTTTGGCCCTTAGATTACTGATTCAGTTCACTCAGACAGATATATAGACAGATGATAGGAAAGATTTTAAGATTACCCCCGAGTCAAAGTTGATAGAAATTGGGGAGCACCTGGTTTAGAACGAATCATCACTAAGGATGGGGGTAAAGATCATTCTAATCATTCAAAGGAAGACTGGATAGAAATAGAAAATGATCTTAATAGTCAATTAAAGACTCAAAATACCAGTTAGACGGAAGAAAAGGAAAGAAAGGGAAAGGCCCTGAGGTATTGCTTTGTGGACCTCTGGAAGCATCTATCTGCCCACTATGGAAAATAGAGTGGTAGATAGCTGATCAAGTAGTACTCTTTGATGGTCTTGATGCAGGATGTTTTGTTGTTTTTATAATTAACATGGAACTGCATCCTAAAACTCAACATGCCCATTAGAGCATCAAATGACCTCAAATGGGTTGCATGCATCCAATGGACTTTATATTGCCTACTCTGGATATAATATATCCTGAAAATGACTGCAGAAACTCTTTTGTTTTATCATTCCTGAAAAGAAAGAAAACATGCCCCTAGTCTGCTATAATTCTTGACCTTATTTATTTTTCCCTGTCTGAAAAGGCCAGTGTCATTCCTGCCTATGGCCTTATAGGTGGCACACTAGAATACTGAAATGCAGGTGTGAAAAAGAGGCTTTTTTAAAGTGACTATTTAACTGGTAAGGTGAAAGATGGAAGAGAGTTAATGAAACAAATAATCTTTCTCGACATCAAGAAGAGGCAAAAGTGATCCAGTCTGGAATTCTCTTTTATCCAGCAGACAATAAATTTTTCTACATATCTGTGGGCAAGAATTAATCCCAGACAAACAGTTTGAAACCTATCTCTTTACAATTCAATTTGTACTGGTGGAAATTCAGACTTGCCCTGTGTATCTGAAACAAATTCAAGCTGAACTGTGTTCCAATGGGGAAAAAGTGTTTGTTGACCAAGAAATGGAAACAATGGTTTCTGTGCTAAAATTCAGAGACATAACCATACATGGAATACCAGTATGCAAAGGGATTTTTAGCATACTGAGACGAAATGAATGAGAGACATTGTGGTATAAACTTTTGTAGTTTTAATATACTTCTTCAGATGGATGGAGTGAATTGGAGCTCAAAAAGGACCTTTATAATCACCGTATGAATAGTTGTAGAAATGCAAAACTTGTGGGAATAGTGGTAAGGTGACAAATTCAGTTTTAATTATGGCCATTGAGGGACAAAAGAAGGAGGAAAGATGTTGCCTAAGACCAGGGTAGGTGAATGACCATATGAATGGTGGAAGGAGTTTTGGAATGTAGTGTGTGCAGGCTGAGAACCAGAAAGGAGATATGATACACTGGCCAAAAGTGTCCTTATGAGGTTGGGGTATTATAACATGTGTAGTGTACCAGGAAGCCATTGTCTCTGTTAAGTCCACTGTTGATAGATTGGAGTTTGTGAATATATTGTAATTCAGCTGTTTCTTTTTCTAATCTTCCTTTGTGTGTGTCTCCAACTCCCGCTCCCAAGGACTGCTGTCCTGAAGTCAAAGATGAAATGGCCAGGAAGACTGAAGTATTCTGCAACAGGTTTTTACATATTCCCATTCATAATATCTTATTTATATCAATTTACTCTCTGGCACAGAGACTGGCCTCTGCCCAATGTAGGGTGCTAACAGGCGTTGTTAACAAATAGTTGCATATATCACATTAGAAAATATGTGAAGGTACCTCTAATATTGTGGATTATGTGATTATTTCCTGTGATGGCATTTCCCAAATAGATGTATCAGCAGAACTGCCATGACTGAATACTATGAAATTCTGGGAGTAATAATTTGGGGCTATACAGATGGGTGGCATGCAGCCACTGCTTTTCACCCCAGATCAGTGCCACTGCAACAACACACAGCAGCACCGATTCAGTCCTTGAAGGGAGCAAAAAGAAGCTGCTGTGAAAAATGGCTTCTTTTTAGCTCCTTGGAAGGGGGCATCATAGGTATGCCACAGAGCCATGATGATGCCCCTTCGGTGCTGCACCATTTGGTTGCTACACTGGAGGTGTGTTATCATGGCACACACTATCTAGAAGGGTGAGTGCCAAAATGGTGCCAGTGCATTGTCATTAGGGCCTAGAGTGTGCAGACGCTCACCCCACCCACAGGCCAGGACAAAGTGCCGGACTTTATAGCCCTTTTATTGTGGTACGAGATCTTTCTGACAGAAAAGGCTAAATGTCTCACTAAACTATATTTCCAGAATTCCATAGCATTAAGCCATGGCAGCTAAAGTAGTGTCAAACTGGGTTATTTCTGCAATGGATGCAGCCTTAGACTGGAAAATCAGTATGCAAAAGAATCTGAGACTAAGACCGATTTGATACATTCCAGTCAGAGCTGCCATTATTACCCATTTACAGTGATGCTGTTGTTTTAGTGCTGCTTGTCTTTTATAGTTGCTAATTTTGTCAAATTACTAAAGATTCTGTATAGTCTGATATTGGATGCATCTGGCGGGGGGGGGGGGGGTGACATCATCAATTACTGTGCTGGGTGACTGATACCAAACCTAGTGACACCATTGATTAATCCCTTCAATCATTCACCATTGATGATATTTACTTAAAATTTTAAGCAAGCTTATTATTGCTTATATAAAATTAATTTATGCAGTCTGATTTTGACTTATAGAAAGTTAGATGTTTTCAACCTTTTTAATGGTTAGATCCTTTTGAAATTATTGTTTCTTTAAAGAAGCAGCTGTTACTTTATCCCAGCTAGTTCCCCTAGTAAAACTAATTGCCAACTGTCCTTTTCCTACTCTGTCCCGTTTGTAACCCACTTTGAAACAACTGGACTTGAACTTTTCCCTTTGGGAAAAAAACTCACTGGAAAGATCGCTGCTTGTTGTTAATTGTCCTTGAGTTGATGTTGGCTCATGGTTATCCTGTGGATGAGACTTCTCCAAGACCACCTGTCATCAACCATTCTGCTTAAGTCCTGTGGCCAGTGATTTGGCAGCGATTTACCATGTGATAATCCCTGCCTCCATTCCCTGTCCAAGCTGCAGCCCAGGAGGCTTGAACTGGTTTTAAACTTCATGCGATAAACTCTTTAGTGTGCCCTGAGGGGTGAAGAGCCATTGAAGCTAGGTTAGGCTGCTGTAAGGCCAGTTAGAAAGAGTTTTAGGTACCCAAGAAAGGGATGAAGAGTGTCCTTAATTATATCGTTGTAGTGTCCTGCAGGAGACATAGTGTTGGTGATTAATGGAGTCACAGACAACCAGAAGGGTTATACATTACAGAAGTTTAATAAAGTTTCTGTGAGAACTTAGTCTACAAGGGAATATGTGTGTGTGTGTGTGTGTGTATAGCTACAAAGAACCAATGACAAAGACAAGCTAAAGAAACTGTCCAACTGTGTAACAAAATATTTATACATTGTGAACACCATGCATTAAAAGAGATATTTTATTCAGCCTGACTTGTAAATAAATCTATTACTTTGTTTCAACAAGCAGCTGTCTGGAGTGATTTCAGAAACACATTAAAATGCTACCAACATTGAGAAAAATCTTTTAGGTTTGGGATACATTAGATAGTGGGTGTGTGACTGTCAAAGAATAGTTGATGCCAAGTTGGAGAAATATTTGAAACCCAGAGTGCTGACATCTAAAAAGAATTATACCGCAGGAGACAATTAAGAGAGTACCAAGTTCAAGCCCTGCAGTGAAGAATTGGTGGGATAATGATCATCACCTTCACATAATTGGTGGCAGTGGTGGGATTAAGAAAACTCAATGGGCTGCCATCAGAGAGAAGAATTTGTTTCGGTGAATCTCATCGTGGCAAATTGGTGGCAGTGGTGGCACACCTTAAAAAAGAGTGAAAGGTTTTTGAGAGTCCCACATTGTTGCCTTGACACCAATGTTATACCTTGGATTGTTGTAAAGTGCCAAGCAGGAAAGCACTGGGATGAGCATATATGTTTTCCACTTTGATTTTGATAAGGAACATGCAATAGGAGGTGTGACAATGAGGCTTCAATTTTTACATTTCACATATCTCCTTCTTTAGTTTTCCTTCCACTGTACTTTTTCATTTCATTTCTTTCACCTTTTCCAGCACCACATTTTGTTTCTGAACAAGAATTATTTTAAAATGCTTGTAGAATCACACATGCATACAAACCATAAGCGCAGTGAAAACCTATAGACGTCTAAGAGTTTTCAGTGAGGCCACTTTGTAATAAGTGCTTTTAGCACTGCAGTCAGAATCTTTCAAACAAGAAAATGGAACCCTTTATAATGGGCTTTTTATTTAATATACTTCCACAGACATTAGATACCACTTACCAATTATCTTATACTTAGGAAAATAGAAAGTGTCATTGCATAGTTGATTCATTTTCTAGCAAATTCCTGCACAGCTAATTTCCTGTCAGAAGATGACTGATTATACCACAAAACCATCCATTGCCCACCCAAGCTGGAGAGCATAATGTGATAACATTGGGGTTTCCTGTAATGCTGAAGTAACTCCTCACTCTCACCCCAAAGTAAAAGCTGCCCAGATCCTATCAGGACTAAACAATTTGCATTTCAGCCCACTTAGAGGCATAGAAAATACTGCTGCATATGCATTACCAATGCATTCCTTATTTCTGCATACTACTACCTCACCATTCAGCACACAAGCTTTTATATTTTGTTTTGTTTGGCTCATCTACAGCCAGAACTGAGATAATAAGGAACATATAAAGAGTGGCTTTACATATATCCCTTGTTGAAATGTTCAGCGTTATACTGTTTCAGGGACTGTAAAGGCTAGCTAGTCAAAGTCATTGCCAACAAATTTCAAGGAAGTATGTATAAAAAAAAATCAACAGCTGTATCATGACAGGTTTCAGATATTTTGAGAAATTCGAGACAGAAGAGGGAAAACATTCATTTTGCAGAGAGGAATACATATAAATTAGAGGAAGCTGTATTAACAAACTGTGTATTTACTGGAAGTTAGTGTCAAATTCATCCACTCTTACTTGCACTCATCTGCAGCATCCATATGGGAACATCTCACTGCATCTGCACAGGATTCTATATGAATGTGGTTCAAGCTGCATTGAAGAGAGGAAGATGTTCTCTTAAAGCATCATACAAAAACTAGAAACATCAAGTTGAACCCCACTTTTCCACATTTGCTCTAAGCCAGGAATAGGAAGGTCGCATCCCTCCAGGTGCAGAACTGAAATTTAACATTCCCCGTTTAGTTCCAGTAATCTTTCTTAATCTTCGTTCCTGCTATTAAAAGATCATTAAAAGATAGTGGAGCGAGCCAAAGAATTCCAGAAAGAAAAATCAGTACGTGCTTTATAGACTATAGCAAGGCCTTTGACTGCATAGATCACAAAAAGCTATGGAATGCCCTTAAAGAAGTGGCAGTGTCACTACATGTTATAGTCCTGTACTTAAACAAGAGGCTACTATAAAAATAGATTATGGAGAAACAGAATGGTTCCCGGCCCCCATTCCTACTTACAGATAAATCAGTGTGTGATCCAAATTGATGGACCGATTCGACAGCAGAGCATGGCTCCCACTACATTTGCCCTGATCACATTTTTTCTCTCCAAAATAATTCACTTGTGGTTTCCATTCACAAATGAATCAATTAAAAATGATTTGGTTCCAGCCATCCAAAGGGGAAATTTGAATTGATTCCGATCCATATGTGGTTCACACTTGCACAGAATCGATTTATCAAACCAGAGCGGGAAAAAAATCAGCCTAAAAAACACGAGTTAAATTAATCTAGTGCATCTCCCCCCCCCCCCCCGGGAATCGCTTCAGTAATCTGGATTAAGTGGAAACCAGGGTCATTTGAACCGTCCAGAAACCAGAAGAAGATTATAGAAGTCCAACTCTGAAAGAACAAAAGACATAATCCTAAAGAGTAAAGGTATACAGCTGAACACTAAAGCTAGAATCACCCAAGCCGTGCATACCTTATTGACGTGAACAGATGTGAGAGCTGGATAGTGTAGAAATCAGATAGGAAGAAAATGAATTCATTTGAGGCGTGGTGCTGGAGAAGAGTGCTGAAGATGCTTTGGATGGTCAAAAAGACAAACAATTGAGTCCTAGAACAAATCAAGCCTGAACTCTCCCTGGAAGCCAAGATGACTAAATTGAGGCTGCCACATCATGAGAAGGCACGACTCATTAGGAAAAACAATGATGCGGGGGAAGATTGAGGGTAGTAGAAATAAAAGAAGACCATATGCCAGATGGACAGATTCGGTCAGGAAGACCATGGGCCTGAGCTTACAAGACCTGAGCAGAGAGGAGGAGGATAAGAGGGGCTTGATGATTTCTCATTCACAGGGTTGCCATGTATCAAGGTCAACTTAGGCAGCTAGCAACAATACCATTGCACATGGAAAAATGAGGGGCTTTTTGAAAAGCTGTGTGGTTTACTTTTCCTTTAACTACTTTCCCTTGGTAGCTTCTGGGGCTTGGGTCCAGGACCCGCTGTGGATACCATCATCCATGGATGTTCAGGTCCCATTATATACAATGGCACAGTTATTTCTGCAGTGTGTTTTGGACCTGAGCCGCATAAGAATGTAGTCAGAAGGGTGTGGCCAGGCAACAACTGCCGAAAGTTATTAATGAGGAAGAACACAAGAACTTAATATTTTAAGTAGAGAAAACCAGGAATGTAAGTGCTGAGTTTAGGAAGGAAAAGATTTTACCCACTCCTCTCTTCTACCTCCTGCTGAGTTGAATGCAAACTATGTCTACAGTTTGAACTCAGTTTACAGTAATTGAAATAGGCCAAGGACAAAGGGGGAAATCTGGAGAAGGAGAGAGAAACTTAAAAGAAGCTTATAAAGTGAGATGGCAGAGGATTAACTGGGGCTGTCCATGAGAAACAGGACAGTTGGTTAATATGAACTTTATTTATTTATTTAGGTATTTATATCCCGCCCTTCAGCCCTAATGGCTCTCAGGGCGGCTTACATTTATTATTATTATTTTTTAACCAGACAGTTCCCTGGTTTACAGTTACTTTGGCCACTAACCTTCTGGCTTACAATCTAAAAGACACGACACAAAAGGAGAAGGGAATGGTGAGGGGGGAGGGGATCAGGTCCAGCATTCTTCTCTCTCTCTGAGGCCTGGACCAAGGCAGGTGGACCGGAAGGAGGGCTCTGCTTCTTCCAGGCAGGCCTGTTGGAGCTTGCCTGCCTCTCTCCCCTTCAAGATGGTGGCTGAAGGGAGGGCTGGTCTTCTTTGAGGAAGGCAGTTGGAGCTCCCCTGCCTCTCTCTTTATCACACTGCCCGCAGAATGGCCCCTTTGTGTTCCCAAAAGGGGGCCTGACCAGAACGGGATGGAGCTAAGAACAGATGTTGCCGCACAGAGGAACACTGTTGCTGCCGCCGGATGTTCCCATTGTGTCCTACATCCGTTCCAGAGGGCTTGATTTTTGAGAACATTTTTGAACAGTTCTCAAAAATTATGCCCTCTGGAACGAATGTAGGATGTGATGGGAATGTCTGGCAGCAGCAGCGGCGTTCCTCTGTGTGATAACATCCATTCTTAGCCCCATCCCGTTCTGGTCATGCCCCCTTTTGGGAACGTGATGGGGCCGTTCTGGGAGCAGTGTGATAAAGTTCCCAGTTACTTTGGCCACTAACCTTCTGTGAATTATATAGAAGGTGCTGGTAATACAAAATAGTTTTGCTGCAGGGATCACTATTCAAAGACCATGTTAGAAGTTTATCACATGGATATTTAAATCAGTTTACCCCAATCCGGTTTAACTCTTAATTCAGGTGGCATCCTGATAATTATTACAGGGCTCCCCCGGGTTACGAATTTAATTCGTTCCGCGGCGCCATTCGTAACCCGAAAAGCATTCGCAAGCCGAAGCCCCATAGGCGCTAATAGCGAAAGCCGCGATTTGGTGCGAAAAAGCGCCGAAAAGCACCAAAAAATTTTTCGTAACCCGAAATAACCTTCGTAACCCGGAACAATTATTTTTAATGGATTTTTTTCGTAACCCGGAAATTTCGTAACGCGGCGCATTCGTATCCCGGGGTACCAGTGTAAAAGGTTTTTGGCTCCAATTTTGCCACCCAAATACATCTTGGGCCCATCCCCACTTCCAGGAGGGCTCTGGTGGCCATTTTTTCAAGCTGGAAAATTCATGGATCCGAAAAGAGCTGCAAGGTGTGGCTCTGGAAGCAGGGATGGACCTGGGATGTATTCGGGCGGCAAAATTAGAGCCAAAAACCTTGCAATTATATCAGAATGCCGCCTGAATTAAGGATTAAACCAGATTGAAGTAAACTGAGTTAAATAGCAATGGCAATAGCAATAGAAAGTATATTTCTATACCTCTTATCAGTGCACTTAAGCATTCCTGAAGTGGTTTACTTAGCTAATTGCTCCCAACAATCTGGGTACTCATTTTAGTGACTTTGGAAGGATGCAAGCCTGAGTCGAGCTTGAGCCCTTTTGCTGGTATTGGACTTGCAACCTTATGATTTGAGAGTGAGTGGCTGCAGTACAGGCATTTAACCATTGCACCACCAGGGCTCTTTTCATATATCCATGTGGTAAGCTCCTAAGTCTGTATCAGCATAAAGAGGTACAAAAGAATCCTGTAGACTTACCTTTCCGACTTTCTAGGGGAATGATTACATGGTCCAAATAAACTAACTGATTTACCCCCTTCACTTGCTGCAACCTGTCTTCACCATGCAGGGCCAAAGCCCCAATTTGACTGTGGACTATCTTCATGTCACAAGGCCAGTTCCACACTGAATCCAGGCCATCCCTGCCTTAAATCACATTTAAAAGTCATACTTTTTGCTCTGGATTTTGTAGGAGAATCTGGAGCGCTCTGTAGAAATGCCAGACAGCTGTTCACATATATGCCCTGCTTTGCCACCCAGCACTGATGATGATGCTGTCACGAGTTGCTGCCTCTGATGTTACAATAAGGTGCCCAACGATGTGATCAATGTTGGGCACCTTGTTTTTGACCTGAGAGGGAGTGACTCATGCCAGTGGTGGCACCTACAGGCAGCACAGTGGGATGAATGTATAGAAGCTGCCTGACATCACTCCAGAATGTGAGGGTAAAGGGAGGAATATGGGGCAGCTCTGGCAACAGAATATACCAGGAGCAATCTGGTATATTCTGGCTGGTGTAAACCTGCCCTGAAAGAAGTCATAAGCCATTTGACATGACTAACTATCATGGCTCCATCCTATGAAATCCTGGTATTTATAGTTTGGTTCGGTATTCAGCCTGGTTTGTCAGAGACCTTTGGTGCTTCATGAAACTACAAATCTCAGAATTCTGTAGGATAGAGTCATGACAGTTAAAGTACTCTTCATTTCTGCAGCATGGATACACCCTCAGTCTATTTCATCAGATGCAGTAGACGGAGTCTACAAAAGCTTGTGCTATGAACATCTTTCAATTAGCCTCAAAGGTGCTACAAGATTTCTTTGTCTTTTAACACTTTCCTCAGATCATATGTCTTGATTTTCCTGGGTACCTAAACAATATTACAATACCCACTGTCACCTGAAATGGTTGGCAAGGGAATGGAATCCTCTCTGTTCATCAATAGGCTATAACGGACAGCAGAAGGCTTTATTACAAGTATTTCCTCATTAAGATTCTAACCATAATCATCAGAAGGCTCTGACCCAATGTTTGTTGCCTTTGGCTATGCCAATGCAGAAATAACTGGCAAATGTAAAATCTGCAAGTAGCTACTCAGAAGAAAATGAATAACAAATGAGCTACCTTTTACTTAAGATCAAGGATATTTTATAATGTGTTTTCTGCTCTGATCATAATTCAATTTCCAAGAGGAAAGTTGTTTCAGACAACTTGCTAATTTCTTAACTGGAACACCAAAATTAGACCCCTCTTTTTGATAACTAACTTTGTTCCGAGAGTCTCTGTGGTGACACATTTTGTATGTCCCTTATAGGGGCCGTGCAGCAAGTGCTACAATTTTAGAATTACAGTTAAGTGACCTGGGAATATTTTCTTATGTACTGGCTTCTGATTAAGGAAATTAAAGTACTAGCAGGGGAAAGCATTTCTGTTTAAATTTCCTTCTTGAACAATATCACTATTCCATCAGCGTCTGAGTGTTCCTTATTAGAATAGTAGCACTACATCTTCTTAGACAACCCGCAAAAGGGGGGGGGGATTCTCAACATATGTGGGGAGAATATCTTTTTTTAAATACAGAACACTATGAAGTAAGAAGAAATGTAATTTTATTTATTTATTTAAATTATGGTCTGACCTTCAAAGAAACTTCCCAAGAGCAGCTAATAATGCTGTTTTGCTATTTTTGTCTTGGCTGCCATTCTGAATTTTTGTAGTTTAAATTCTTGTTAAATCTTTTTGAAAGCAGTGCAATGATTACAAACAGCACAACAGCCACAGTTTTATTGTTAATAAAGAAGATGATAAATCAAACTACAACTCTGTGTTTGGAAAAAAGTTATTTTAATTTAAAACTTTAAAATGGATGTTTTTGTACAGCTGTTCTTGTCTATATCTATGCCAAACATTATTTTATTAAAATTTTAAAAAATTGCAAAGGACAATAAGTGAAACACTGAACTTGTTGCATATTATTATTATTATTATTTCATTATTTATTTAATTATACAGCATGCCCACATTATACACGGGTGTGCTATACACGGCTTTGAGCACATGTGCTCAAGCCACGGGGAGCACGCGGGGAGCAAGGGGTGGCACGTCCCATTCAGATGAATGGAGCATGCGCCCATGGCGTGTGTGGAATTCACCTGGGGGGGTCCGGAATGGATCCCCCACGAAAGGTAAAGGTCCACTGTATAGCACTGTAAACTTTTACATAGCACTTTACAAACAGGAAATAAAATAGACATAAAACCTGCCAGACGACATACAATCTACAAGCCAAACAAAGTTTAAAAATTAAGGCAAAATACTGACAATTATAAAAGGTACAAACACAAGAAAGACATTAACAGCAAATCAGGTGATAATCTGGAATGCTTCCCTGAATAAAACCATCTTTAGCTCAGCTTTAAAATTGGCCAAGGAGGTGGTGGACCGTAATTGCGTGAGGAGATTCCAGGTGTGTGTGTGGGGGGGGGGGGCAGCAAGGGAGAAGGAGCTGATATGAGCAGGAGAAGAAGAAATCCTTGGCTGGGTCAAGAGACCAGAGTTGCAAGATCTTAGTGCACAAGGAGGGTGGTAAGGAGAGACAAGTGTTGATAAGTAGGGAGGAGCTAATCCATGAAGGGCTTTAAAGGTTAATAAAAGAAGTTAGTAGCAGAGTCTAAGTGAAATAGGGAACCAATGAAAGGACAGCAGAATGAGGTAATATGATTGAAACGATGGGCCAAAAAGATAATTCTGGCAGCTAATGTTGCACAGATGTTAGGGGGCTGAGATAGGAAAGAGGAAGCCCTGTTAGCAATAAATTGCAATAGTCCAAGTGAGACACAACCAATGCATGAACCAAAGTCTTAGCAGTTGAAGCTGAAATAAAAGGTCTAATTTTGGCAATATTCCAAAGGAAAAGAAATCATTTAATGGGACCTATGACCACCCTTGCCATTGTTCTGCTGCTGGAAGGCATGCAGCTGAGGAAGTAGGCTCAAGTCTATGAAAGTTCATGCTGCCAGTTTCTTTTTTGCAGTTTGTCTCAAAGGTGCTACTACCTCACTCCCACTACCTTTTAAATCAGATCGTGAATCTGTTTGAACCGGTTCAAACAACCCTGGTTCTCACTTAATCCGAATCACTGAAGCGATTCCAAGAAGGATGCCATGCACTTGACCCATTTAACCTGTGTCTTTTTAATACTGATTCTTTTCTGCTTCTTTCCTGATAAATTGATTTAGCACTAGTGTGAACCACAAGTGGATCAGAATCTATTCAAGTTTCCCCTTTGGCTGACTGGAACGGATTCATTTTGAATTGATTCATTGGTGAATGGGAACAACAAGTGGGTTATTTTGGTACCAAAAAATGACAGAAAATGCGACCAGGGCAAGTGTATTGGGAACCATGATTCAATGTCGAATTGATCCATCAATTTGGATCGCACACCGATTTATCTGTAAGTGAGAATAAGGCCCTTGCATACTTCCAGTCAGGGGTGGACAGTTTCTGTGTGTATGTGTCTTTCATACCTTTAAGTCATATGTTCTCACTCCCAGAGGAAGGTAATAGAAAACCTCCTCTGAACAAATCTTGCCAAGAAAACCGTGTTAGGTTTGCCTTAGGGTCACCATAAATCAGAAAGGACTTGAAGGTACAGAATACACAGACACGAACATGTGCCTTTAAGTTGCCTGTTGACTTATTTATTGACCCCATTAATTTCTTAAAGTTTTCTTAGGCATGGAAAACTCAGATGTAATTTTCTAGTTTCTTCCTCTGAAATATAGCCTACAGCACCTGGGTTTAGCTCATATTTTGTTCAAGTGTAATTTGTACCAACAGGAATCTTGGTCCCTATATCAAAAGAACAATGTTTTGGGATACAGACTCTCTTACTTCATGAGTGGTCAAGATTCAAAAATATCTATTATCACAGCTCGGTTTTTATGTAAAGCCATACAGTCAAGAGTTAGATATGTGGGGTCAATTGGGATTAATTGCAGAGGTGATGAATAATTCTGATGTGTGATGCTCATGTTCAGTTTTATTTCCTTATGTATTATCATCTTAATGCTGTAACACATTCGTTTTTGTTATTTTTTTTATCCATTTTTGTATCTTGAACCTGTGATGTAGATTTTTATGATCAGTTTTATAACTAGGTCTCATTTTTAGGTACTGTACTTTTAATGTACTTATATTGTTTTACAGCCATACAGTACTGTATATACATTTTAGAGTCCATGTTATTACATTTTAGTTCTTTTCTATTGGCTTTAGAATTTCTATAGGATTTTATAGTGTGTTTTACTTGTTTTAGCGTTATTTTGTGTTATTTTGAAATGGCCTAAGGGCTAATCAATAAACATTTCCTTATACACCTGGTATTCATTGGCATTCTCCCATCCAAGTCCTCACCAGAGGTGATTCTACTTAGCTTCCAAGATCTGATACAACCTGGTGCCTTTTGCATGTTTAAACCATCTCTAGCCGGTCCCAAATGCCAGAATTGAATGGCATGAAAAACATATATTAAAGTGGCTAGGAGATTAAGGCCAGTGCTTACTCATTTTTAACTTCCATGCCCCCGCCCCACACACAGAGAGACATTCTAAGGGATGTAAATAATATTTGCCTTTTTTGTTGTACTTGAACAGAAAGGATGCAATAATACATTTTCACTGAGAGTGCCTCAGCATCTCAACTGCCTTGAATTTTGCCCTGAGTAACAATGAAAAAGCTCTATTTCTTGGACTTGTGAGTCTGTTTTGTTTTTGTGGGGGAGGAGCCAGGCCATTTTGTGTAAAAATATTGTATTTTACACAAAACACAGTAGTTTTGGCATACAAAATTTCCAAAATAGGAAAAAATAATTTAAATATTAAATGAAATCCCCAGCATGCACAGGTATATAGCCACCTCATCTTCTCATCTAGAAGGTTGGTAACTTAAAAAATTAATTTATACCTGCACGGGGGAGATTTAGACTCCTTTCAGTATATAGTCAAAAAAGTAACCACATATCTGACCATATATTTTGGCAAAACACATAAAGCTTGCAAAAGAGTAACCTGAACAGAAGCACTCTCAAGTTACTTGTTATTGCATCTAGCCAAAGGAAAGAGAGTCCTTCTGGGGAAATCAATTGAGTATTTTGGCCTTTAATACAGACCTCTGTCCTTTGCTTCATATTTTCAGAGAAAATTATATTGTTTTTTATGTGAGGGCTCCAATTTCTCCTTGCAATACTTTGTGTGAGGGAGCTTTTAAAGAGAACAAAACAAAAACACCCTGCCAATTTTTGTAAGATTACCTCAGTCTGTCTGTGAACAGAGACATTTTTCTAGTGAGCAAAGGGAGCTTGTGTCATCTCTGGAGAAATGGACAGTGTCTCTATATGTCCAATCAATCTCACAGGGAAAAGTGTGTGGATGCAACCTGTGGTTGTCTCAATAACTGTTGTTCTTAACATTGTTATCAATTTGGGTTAAAAACACTGGAGAAAAATATATTATTTCCTTCATTCTCTTGGTATTTCACAGCTTTGGTGGTAATGATGATGAAAATTATGTGTTCTCAAAGCAATGCAATGTGGAGAATGAGAAGAAAAGTGGCACACTGTTTCTTATACTGATTGAGACTAATGCCAAAGCCCAGGTCATGGGCTATGCTTCCCCTTTCTCCCAGAATTTGAAAAGATACCCTTTCCCTTCATTAATTTCAGCAGAGAGATAGCTGCCTACATCAGCCTGAGTCTGGCATAGGCAAGGTAACAGGTCCGATGTCACTGGTTGAGCATGTTTCAAATGCCTCCATTTTGAACCTTTATTCTCCATCAGTCTAGGTACTTCTCTAACCCTGGGCTAAAACTGCTTAGGTAGCTTTCTGAGGGCATTATGGCTCCTCTTCCCTTATAGGTTTACAGTTCTTCCATAAATGTTTCATTGGATACCTCATTTGGATCAGCTTTTTCCATGGTTTAAATACCATAAAGATCTCACTATTTTGAAAAAAATGAACATTACTTTGAGAGGACTGACAGTAATACAAATAATATTACAAAAGAAGACTCAATATTCAGTTACCTTCTAATTTTAAACCATGCCAGTTTGCTACTTCTCTTTCCACCTGTACCTAGGTAGCACTTAGACAAAGAGAAGTGAGTAATGTGGCAGTGTAAAAGAAATGAGTAATATGGCAATGTAAAAATAGGAATAGTAGTACAGAAAGCAGGGGTGTGAAAGGTATATAACTTGTTAGGTCTTACTGCATGAAGCTCAACAATAGGCAGGTAGTCTACAATCATATCTATAATGAAATGTCATTACTTTCAACTTTATAGTGGCCACTTTTATGCCTGGTGTAATGATTTAAATTTCTTCAAGAAAAATGGTTCTCTATAGAATAACAGTGGCTCCAATAAGAAAGAAATGCCATATTAACTGCTAGCTTAAGACATTTTCTATAAGTTATGACAGCTGAAGAAGATGAGTATTGATGACACACATCTACCATTTGGGAAATAGAAATAAATCAGAGAATTCAGGAGATCAGCACAAATCAAATTTCCTGTATGACTGATGTGAGTGAAGAAGGGGGAGCAACTGGAAATAGATCTGCCAGAAGAAAACAGACAAGCTTTTCATTTAAAATTCATATGTTCAACCAGCCTAGAGTGATTAAAGGCATGTGTCTTCAAATGATGTTTTCCAACAACTATACTTAAATTCATCTCTTTGGGTGAGTGAAAATGGTCTAAACCATCTTCCTATAATATGCTTAGATATGTCAGAAAGGAATTTTCATCTCTGAAGTGTCCGCACTAATGCTGTGAATATGCTTATCTTTTAGCAAAATTTGTTTGTTATAAAATGAGAAAAATATTACAAAGTGGATTGCTTACATTAATATTAAATTGTAGATACTCAGATGTCGACTTCTGGTTAATCTGGTTATCATTTTTAGAGAAGCCAGACTTTTGGTCAAATGTATCTCCACATATACCGGTTACAGACCGGCACTTTAGTGTGTGACGAGCACGCACTAGGGTTACAAAGGGCGGTGCTTCTGCACCGCCCTAACCCTAGTGCGTGCTGTCACGCATAAACGGCGGCGGCCCTTCCATCGGCGCTGCTGGGCGTCACAGCCGCGCAGGCTCTAGACGGGGGGCAGGACGTGACGTCCTGCTCCGCGCACCGGGCGCTTAGTGCGCCCTGAACACGGAGCAGGAAGGAGCTCCGTTTCGGAGCTCCTTCTGGTTTAGTCCGCTGGGCGCAGCCTTCAAATGGCTGCGCCCGCGGACTAAAAGAAAAGGGGCCAGCGGCCCTTTCTCCTTCTCCCCGCCAGGGGTGTCCTTGGGGCTTGAAGCCCCAGGGGACACCCTTTCAGGCTGCGGGGAAGCGCATTTTGCTGCTCCCGAGCCTGAAAGCAGCGGATCGGGGCCTCAGCGGCTGCCGCTCTTCAGCTGAGGCCCCAATACACCGGGGAAAGGGGCGGGTGCAGACCGCCCCCAAATGGGCGGTCTATAACCCGCAATAGTTAAGAAAACAGGAAGCTGCCTTTATTGAGTTGGAGCATTGCCCAATATTTTCAGACTCTGACTTGCATTAGTTTGTCAAACTTCAGAAAGGATTCCTTCAAGTCCTACCTAGAAACCCTTGGTAGAGAGATGTGAGCCTCTTTCACATTACACAATTATAACACTATTTTCCACGTTTAACTGCCATGGATGCATCCTGGGGATTTGCAAACTGATGAGACACAAAAACTCTTTGGCTGAGAATTCTGCATTTGTTGTTCTTGTTACTTGCTTTTCAATCAACTTCAATTCATGGCGATGCTGTGAATGAGGCACCCACAATCCTCCCTATCCTCAGCTGCTCTACTTAGATCCTGAAGGCTTGGGGCTATGGCTTCTTTGATTGATTCTATCAACCTAGTATGTGATCTTCCTCTCTTTCTGCTGCCTACCATTCCTAGCATCATTGTCTTTTCTAGTGAGCCATATGTTTTCATGATGTATTGGAAATACGACAGCCTTAATTTAGTCAACATGGCTTCTAGGGAGAGCTCAGGCTTGATCTGTTCTGGGACCCATTACTTTGTCTTTTTGGCAGTGCATGGTATCCTTGGCATTCTTCTCCAGCACCACATCTCAAATGAGTTGATTTTCTTTCTATAAGTTTTCTTCAATGTCCAGCTCTCACATCTGCACACGATGATGGGAAAGAGAATGGATTGGATTATTCCAACTTTAGTACTCAGGATTTGTACTTGAGGATCTTGTCTTGTTCTTTCATAGCTGTCCTTCTACATGTGTCTGCTGTGTGCCTTCTAGTCATTTCTGATTTATGGTGACCATAAGGTGAACCTATCATGGGGTTTTCTTGGCAGGATTTGTTCAGAAAAGGTTTGTCATTGCCTTCTCCTGAGACTGAGAGCATGTGACTTGCCCAAGGTCATCCTGTGGGTTTCATGCCAAGCTGGGACTCAAACCATGGTCTCCAGAGTCATTGTATGACATTCAAACCACTACGGAACATTGGCTCTTGCCTTTCTGCATACCCTTCCCCATACTGCAGACTTCAAGATTCCATAGGATGTTGTCACAACAGTATAATTCTGTAATCTGTAAACTCTTGAGGTCTCTCTTTCAAACAATAACTAGCCCCAACCCTACTTGACTTTTGAAATCAGACAAGAGGTCCAGTTATTCCCTTTTAAACTCAGACTCAATCAATCAATATAAATTTATTATGAACTGGTTTAAGTTATTAATGGCCCTGTACAGACAGGCCTTGAAGCCTTTTCAGATGCTCCCTAACCCTAGGACGTACTCAGTATGTCAAAATGGCAGAGCCCTGTCTACATGGGTGCCGCCATTTTGACTTAACAGCCACATCATGTCCAAATGGCGCGGCGCGGCCATTACATCCTGGCACCATGTCAGGCCACTTGTGGCGGCCTAACCGCGGTGCAGGAAGGAGCTCCGAAATGGCAACTAGATTGTCGCGGGAACAGCGCCAGGGGGAAAGGGGCCGAGCAGCCCCATTCTCCCCTGGCTGCGGCTCCCAGGGTGTCCTGGGGCATGAAGCCCCAAGGACACCCCTTTTTGGGACCAGGGAGGAGCCGCATTTTGCTGCTCCTCCCTAGTCCCAAAAAGCGCCTTATTGGGGCATTTGGGTTGCCGCTGTGGCTGCCCTGGCCCCAATACATTGCTCAAAGGGTCGGCTGCAGCTTGCCCCAAATTGGTGGTCTGTATCCTGCCAATTTTACATCAGGTTTTTTTTTTTTTGTACTGGATAGTAATAATTTGCTTTAATGATTTCATTGGTTTCATTTGAACAAATATAACTAGGAATTTCATTTTTTTCACTGAAACTAGTCAAAGACTATTATTTGTAGTACTGCCTCACCATCCTTCCACTGAATGCTATCTTCCTAGCTCTGCCAATGACACCAAATTAGGAGGAGTACCTACTACCCCGGCTTAGTAATGGAGATAACCACCGCCCCCTATGGTCAGACATGACTTGACAATCTTGTCAATGGGGAATACCTTTACCCTTTAGCTAATAGCCCAGAGGACAGGATCAACATTCAAAATGACCTTAATGGATTAGAGAGCTGGGCCAAAGCTAACAAAATGAATTTCAACACAGAGAAATGTAAGGTACTGCACTTAGTGCAGAAAAATGAAATTCATAGTTATAGGATGGGGGAAACCTGGCATAATGAGACTTTGGGGCTGTGCAGACTGCCCCTAAGGGGTGGCCTGCAGCTACCATCAGGTGCACCGGATCGGGGCCACAGCAACCGCACACCACAGCCCCAATTTGGCCTTTCCAGGGCACAAAAAATGGCTCCTTTTTGTGGCCCATAAAGGATGCGATAGCCACAGCACTGTGGCTTGAAGGTGCTCCTTTGGTGCTGTGTCATGCAGATGCAATGCCAGAGAAGCACCGTGATGCTGCATGCCATGCAGCACTGCACATGGCATCATGGTACCCTGGGGCCCCGATTCCACCCCAGGCCAGCCTTAATGGCTGATTTATACAGGGCCTATGTGTGAAAGGGATCTCAGAATCGTAATAGACCACAAGTTGAACATGGGTCAACAGTGTGATGTGGGAACAGTGTGATGGTCACTGTGACTTTAGGCTGCATCAGTAGAAGTATAGTGTCTAGATCAAGGAAAGTAATAGTGCCACTATATTTGCTTTGTTCAGACCCATCTGGAATACTTTATCCAGTTCTGGGCACCACAATTCGAACAGGATGTTGACAAGCTGGAGCATGTCCAAAGAAGCATGACCCTATAAGGAGAGACTTGGGGAGCTGAGTATGTTTAGCCTGAAGAAGAGACAGTTAAGAGGTGATATGATAGTCCTATTTAAGTATTTGAAGGGACGTAATATTGAGGATGGAGCAAGCTTGTTTTCTGCTGCCCCACAGAATAGGACCAGGAACAATAGATGTAGGAAAAGAGATTCCATCTAAACATCAGGAGGACCTTCCTGACAGTAAGAGCTGTTCAACAATGGAATTCACTCCCTTAGAGTGCGATGGCGTATCCTTTGGATGTCTTTAAACAGAGGCTGATTGGCCATGCATGGCAGGAGGTTTGACTGGATGGTCCTTCCAACTTTATGATTCTATGATTCTGATTTGTTACTTTGATTATTTCACTGCTTGTTGCCTTTATATTACTTCTGGAGTAGGGACAGAACCATCTTACATGCTGGTCAGAAATCAGAAAGATGTTTTGATAGTACAACCTCAGTTCTGATTTCTGGCCAGGAAGCTGTCATCTTTTTCTTGCATAAATGCCCCTTTGAACTATACTATGCCCTCACTTGGCATCATTTCTGGTCACCTAAAATGGTTCTTATTTTTTGGAGATGTTTAAAAATAGAAGAAAAAATAATTAAACTCTTTGGACCACCTTGCAATTGTAGATTTCCTAAATTTTCCATCATCCCAAAATTAAATGATTCATCTTCACAGGACCTTCTCATCCTCCATTTTTCATGGGACATATGTGAGACTGATATGTTGGGAGGGGGGATATTACCTTCACCCAGCTCTAGATTCTGCCTATTTCTATATCCTAAACAGAGGAGGGAAGGAGAGAGAAATGAATGAAAATGGACAGTAGAGATGCTTTTGAGTCACAAGGAAAACACTCAGATAGGCAAAATACTTTGGTTTTGGTGGTTTATTAGGCAGGGTGATCAGAAGTCCTCACTGCAAAGGAAAACAAGGCACCACAAAATGTAGGACATTCAAGGAAAATGTAGGGCATTAAAAAGAACAGTTAAAAACATTCATACAAATGTAAATTCATGCTTCTTAGTCATGCCCCCAAAGCAAGACATTTTGCAATTCCTCTTGGACAGAAGGGTGAAATTTAGGCATTGGAAAAGACTCTGAGTTGGTCCTAGATTATTTAGACAATGCCTTAGTTATTTCTGAGGAGGGATGAGTTAAATATTTTATCTAATAAAAACATAGGTTTTTTGATCAGAGGCTATTTTAGCTGGCTGTCTTGGACAGAAAGTGTTAAGCCTTCAGGTGACTATTTAAAGATAGATGCTTTGCTACACCTGCCTGAGTAGATAGCTGCACCCTCACAATCTGGTTCACAGGCTTCAAAGACCACTGTGGGATAGATGTTAAAAGAGACACTTGCAGTTTTTGCAAGCAAATACCTAAAGTGCAGGCAGCTTCAAGGCACAACCAGTAAAGACAGAAATACTTGAAAATTCAATAAGCCTCATATTAAGTGAATTTGTTTTCCCTTCCTTGACCCTCTTTAACAAAGGGACCAACAAGTTACCAGAATCCAACTGCCAATGAAAGCCCTACATGTGTGAAAGATAAATGCCTACCCTCAGTGATCTTACTGTAAGACTGAGAACATAGGTCAACACACTGAATATCGAAAGCTGAACACAAACAACAGGTTGGACAGGTTGGGTTTATTTAGCCCAATTTTTCTAACTGTTCTAACAGCTAATTACCATAGCACACTGCTTAGAGTGACGGAAAGATGAAATGAATATGCCAGGAGCAGTAAAGCAAGTCTGGCACCAGCATAATGTATTTTAGTGTAAACAGCTTTATGTGAGGTCATTTGGAAGTCTATATGTACAGATATCCTTTATAGTTAAGTCCTAGTTTTGTTTTCAATGGGAATGAGGGCATTTAAAAAGTCACCATGAACTGCACAAATCAACAACAAGAAAATCCAGTCTTCTTCACTTCCTAGTTTAATAAAAGACCCAATTATAATCCCTATTTGAAATTCACATACCATAATCATACACTTGTGCACCTAGCAATAGAACTTATGCCCCTGACTGAGTGTGATCAGGGGATAGGATTTTACTAGCCTCTAGGGAGAAGAGACCAGTAATTAAATGAAGTGTGGCATGTCTGTGCTGTGTTTGGAGAGATGTGGGGGCAGGACCCAGGTTATTTAAGGCTGGCCCACCTCATGCTCCCCCTCCTTTGCTTCATTGGCCCACCCTTCTGCTTCTACATCAGTGTGAGATTTTCTGGTCATTTCAGGGCTGGGTAGGACATTGACAATTGGCTAGTGTGTGGTCATAAATAGGTTTCCTGGAATACAATGGGGAAGATATAATAGCTCAATGAAAACCTATGGCACCCTCTTGGGTGAAGGTTAGGTGTCTGAAACTGACTCTTCAAGTCTTGAGGCTAAAGGGGTAGAAAAGAGACTTGCCTTGGGGCTGGCCTAAAACATAAACCCTCACTTACGTGTTGTGTATTAAGTGAAGGGATCTTTGGTTGGTGTTCTGGATGGAGGCCAGCCAGGATACAACCCAATCTTGAGTTGCCCTTGGAGCTCAGGTGTTTCACCCAGGGGAGGGTGAGGAGCTGGTTTAGGAGCTTACCACCCGCCCCAGCCACTCCCACACTAGGTTGCTCTCCCATTTTTTTGCAGAGCTTGAAGAAAACAGTTAAATAGGTTGAGTCAAATAAAGTTGCCCATTTATAACCCAATTCATTATTTTCCTAGTTGGTCAGCAAAATTCACCAGAAATTTGTCAAATATGAGAGGATAGACTATGTGATAATTTGTGATACTAGAAACAGCAGTGAAGTCATGTGTATGATGTCTTCATGATGAATCTCTACAAGCAGTCCTTCTTATGACATGTCAAAAATTACTAATTCATTACTGAACTAGAAGCAACTTTGGCTGCACATTATATTCCATGCCTACATATATGTTAAGAGGGGATAGATATAATGCCTAGGCAAATTAACAGGAGTTCTTCCTCTGAATTATAAAAGAAGGAGACTATGGCCTGGTCCAGACAAGCCAAATGTGCCGTGCTGGTGGCGTACTAGGGTTAAGGGACCACACAGCAATTGCACGGTCCCTAACCCTAGTATGGCACAGCGCTGTCACAATAGCAGCACCTCATGTATACAGGTGCCACCATTGTGACATGACAGACGCATAGTCACGCTTGTGACATCACAAGTGCGCCATTGGCTTTTCGCAGGTTCTTTTTTCTCCTTGGGAAAGCCACACGTTTTGCCGTCTGCGGCTTCCCTGCAAGGGGAAAAAAGGCATTGGCAAGCCTTCCTTTTTGGGAGGTCTGTACCAGGCCATTGTCTATCTGTAAACACAACTCACTCAGTTAAAATATGTAATTCCTTTAATTCCTTTCCGTTATAAAGAAATAAAAATCCCAGGCTTATTTACAGCCCCATTTATTGATAATATTTGTTGCTCTTGCCAATGTGGCTTATCTCTTGCTAACTATAGCAATAGCAATAGCAAGTACATTTCTCTACTGCTTATCAGTGAACCAACACTCCCTAAGCAGTTTACAAGTTGTTGGCCAATTGCCAACATCAAGCTGGGTTCTTATTTTACTGAACTATGAAACGATGGAGGGCAGACTCTGGAGGGCAAACTCACAACCTTGTGGCTGTACTGTCATTTAACCACTTCACCACCAGTGCCTCTGACTATGAAATACCAACAGTGAAGATGAAGAGAAATCAATATTTGTACCCAAAGCTTTTTTGAGCTAATGTGGTCACCTGGAAGCAAAAAGTAGTTTTGTGACACCTTGTTTTAATAAATAGATAATTTCTTTTGAAAAATCTATTAATCTGGGCCAAAGAAAATAACTGTGGCACCATATTATATACCACACATACATTTAGAAGTTGTCAAGACATCTCTTTTAAAATGCTATTTTGAGAGGGAAAACAGAGCAGAAAATATATTATTGACTTTCCTCAATCAAGTGTGGGAAATAATCTTTAAATGCTTATTCAAAAAGGAGATGAATTATTGAAGACTGATATGAAAACTACACAAGAGTTGTTTGTTTAAAGGTCACTTTCATCTTGTTTCCCCTGTGGCTTTCAGAATACAGAGCACTTTACATCTCAAAAATAATTACAAAGGAAGAAAAGTGCACTTAAGTTCTTGATGCTGGGAACAGGTCCTTTGGAGACTCACTTTCTCTATGATAATTCAGGGGAAAAATTCATAGGCTATGTACCACTTGCAACAGCCTTACAAAAAAGTATGATTATCTCTTTAAAACTTTTGCCCCTGTTCATTTTATAGAACTCTGTCAGTTACTTGCTTGTCAATACAAAACAGTTACTTTTTATGTTTATAGAGGGCTTTTGAATCTTAGCATGCCTTCCATCTTTCAATCTAGAAGAGAGACTATGTCATAAGGAGACATACACCTGAGAACACTGCAGTAATTATAAACAAGTGTTCCATCACAGATAACAGTACTTTCTCAAAACTGCTCACCTTATAATAACATTATTACCTTTGGTTAAAAATGTTTTGTATGGTACCCACAACTTGGACACTGATTCCAAGGAGGGGTTGCCAGAGAGCGCATGAGAGCTCATGGGAAAACATCCATCCACAGAGAAGTTATAAGTTCAGATATGCTGGAGACACTTTAGTGGATACTAATCTAGGAGCAATTGTAAAACAGCAAACCAATAATCTAGTTGGAAAGGAGAAACAAACTAAACTAAGCAAAAGCAAAGATTCCCATGATCAAAATGAAAGCCTGGACCATCTTACTCTTAAAACAGTATTTACATTTAGGAGCCTTGAATAATCTCAGAGGGGTTGTGGAACGAGGAGTTACATGCAAAGAAAATACATCTAGGTGAATCACTCAAGTGAGCTAAAACACACACTGCAAAGTAAGGCAAACAAACAAACATCCATACAAACACTTCCAGTTTGACACAGGAGAAATAGCCTTTCTGACCTCAAGCATGTTTGCTGATCAATGAGAACTCAGGTGTCAGCAAATGCCCTATAACTTGGTTAACCTAGAGAGTAGTAATATTTTTCTCTTTGGAGACAACTCAGGAAACCCATGGGCATGACCTGTGGAGATTTTCTTTCTTTCTTTCTTTCTTTCTTTCTTTCTTTGTTTTTGTAATGTATTTGACTTCTGTTCAGTAGAAAAACAAACTTTCTCAAGCAGAAGAGCCCTCCCTCCATGGCATCTGACTCCATTCAGCCTGGAGGGAAAGAAAAGACAGCCCCAGCTCCTTCTGGCTTATACTCGGTAAGAAGCAGAGCCCTCCCTCCAGTCCATCTGCCTTGGTCCAGGCCTCAGAGGGAGAGAAGAACTGCTGGACCTGATCTCCTTCCCCACCACCATTCCCTTCTCCTTTTGTTTCATGTCTTAAGCCTAAGGGCAGGGAACCGTCCTATTAAAAAGATTGTATGTACAACGCTGTGTAAATTCACAGCACTATATAAATAAAGCTTAATAATAATAATAATAATAATAATAATAATAATAATAATAATAAATTGTGAGAGTTGTCACTTTTGTCTTAAGAAATGCCACAAGTGTTTGAAAAGGAAATAGAAGCTAGCCAGTGAGCAGTTGTGCCAGTCCAGGAAACCACTCACTCAGTTTGCCTTTCCCTGCAGAGTTGCCTCATTAGTGGCATTATATTCAGGTCTTCCCTCCACTTTTCCAAAATTAGCACCTGATAGTGATCTTTTCCCACTCACCTTCGATTTGTATATAAATTAATGAAGTGAATCTGTAGCACAAAAAGAAAAGGGGAAAAAACCTATACACATATTTCTGTTTAAAATTCTGATCATATGCCAGGTTCCAAGAAGGCATACACCTTCTAACAAGCATTTCCTGCAGTTAAACAATTACCACTTCAAAGCAAAGGCTTATTATTCCTGTCACATAATGGCTTTTTATTTTCATGAAAACAGTTAAACAAAGTGAAACCATTATCACATCCCAATTATGGCAGTGATTTGTCTCAGTGTTTATCTGTCTCTCACAAACGTATGGATGCTTATGACTGAAATGATATAATCAGTTTGTTTGTTTATTTATTTCAAAGATTTATAACCCACCTTTCTACTGCAATAGGAGTCTTTCTCAGTAAGACTACAGGGATTTGACATATTTTGAATTCAACTCAGTCATGCCAAGCCTACTTCTTTTGAGTTAAGTAAGCTTGGACCAAATAGTTGGTACATAATTAAAACAGTCTAATTCTGCTTTGCATAAGGAGTCCTTTCTCTATAGTCACATAATCTATTACATAAGTGTACCTGCATATTAGAAAGCCAGAGTGGCATATTGGTTTTAATCTATGACTCTGACAGGGTTCGAGTTCCAGCTCAGCCATCAAAGCCATTGGTTGACCTTGGGCAGGTCATATGCCCTTAGCCTCAGGAAGGCAATGGCAAATCTCCTCTGAACAAATCTCGCCTAGAAAACCCCATGAAAGGTTCTCCATAGGTCAGAAAGGTCATCATAGGTCAGAAATGATTTGAAGACACACAACAACAACAGCAATACCAACAAACCTGCATATCAATATTTTCATCAAAACTATTTAGAAAGTCCAAGTGTATATTGTTTGTTGAAATATTGGTCAATACATTTTAATCACGAAGGTTTTTCAAAACAACTTTTTATACATGGATTCAAGCATCCATCGTTTTAAAATGTTCAAAAAAAAGTATAAATTTCAAATATCAAACCTTGATTTTCCATTTTTTTTATAAGGGACACCATTTTGCTATGTCATTATATTTAATGAGACTTGAGCATCCACGGATTTAGTTATCCACAGGGGATCTTGGAACCAAACCCAAGCATATAACAAAGGTCCACTGTATGTATACATCAACCAATATCTACAGTTTTCTACTTGCTTTATACAAAAGTTTTAAAAAGTGACTTTAAAGAGTTATAAGCCAATTTAAAACAAGCAAACAAAATAAAACAGAACAAAAATCCAGAATTCAGCAAATCAGAGCCAAGTGTTGTTTTCTGGGGCCTAAAACTAAGTTGGATGAACAGCCAGGTATTCACTTAGGAATGAAATGAGTCCAACATCATTGCCAATTGGGTAACCAATAGTTACACATAGGCTGGCATCCTGTTGGTTAGTCCCAGCTAGATTGACCCATTCAATTAATTCAAAGATATTTCAAGAATTGTATTTCCCCTTACAAACCTGCCTATGTATCAAATAAATAAATAAATAAATAAATAAATAAATAAAACTTTTATTTCTATCCTGCTTTTCTTTAACAACAAGTTTTGAGATGCACTGGGGAGGCTCTTCTTTCTGTCCCACCACCATCACAGGTACATCAGTGGAACCATGGGAAAGGGCCTTTTTCGTGCCTGTTCCCAGGCTCTAGAACTCCCTTCCTAGAAAGATTAGAGTATACAAGGTCCAATCCATCTAAACAATGTACTGTGCTTTCTATCTGTTATTTTTCTTGTGCTATTTTTTTTAAAAAATGTTAACAGTAATGACTTGTGTCTTTAACTGGTTTCGATTTTGATTTTTTTTGTATAATTTAATCATCTTTTAGCTGTTGCAATTTGTGAATTTTACTTTTGTTTGATTTTTATCTATTGTAAGACACTTTGAATTCCAAACTGGGAAAAGGGAGGGATTTAAACATCATCAGCATATTCCAATTCCAATATTCCTATGTGGACTGCTGCAGTCCACATTGACAGGGTCAACTCTAGTGCTAACCAACATAAGTCAACAGATATGGAAAAGAAAACAACGGCCAACAGATTGGAAGATATACATCCTGATCTGCAAAAAAGGAAACATAAGAGACTGCAGCAACTATAAGACCATAGCACTGATCTCCCATGCCAGCAAAAACATGCTCAAAATTCTGCAGCATTGACTCCAACCATACATGGAGATGTCTAATCCATAGGGTCACCATGAGTTGAGATCAACTTGAGGGCAGTCAACAAAAATAAAAGTGTCATCAGTAAATCTCATTGATACTGTCAGCGCAACTGCTGGGGTCCAACAACCCTTGTCAGCAACTCAAACGAGTCCTGGGGTTAAATCAGACCCTTGGAGCAGAGCTGGCAAATTTCCAGAAGCCGAAGCGTAGCTCCCAGAGTCCAATTGGGATGACAGCAACTGGATGTCTTCCAGGAACTGCAGCAATGCAGGAACCTCCAGGGACACACAGCAAACCGATGCTGTAACTTCTTCTGATAAACCACCAGAGAAACAAAAGTCCCCAAAGTGCTCTTTATTAACAATGCTATGATACAAAACTAGATCTCTCAAACTCCATACCAATCCAACTCCTACTTCAAACCCACACCACACCCTTGCAACCCCTGGGTTTATATAGACTCCAGACCATGTGGTCTCCCAAACCCAGTGAGTTCAGGTGTGTAGCCATGTCATGTGTCTCCTGTGCAATCCAGACACATGTTTCATCATCCATGGCTACGTGCACTTGGACTTTGAAGTGTTCTTGGCCCAATGAGCATCAGCTGTGGATGATCAGCCTTGCCACTGTGCTGAATGCTCATGGCCAAACACACACACACACATCAAGCATTTCCCTGTGTGCTGTGTTTTAACCCTTCAAATCCTGACAGATACTACTCTAGTTAGAATTAACAATAGGATTTAGGCCTTAAAGTGATCCATTGGCAGATAAAGTCTCTCTCCTGTTAACATTTACCTTGAAATAAATTATATTGAACTGAATGTCAATTACTCTCTGTTCTTCAGACCAAATTTGCATAGGCTTGAACTATAAACAAAAAGAAAGAAAAGTTGTTTCTTTCTGGCAATTACTTCCTTATTTGTGCTCTCAAAATACAGTGATATCTCCTTGGTGCACATAGTCAGCCAATGAAACACAGTATAAAATACTAATACTTATGTTGGGTGGTTCACATGTCAATTATTCGATAATTCAGATTACACATTATAGAGTACAACCTGGTTGATCTCTTCGCACACAGTGAATACTGTTTTGCAGTAATTTCTGAATTGCTTTATCTCTTGCTTGATAGACAACTATTTCTGTAGTAGGTTCTTAAAATCAGACAAAACCTTTGCCAGGGGCTAAAGCATCTGCTATAAATAAGCTCAAACCAAATGTATATTTCTGGCTTCTCACAATTTTTTTCAAATTTCTTTTTGTTTGCTCACTCTAGACTGGATAATGTGTTAACTTTGATGGATAGATGAATGCCACATATTTCACTAAGATATATAGGGTACATAGTAGTTGATAAATTATTATAATTGTATTCATTATTATAACAAAATGTGGGTCACTACTGAATAATTCCTACCACTGACAAGCATTCACAAATATTAGAATAGATTTATTCTTACATGTGGTTTCCAAGTTGCTGTTTGTCAATATCAAGTTCCATTTATATTCAATTTTATAAGACTGAGGTCCAGGAGGTAAAAATATTAGGGATTACTAGACTCCAGTCTCTTCAAATACTCTTTGGCTATAATCTAGACTCCAGATTGCATTCGGGGATCATGGTATATGGAGATAATATATCATTGCTGTGTGCTAGAGGTTGTGATCCTCTGGGAACCTTTAAGCCATGGATGCAGCTTCGACTGCTAGTCTGCTGCTGGTCTGTGAACTACTTTGGCCACTATAAACTTCCTATTTTTCTTTATATCATGAGTAGTTTCACCACAACGATACTTACCGTATACCAGTACACCACTACCCAAATTGTCAGAATAGCAAAGGTTCTAAAGCATTAAAAAAAAGACACAAAAGGGAAACCCACTCACCCACATTTCTTTTTAATACAGAATCCTTTTCTTTGGCAGGGTAGAACAGTCTAATCTAAATACAGAAAAATGTGTCTCAAAAATATTACTCAGTATACTTGCAAATTATTGAAATAGTTTATTTAAGACTGAAATATAGTAATGCATGTATAGTACAGGCTGAGCACTCCTAATCTAGAAATCCAAAACCCCAAAACTTCCAAAAGCAAACCTTTTTTCCAGCAGTTCCCCACTTCCACCTTCAAGATGGTAGCTGTGACACACTGCTTGTTCATCTCTCAGATCCTCAGTCTCTCTCCAGCCTTGCTTTTCATACACAACACAGGTAGCAAACAAATGAAATGCAAGGCTGAAAAGGGACGCATGAGTAGGAGCACCATAACCACCACCTTGAAAGTGGAAGGGGGCATCTGGCACCAAAAAGATGTAAGGCTAGAGGGAGACTGAGGATTGGAGAAAAGATGGGAATCCAAGCATAGTGCTCAGTGTGAATCCATGCCTCCCACCATTTCACAGATCCTCTGAAAATCAAAATTTACCATCCGCATATTTCAACAGACATGTGGAAGGAAACTTGGGGAAGCCTTTGTGTGGGAATGTTGAATACCAAGAACACTCACAGAGGTTTACAGTATAACCATTAATGTTTTTTGAATTTCTATGGAAAAAGAAAATTGATGGCCAGTAAAATTACAGAGGTCTGATGACATGATATTGCCCTTGTGATTCCAGAGTGTCCACTCGTTACATCTGGTGAATGCTCACACAGATAAAGAAAACATGAAAATCAGTTAATAAAAGAACTCTTTCATGCTGTATTTTGATAAGTTTGCTAATTTAAATATCCAGTCATGAATTAATGATGACTAAATGTGCCTGATGTCTAAAGCACACAAGGACATTCCACTTTAGAAAAGGTCAAAGTTTGTGTTTTGATGTGGTCACAGATAATGAAGGATTGAATTTGATTAGAGGGAAAAGATTAAAATGCGATCAAGGATTCTATGTGTCAAAAACAGAATCCATGTGTATGAAATATATTTAAAAGTACACCTTTGAATACACAACCTTTCTTCTAATTGCAAATTTCCTTTTTATTATTCACTCACCTTTTAAAGAATTTTAAAATTCTGGAGGACTTAACTTTTATACTTTTATAATAAATTGCTGAGTTTGTTCAGGAATAATTAAGATATTAATTAAACCTACCATCAGATAGTATACCTGATGTTAAAATCTGGCTAGATCCTGACAGAGAAGTGTATTCCCCAATGAGCATTATAGAAAGTATATTTGGCAGGCATGAGGTTATAAAGAAACTTATAAAAGCAAGTCTTGATAGTTAGGAAAGGAAAATGTGGCTAGTGATGATGGGAGCTTATCGCACTCACATTTAATCCGACTGCACCCTAACGCGATGCAGCTGGGATGCAGGCGGGAATCATTGCACATAATTTGCCATTGAATCTGCTTGCCGAGTACAGCCTGGCTGCTTCCCAGCTCCCAGGCGTGCTTTGGCGTCTGCTTGTCCAAGTCAGAAAGTTCTGTGCTTTGAAAAGCGGCTACCAAAGCAACCTGTGATCCCGGATGCAGACAGGCTGTACTCAGCTAGTAGAATCAGCAGCGAATTTACATGCGATAATTCCCATCTGCATGCCATGTACCAGCTGCATTTTGTTAGGGTGCAGTTGGGTTAAATGTGTTGGCAGTAAAAGATTTATCCAGTCCTTTTATTTTAGACCAAAGGGGCAACAAAGAATTTTTTAAAACAAGAGCTTCATGATTAGATGGAGTTTTCATTTTAGGAATGATTGGGCATACAAACATTACCAACATTTGGGGAATTACCTGAAGTATAGAAGTTAGTAGAGCTCCCTAGGAGAGAGAAAATAGAAACCCTCAAGACAACAAATTATTACATTTTGATCTTCCAGGGGATAAACATCCAGCAGAGTCCAGAAACAGTTTATGAATGAGAATGAATACCTCTGGAGAAGAATACATTCTTTCTACTTACTGTTTCTCATCCACTCACTTATTAGGACATTACTAAACATTGTAGCAACCCAGATGTAGGAGGGGGACAGTTCTTTCACCATAAGGGATGGTGGTTGCAATATATTTTCCACAGTTCAGTATAAAAGAACAAATCAGCTAAGTTTCTAAAGTTCAAGGACATGAATCTGTTTTTTTTTTTAACCAAGTGTTACCTTTCTCTGCTTTGATATTTGCTTAAAAGGATTTGAAAAACCCAGGCAGCATCTTCCTAGGTGAAGTCATGCCAGACAAATCTTATCTCTTTCTTTGATAAAATTACCAGCTAGGGAGATGAAGGGAATGCTGTGGATATAGTATATCTTGATTTCAGTAAGGTCTTTGACAACGTTCCCCATTATATTATTGCAAACAAGCTTGTAAAATGTGGGCTAGAAAAGGTAATTGTTACATGGATTTGAAATTGGTTGACCAGCCAAACCCAAAGGGTGCTCAACAATGGCTCCTTTTCATCCTGGAGAAGTGACCAGTGGGGTCCCACAGGGGTCTGTCCTGGGCCCAGTGCTGTTCAACATCTTATCAATGACTAGTATGACAGAATTGGGTGCATACTCATCAAATTTGCAGATGACACCAAATTAGAAGGAGTAGCAAATACCCCAGAGGACAAGATCAAAATTCAAAATGACCTGAATAGACTGGAAACCTAGGCCAAAGCTAACAAAATGAAATTTAACACAGAGAAATGTAAGGTACTGCACTTAGGGCGGAAAAATGAAATGCAGAGATATAGGATGGGGGACACCTGGCTGAATGAAATTACATATGAAAGGGATCTAGGAGTCCAAACAGACCACAAGTTGAACATGAGTCAACAGTGTGATGCGGCAAATAAAAAGGCCAATGCAATTTTAGGCTGCATCAATAAAAGTATAGTGTCTATACTTCAAGGGAAGTAATAGTTCCTCTCTATTCTGCTTTGGTCAGGCCTCACCTGGAATATTATGTCCAGTTCTGGACCACAATTCAAAAAGGATGTTGAGAAACTGGAGAGTGTCGAAAGGAGGGCGACTAAGGCGCTGTATAGATGGGCCCTATCGTGCACCGTCGTTATGCGCCTTGCCCCTCGCATGTAATGAGGGCGTCAAAATGGCGGTGCCCTGTAAATATGGGCACTGCCATTTTGACGTGACAGATGCCTAGCGTCCGCATGTCTCATGCGCCATTGGCGCCTTGCAATGTCATAATGCCTCCGCAGAGAGAAGCTGCTTTTTGTGGCTTCTTTTTTGCGCAAGGAAGCTGCGCAGTTTGTCCGCTGCGGCTCCCTCACACAACAAATGATCCTGCCCTAAAATTATGAAGGGTCTGGAAACCAAGCCTTATGAGGAACGACTTAGGGAGCTGGGGATGTTTAGCCTGGAGAAGAGAAGGTTAATAGGTGATATGATAGCCCTGTTTAAATATATGAAGGAATGTCGTATTGAGGAGGGAGCCAGCTTGTTTTCTGCTGCTCCAGAGACTAGGACCCGGAGCAATGGATGCAAGCTGCAGGAAAAGAGATTCCTCCTCATCATTAGTAGAAACTTCCTGATAGTAAGGGCTGTTCGATAGTGGAACATACTCCCTTGGAGAGTGGTGGAGTCTCCTTCCTTGGAGGTCTTTAAACAGAGGCTGGATGTCCATTTGTTTTGGGTGCTTTGATTGAGAGTTCCTGCATGGCAGGGGGTTGGACTGGATGGCCCTTGGGGTCTCTTCCAACTCTATGATTCTATGAATTGAGGAGCAGTTGAGACAGGGGTGTAACTATGAGAGAAGAGGCTAAAGAAGGCATTGTATCCCCATACGAATTCTGCCCCTTCATGAAATGTTCCTTCAGTCTTCAAATTTCTGGCATTAAAACTTGTGCATTTAGAAATACAATTTTGGCTTCCAACACAAAAGAACATGAACACAAAAAAATTTAAGCATTATAGATGTGAACAATTTTCAATGTCTTATTTCTCAGCAATGCCACAAATTGGGAACTAAAGAGGAGATTCTTCTTGAGGAGTAATGGTCTCATTTTGCCCCTCTCCCATAGCTATACCCTTAGTTAAGCAACTTCTAAAAATATGTAGAAAGAAGGGAAATTCATACATGTAGTTTTCCTAGCTTGTAATCATCAAGCTAAACTCTTACTCTTCCCATAGATTCATATGGATTCATATGGATGGATCAAAGCTAATTATAGAAACAGTTGAAATATCTAAATGGTCATGGAACCTGGAAAATACACTGGCACAGTAATGGTAATTCCTTTTATGAAGTAAGGACTACATGATTCAAGTCACTGATTCTGTTCTCTCTCTCTGTATTCCCACTGGGTCTGGGTTGGGGGAAAGGGGAGTCAAATGGAGAAATGTTTTCAACATCTGACCTAGCCCTGACTCCTTTAAGAACATGTTCAGCAAGATGTTGTTATGGTAACTTGTATACTTCTAGACTTTGGTTCCATGGTTGGTTGTTTACAGATGGCAATGGAATTTCAAGACAAGGGAAAGACTTTCTTGTTTAAAAATGCTTGGAAACATAACAAAGCAAGAGAAACAAGAAAATGAACACTTCTATTTTCTCAGCCAGCTGTTGATATTTTGCTGAATTTGTAACTTTACTAAGAAAACAATGAAGTGGGTCCTTTGTATCTGCTGGCGTTTGGTTCCAGGAGCCCCCTGGATACCAAAAACCCATTATATACAATGGGGTAATAAAATGATGTCTCTTACATAAAATGGGGGGGGGGGGAGAGAAATCAAGGTTTGTGTTTTGGATTTTTAAAAAAATCAAGCCGTAAATGGTTGAATCGGTGGATGCAGAGTCTGTCGATATTGAAGGCTGACTTATTCTGAGATCATGCCAAGTCCCAGCTTTCAGGTAAAGGTAGTGTATTAACAAAGCTATACAGTCCTATACTTAATTACAGTTGGCCTCAATGTTTACTTCTAAGTAAACATATTTGAAATTACATAATAGCACCCCAAACTATGTCAGTGTCCTAAAAATTAATATGACAGCATTGCTTGTACATTTTTAAAGCTGATATAAAAACTAGGATTCAACTAAGGATGCAAAAAATATTTTAAAATATTCAAAAATGATCAAAATCATTTCTTTTGACAAGAAGAATCCTGGACTGACAAGAAATTTTGCAGTTCAGGACTTATTCTGCACAAAATTTGTACATAGGTGTTTTGTGCAGAAAATAGCAGTTTCTGTGCAGGAAATGCTGTCTTTATGCAAATCAACCATGGGCAAATTTTAAGCAGAACAAATTCCTAGTTGCAGTATTTCCTGCATAGAAACAGCATTTTCTGCACAGTAATTTTTTTTTGCATTGAAATATGATGTTCCATGCATAAAATTCTGTTTCCAGTGCTGAAAATGCTGTTTGCTTAACAATCAATACGTGAGTTTCACACAAAATAAATCCCAAGTAGTGAATAGCCTCTAAAAACTGTGTAGTTCTCAAATACTTTCTCAGAAAGGGAAGAAAATTGCTGATAATGCTTCTTGCAAGAGAAACGTAGTGATGAATTACACCCCTAGACTCAGCTGGCAAGTGGGAGAAACCAGTAGTTTAACTGGAGTGGAAATTTAGAAGAACATGAATATTCAGTACCATTTGAGCTTAGGCTTTATGGATTATTACTTTTTTATGTGCTCATTTTGTATTTCAAAAAGAAGTACTTTATTTTTCAAGTACAGATTTCAGACATATGTCAGCAAGTCAGATTCACATTACTTTGGTATAATCCTGAATAGACTTTTCCCGTTAATGTCAAAGAGATAATTTACATTGTACTCACTGATCTTCTGTTCTGAAGATTAGCTTAAAATCCTGCCATCTATTGTTGTTTGCTTCCAACAAAACAACAAAGATAGGGCTGATGAGTCTGACATAAATTTCAGGAGAGACAGACAATAAATAAATGGATGATAGATACGGTAGATAAATTGG
>NC_056524.1:78438831-78446691 GCF_019175285.1 Sceloporus undulatus | reverse complement strand
TAGATAGATAGATAGATAGATAGATAGATAGATAGATAGATAGATAGATAGATAGATAGATAGAGTCTAATATACATTGAATGAAACCCCCAAACATTTGAGCTGTTTATTCAAACCAAAGTAATATCTAAGCAAATACAAAAAAATAATATACTACTGTGTGATTCTCATTTTACTGTATATATTAATGTACAAGCCTAGGTATTTTAGCAGAAAAGTCAATCTAAAATCTTGGGTTGACTAATAATAATAATAATAATAATACTCATTTGTTTATTTATATATCGCTATTTCACACAGTCTAGCGGGAAACAGGGCAAGTAAGGCAATTAGCAAAGTCAGTTATTTTGCCCCCAAAACAGTCTGGGTACTCATTTTAGCAACCTCGGAAGGATGCAAGCCTGAGTCGAGCTTGGGCCCTTTTGCTGGTCTTGAACTCACAGCCTTGTGGTTTTGAGTGAATGGCTGCAGTACAGGCATTTAACCACTGCGCCACCAGGGCTCTTGTCCATGGGTCAAGTACTGTACCTTAACTCTTATTTTTTAAAAAAGGAACCATCCACTTTTTTGAGTAGAATGGTGAAAGGGAAGAGATTAGTCCATCCAAGAAGAACCTAAAAGAAGCATTAATCCTCTCTACTCTCTCTCTGCCACAGTGCTGTTTCTGGTCTTTTTGAATGTCTGCGTGGGGAAATGGTGGTGGCAGCTCTTTGGCGCTTCCCCTCAAAGGAGCACTGAGAAAATAAAGGAGGTTGGTGGTTCTTTTAGGTTGTCCCAGGATGGACTAAGCTCTCACCTGTCCCCACTCTACTCATAGGAGGTAATTCCAACAATGTTATTCCAGTGGTGAGGCATTGGTTTTGAAGAATTTGAGTAAGATCGCTGTGTACGTTTGTCAGCTTTTCTTGGTTAAAACCAGGCAAAGTTATACATTAAACTAAAGGCTGTAATCACTGCCAATGTAGATGCCATTTTCTTTGCTTTGCTTTACATTCTTTTTGACGGGTGTGCTTTGTTAGCCCTTCCCAAGCCTTTTTGCCTCCTCCACATTATCTCACAACCACCATTTACTGTAATTCCCTCTTCATCTATTGAGCCTTTAGGATGAGCACAAATTTATGCTTGCTAGAAAAATTCTTTGGCATTGTTTTCTCTTGGTTTGTCCTTTACATCCTTTGTCACTTGCCTCTAAGTTTTACCCCTGATTTTCCCAGGGGTCATATCAAAATCCATAATTTTGGTCTCAAAATCTGCCCTCAAGGTTAATTTATACATGAGTAAATATGCTGAGATGCAAAATTAAACCCACCATCAACTAATTAAATACCAAAGCTGTTTAGGGATACTAATAGGTTTTGTCTGAAATGTACATTTCTAGATTCAGAAGTTTATTGCACTGGGGTTAAAACGTTCCCCAGTGCATTCTAACGTGCCCGCACGCGGGTGCGCACAGGACATGACGGAAACACTATGGGGCCAAGAACCTCATTTTACAGCACACTGGAACGCCGCCTTTGCCACCGGGTGTTCCAATCATGTTCCCGTTGTGTTCCAAGGGATGCCATTTCTGAGAACGCTTTGAAACAGTTCTCAGAAATGGCGTCCCCTGGAACGCAACAGGAACGTGATTGGAACTCCCGGCGGCAAAGGAAGCGTTCCAGTGTGCGGTAAAATGGGGTTATTGGCCCCATCACATTCCCATCACATTCCATGCGCTCCCACGCACGGGCATGTTAGAACGCACTGGGGAACGTTTTGACCTCAGTGCAATAAACTTCTTAGTTTGCATCATTGCCAAACAAACCTTTTCAGGGCCCCATTGATTAAAAAGATATAGTCTGTTGGAGGTTCCTGGACATGAAGTGTTATTCATCATCTGTATTTCAAAAATATGTTCACTGTGGTGTTGTTGGAGGAAAAGAAAGCTTGCCATTCAAATGTGACTATGCTTATTGTGTATTATACAATGCATTCATAAGCATTTATCAAGATCACTGAGAATTTCCAAGATATTAAAACTGCCAGGGCTAGTATTGACAGAAATAAATTTTGTCACTTTCTTCAGAGCAAAAGAAACCTTTCATATCTTTTGAAACAAGGACGTGTGATTTCTGTTATTTTCCACAGTGGATCTTATTAACTGCTGTACAACTTTCCAGACTTGGAGATTTCATACAGATTAATCATCATAATATAATGGGCCTTCAGTGGAGCTTATTCCCAGCTTGAAAAGTGATATATAATTATTCATAAAATAGCTACCATTTTAACTAAATACTGGGATTTTAAATAGCAGGTCCTATCTTTTAATTATGAATTACTGTGTATATTTACCATATAATGATATAAGTGTAGCCACTTGGAGGAAAATTATGGGAAATGGACCAAGTCAGCTGCTCTTCCATCAAAGTTTTGGAAATCTTCCTGCCTAACTCTGTAATAGAAGAATTGGGGTTTCATGAGGAAATTATTGCTAAAGGAGAACTGTACACTAATAGAATCATGTTTTACTTACCAGGTTTGTATAAACAGTGTTTATACAAATGTTTTCAGAGTTATAGGTAGATTGTGGAATAACTATATATATGTAACTGAATAAAATGGTAGGTGAAAAAAGAAAAGTCCAACAATGGTATGCTTGGGAGAATCCAACATCAGACAAATAATATGAACAATTGAAAGAGTACAATGGTGAAAGGCAAGAAATTTGCCTAATGTGCACTTAATTATTTGTATTTTTATTGAACTTTGATGTCCTTAAATCAATCACAGTGAACCAAGTGAAGCTAGTTTTCAAAACCAGATGAAAGGGACCTTCATCTCTGAAATGCATCTGGCACCTTTGTTATATGTATTTTATCAGCAAATTAAGGTGTACCTCTTTATGAATGTGTTTGGAATTGGATGAAGCTTAAGGTTGTATTTTCATCCTGTAGTGATACTGTTGACTGAATTGGTGTAATGGACTTTATGGTAACTGTATTCAGATTATATGGTTTTAATAACAGAATATAAGGTGAGGAGTGGGCTACAAATTTAACTAAAAAAAATTAAAATGCAGTAGAGCCTTTAATAACTCTAAACAAAGCATGTGGATAACGTTTCCTTCATCTGAAGATGAAGGAGAGGAATAGTTAAATAGAAACCTCATCCAAAACAGGTATGCAGTCATACCTTTGCCTACTTTCTTTTCATCTCCTAGGGCTGAAACAGATGGGCCTGATGAAGCGGAGCAGTCACAAAAGTTTTGCTAGTGATTTTTAAATATTTGTATTAATTGAAAAAAAAGAGAGAGTGATGCTTTGTAGAGATGTGAAGGTCTGCAGAAAAAATAGGATTTTTTTTTCTGTGCTTTTCCTGAATCATGCTAAAATAAAATTTTCCAAAATTGGTTTTCTTTCTTTTTTTCATTTTTTCTTGGTTTTTTTCTGCCCCCCCCCCTTCATTTTTCCCAGGAGTTTTTTTTGGGGGGGAGTGGGGTTGAAAAATCCCCAGATAAAAATAAGGAAAAAAATGAAAAAAGGAAGAAAATCAACTATGGAATATTTTATTTGAGCATGATTCAGGGGAAAAAAAACATGGACAAAAATGCCCCCCCCCCAAATTTTCTGTGGGCCTTCACATCTTTAATGCTTTGGTAATTATTTGTTTTTGTGTGCCTTCAAGTCATTTCCAATTTATGGTGTCCCATAACAGGTTTTTCTTGGCAAGACTCATTTAGAAGGGGTTTACCTACCTAGGTAAAATTTCCAATATACCTTCAGTAGGTCCAATGATGTAGATAACAATCATAAACTACATCCGTATAATATCCAATTTCCATGTTGGGAGGGATGCTATTGGTCAGCAGCTGCACATACTCTTTGGCAACTAGCACTGCTTAAAAAAGTGGTGTATATTCAGCTGAAAAGAAAGGACCAACATTCCAAATGCCATTCTTTGCATTTGGAACAGCAAAAGATGCCTAATACAAGATCAGATGGACAATCTAGCAAAGTGTGTCAATCTTGAATACATTAACTGTTCAGTAGAGAAGATTGTAAAATCATAGACTCATAGAATTATAGAGTTGGAAAAGTTGCAATCCAATCCAACTCCCTGTCATCCAGGAATACACAATCAAAGCACTCTCAACATATGGCTCTCTAGTTGCTGTTTAAAAACCTTCAAAGAAGGACAATCCAAACCAATATATACCACTGTCAAATGGCCCTTCCCATCAGGAAATCCTTCCTTATGTTTAGGTGGAATTTTTCCTCACTGTGGTTTGAATCCATTGCTACGTGTCCTAGTCTCTGGAACAGCAGAGAACAAGCTTGCTCCATCTTCAATATGACATCCCTTCAAATATTTAAACAGGGCTATCATGTCACCCTTTAACCTTCTCTTCTCCAGGCTAAACATAACTAACTGTCTATGCCAGTCCTTATAAGACATAGCTCCCAAACCTTTTACCATTTTCATTGTCCTCCTCTAGACAGGTTCCAGCTTGTCAAAGAACATCTATTCATTTCCTAATTAGAGATATCAGGAAGTGATACCTTCTGGGAGTGCGACTTTGCATATAGAAAGCATGAGCTTTGCGACTATCTACAGTCCCTCCTTTTCCATTTGCACATCCAAGGGCCTGTCTAATTTATATAGTTCCTAAAAGCCCTTTCTGGAAATCTGAAGCCATTAAGCAAAAGGAGATATAAAACTCCGTGGAAACCAAGCAATGCCATTTTAGGAAAGCTATCAGTGGGTGTAAAAAATTGCTGATCACTATACAGCATTTTATTCTGTTCTGCATAAAATGGTTAATGTCTTTCTTTGACACAAATTCTTTCTACACCGATCAGGTTTTTCGGAAAGTACTGGTGAATGTGTGGCAGATACTAATGAGTATAAGACGTATCATAAGGTCAATATCTATAGGGCCAGTTAAAATAAACTGTGTCATTTCCCCCCAAGATATTCTGTGACACCTTTCCTCTTTTGTTTTGCTCTGAAACTGCCACTATTACAGAGATTTACTACTGGTATACTTTCAGAAACCAGAAAATTAGAATCAGATTATATCAATATGGGAGTGTCAGAGCTAATGTTGTTACATTTGATGAAATAATTCTAATATAGCATGCCATCTAGGGGATCATGGGTAGTGGGCCTGGTGAGAAAATTATCATTTTCACAAGATATAATGTCATGCTATTTGACTATGTCAATTTCAAGTGACTTGACAACTGAGGAGGAAGCAGTCACATACTACTGTATATGAATGCCACATCATATTAAATGGGAAAGAACATGAGACTAATATACCATTCACATTGCCACTATTTATATAGCTCATCTAATTTCTAAAATGTTTCTTATATTTTCTCATTGGCAGCCCTGTCAAGGTATTTTCTTGCTACATGGGGAACAGATGGGAAACAGAAGCAAATAAAAACAATACTAAAATAGTGGCAGCAAATACAATAACCCTTTAGAAGTCTTTAGAACCCATCTAAATGTCAGAAAGAGAGGAGCAAAACTGATTTCCCTGAGAAGGGAATTCCAGAAATTAGGGAATTCCAGATTGCAATCCAAAAGGCAGTTACTGGACAGAAAGACATATCTGAAACTGTCTTCTCATAAACATGAACAGTATCATCCTGATATTTTCATGTTGACATACTAATCAAATTTGATCAACATAAAAATATCAGAATTTTTTTTTGCATGTTTTCTCAGAAGTAAGGTATGTGTATTTTCCTATAATGCCAAGGGATTTTAAAAGAAATAACTGCAAATTCATAAAATCTAATGCAAAATACTGCTCAGATAAACAACCACAAAGTTTTAACAGGAGATTAAATAAATCAAAATGAAGAGACATCAAGATCTCAAGCCAAAGTAGCTGCTATTAAAGCAAAAGATCTGAGGGCGTTCCTAAATAGGAAGGGAAAATTTAGAAGGCTTGGGCTCTGGAGAACCAGAGACACAAGATGTACACACCCCTATAAATTGTAAAGAAAAACAATTTTAAAGACTTGTAAAAAAATCAAATCAGTTTTTTAAAACTCACATTTTTTCTCAAGAAATTGTTATTGCATATAATTTATTCAGACACTACAGGTTAACTGAACTGTGGTTAAAGGCAAAAACTGAGATTTGAGTTGAACTCTTGGATGGTCTTCATTGAATAACTAAATTGAGCTTCAGTACTCCATCACTGCATCTTACCCTCTCTCTTATATATGGATAATACTACTAGTCTTCCTCACAGGGTTTTTTGTAAGGAACCTTCAAAATATTTAAGCGAAGTTCACTCTCCCATTCTATCTATCATTGAGGAAGAAACTCAGAATTGAAATAACTTCATTCAAGAATGATTTCAAGATTTTTCAAGAGTATAATAATTAGAAGGATCCATCACAGAACACTGCCATATCCTATTATTGAACATGAATTCTTGAAATCTCTTCAAATGCTTATTTTGTCTCTGAAAGGATTTCACGGGTTTTTTGTGTGTGTGCAATAAATGTGGTTATGTGATTTATATGTTTGTTACGGTTGTGTTTCTTAATATGGTAATAACAACAAAAACTGAAGGAGAGTCTGGGTGGAAGGGAAAGCTCCATGTTGTCACTTAGATGTATAGAAATATCTCCAGTCGCATCCTCACTTGAAGTCAATGAAGTCAAGTATGAAAAATCAAGCAGTATGTAAAAAGTATCCCAGCAACTACAAGAGAAAGACTCCTGTTGAGATCATAATAAATATGAGGAAACTATCCATCATATTGCCACCTGTGGGGCCAATGCATCACATGCATAGCAACATAACAACTTAATCAAATACATTCATTGGACTGTAAGGATTCATTTCTAAAAAGCACTTTTAGAGACATGAGATATTGTAGAATAATAACATTGGAGATATTTATGGCCCCCTACAAGGGAATACTGTATGCTGTTGCAACTAAATTATTGTGAATGACCCAGAAATGGAAATAAGATCCTGCAAACCACTGTCTTGCCAAAAGCAAGGAAGTTCTTTTCTGAAAAGCAATCCAAAATACCCATTGTGATTCCAAAGCCTTAAGATTTATTATGCATTTGATGTTACACAACAAAATATGCATAAATTATACCAAGCAAACACCTCTGTTCAGCTGCTGGATGAATGCCCTGTAGAGGTACCCCTCTGTAGCCACCAAAAGACATAGCACTTCAGGCCTGTAGGTTCATGCTGAAGCTAAAACTCTGTGTCCATATTTCAGGTATTTTATAGGCTTTTATTGTCTGTTTCATAATGACTTGCCATTTATCTGTACCTGGGATAGACCATGTGTGGCCCATCCCCTGGCTGCGGCAAGGCAGGACCAGTCCTTCCTTGTAGATTTATACCTTTCAAGAGTCTGAGTCAGATGTGCAGTCACAAACAATCAGAATGCACAGGGAAGCCACTGAAATCCATGAACATCTGGATAATTTCAACCAGAAAGAAGAAACCCTTAAAAGAACAGTGGGGGTTATAGACCGCCCATTTGGGGCGGTCTGGACCCACCCCTTCCCCCGGAGTATCGGGACTTCAGTGGCTACACCGGCAGCCACTGAGGCCCCGATCCGCTGCTTTTTGGGCTGCGGGGAAGCAGCAAAACGCCGCTTCCCCGCAGCCTGAAAAGGGGTGTCCCTGGGGCTTCAAGCCCCAAGGACACCCCGCGGCGGCGGGGAGAAGAGAAAGGGGCCGCTTGGCCCCTTTCTCTTTTAGTCCGCTGGGCGCAGCCGTCTGAAGGCTGCACCCAGCAGACTAAACCAGGAAGGAGCACCAAAACGGAGCTCCTTCCTGCTCCGTGTTCAGGGCGCACTAAGCGCCCTGGCGCGGAGCAAG
>NC_056524.1:78422535-78438731 GCF_019175285.1 Sceloporus undulatus | reverse complement strand
CTTCAAGCCCCAAGGACACCCCGCGGCGGCGGGGAGAAGAGAAAGGGGCCGCTTGGCCCCTTTCTCTTTTAGTCCGCTGGGCGCAGCCATCTGAAGGCTGCACCCAGCAGACTAAACCAGGAAGGAGCTCCGAAACGGAGCTCCTTCCTGCTCCGTGTTCAGGGTGCACTAAGCGCCCTGGCGCGGAGCAAGGATGTCACGTCCGCGCAGCCCCGTCTAGAGGCGGCGCGGCCGTAACGTCCTCACGGCGGCGGCCATATGGAAGGGCCGCCGCTGTTTAGTGCATGATGAGCACGCATTAGGGTTAGGGCGGTGCGGAAGTAACCCTAGTGCGTGCTCGTCACACAGTAAAACGCCGGTTTGTAATCGGCCAAAGTTTGGCTACCAGTCCTGAAAAACAGCAAAATGAAGACTCAGCAAATGCAAATGGGAAACCACTCAGAGTCAAGGGCTTTCCCAGCAGATAATGATCACCAGTTATCAGACACTAATCCTCTTTGCATATCCTCCCACTCTGAGGCCCTGCCATCAACAACAGAACAATACACCGATTAACATGTAATTTCCTCCAAAGCCAGGGTCACAGCTCTCTTCTATGCCAACATACTCTGAAGATGCCAGCCACAGATGCTGATGAAACATCATGAATAAACTCTTCTAGTTTATTCATGGCCACATAGCCCAAAAAACCCACAAAGAAATAAGGATGCTGGCCATGAAAGCCTTCAACTTCACAATCCTTTTTGTTTTGAAGGTAAGAGTTAGCACAGACTGAAAGAGAAAAACTTCACCATATGTCTAGGTTACATAAACACCAAAGTTCTTCAGAGGCGCAAGGCTGTCCCTGTCTCAGAAGAACTAGAGACTATACCTTCTTCCTGGGGCTTCCATCTCCTCAGACTGTTCCCATTTAGCTTTTTCATTGCTTCCACACCTCATCCCACACTCCACCGTTCCCCTCCCCCCATTCTCAGATACCTTCCCCAGCTGTCCTTGTTCCCTTCTCCTAAGATACTTCCTCCTCTCTAGTCTGGTTGGATAAGCCCCCATCTCCCCGCCAGTTCACTCATTCACTCCAACCATCTTCTTCTCCTTCCAGTCCTTCCTGAACTCCCTGTGCCTCCTTCTTTACTACATCCAGGGGATGAAGGGTCCTTTACTGTTGCCTCCCTCCTGTCACATAGTAACCCAACTGCCTTTTCTTGTTGTTCCTTACACACCTCATCCCTCCTTCATCTCACCTCTTCCAACCCCTTTTCCTGGATTGCCAACCACTGGCCCTTTTTTTCCCCTTGGGTCCCCTCTACCATCCTCTTGGCCCTCTGTGCAGTCTGCTGTTCCTCAGCCCTGACCTGTTGTCTAGCCACTCACTTGTGCTCTGACCTCTTCCTCGAGCTACATCAATTATCTGCCCCCCAGCTCCTCTCTGCCTCCTACTCCTCCCTGCAGACTTTCCCTCCCCCTTTTAACTTTCCTGCCATCTCCCAAAGCCCACCCCTTGCTCTTAGGTCCCATCATGCCATCTCTCCCCATGCTGTTTCCAGCCATTATGGGGCATCACCAGCATCCTCTCCTGTTCTGTTGGCATTTGCAGCATTCTTGTAAGTCAGGATGGAGGTATTGGATGGAGCAGGACACCCTAACCCAGCCCCTGGTCTGCCACAATTAGGGTCACATGGCTCCAAGGCCATCAATAAGACGGGTATCTCCACAGGTCCTAGCCATGAGCCTACCACCACTTCAAGGTCTTTAATCAAGCTGCTATTTCTGTACAAGTGTTTAAGGTTCTCCCCTAAACTGTTCCAGCTTCCTATTATCTTTTAGAGAGTTGGCAAATAGACATGATTTAGGCAAAAACAAAGCAAGTTCTCACTCAGAAAAGGGAAGAAGGCCCCATTCTGGTAGCATGGAGGAACAAACAGTGGCAGACCACTACACCTTTACACAGTAAAAGCATTTTCCAGAACGCTAAATTCTACTTGCAGGGGTGTACAATGGTCACAACATTTGGTTCAAACTTCAGTGTAACTGTTTGGAAAACAGCTTAGTTCAGCTTGGATCAATTCAGAGACCACAGAGTGCTTTCAGAGAGAGGACTCCTAGTGTTATGATCAAAAGATCATTGTGCAGCTATTCTGTTTCTCCCTCCCCACCTTATCTAAGAAGGAAAGGGGAGGACAGGCAAACATGGGGGAGGGGCTACAAACTGAAGGTGACATTTTCCTGCAAATATCTGTGACTCATACAATGTAACTGCAGAGTAGAAAACTTATCTTGGAAGCACTTTCCTTTCAAAGCCTTTTATTGGTTATTACTGGGAAGCAACAAATTTCTATCACTTTTTAAAAAATGCCTGTCACAATTGGATGCCAAATATTTAAGGAGATGGAGTCTGTCAGATATGCAAAATTTCAGAAGGATAAGTACAGCCCTTTTGGTGGAAGGGAAATGTTCAAAACCTGGGTGGGTGAGTGATGTGCCTGATTTTCTTTTGTAAGTTATGGGAAAATGGTATATTTCATAGATGGTGTATTTCTAGAAACACTTTCAAAAGATGCATTTAGAAGAATAAGTGCAGGATCTAGGGTATCATTATGGATGGAAAACCATTTAAGACTAATTGTGGTGGTTTTCTGCTCAGTTGGCAGAAAATTAATCCACAGAAAGTACAGAAGAATAGGGGCGAATGGCAGAGAAGAAAAATAACATGAATATCCAGCATTTTTGAATACCCAGTGTTACATCTTCTGAGGTCCCACAAAAGTCTACTTCTAGCATTCCTGCTCTTAGAAGAAAGAACTAACAAAGAACACTGAACGTTGAATCAATTCTGTAATACAGTACATTACTTCAACATTACTCTTCCAAAGGCACAGGGACAGAAAAGCCCTGGTGAAACTACTGAAAAGCTCTGGTGAAACTACGGTAGTCACTGCAATTTGAATCAAGCACTGCTATTCACAAAATACCTCCTCTTCACATGCCATTCCCTTCTCTTTTTCTCCACCAAGAAGTCTTCCCTATATGAGATACTTGGTGAAAAAAAATATTCATTTTTGGGATAACACAATCTGTCTCTCCAAAACAAAATGAATACTGAATACTTTCCAGGGATATTTAGATTCAGCCTACTTGACAGCCCAAATATTTCAGGGCTCCCCTTCAGTTTAGACAACTCTCAAATGCATCTGAATCATCTTAACTTGTTTCTGGATTATGGTTTAACCCATGTATGGGATCTGAGGTTAGCTGAAGCTAAACTGTATCCAAACATCTCCTAGACTTTAGGACTACCATCTGGACCAGGGAATGTTTGGATCTGGCATAGTTCACCTTTCACACCAGTTTCTTTGCTACTCCCCCCCCCCCATCTTTCAGCACCGAAGTTTTACCAACTGACTGGTTTGTCTGCAAATCTCTGATATAAGGTGGCCAAAGCAGAAGGGCATTTCTGTTGATAGAAGAAACTTGTAACTAATGTTAACCTTCTACTGCTGGCTCATTTGAGTTAAGATTACACTGAAACATTTCCTTTTTCCATTGCTATCATTTGGTTAGTAAAAGAATTAAGTAGTTGGTGACTGGAAATATCTTTTCCCAAGATCTAAGAGACCCTCTTCAAGCCAAAGATGTCCATTCTGAGGCATATAGACAACATGTTAATGTTGTAACAGAGGTTCTTAAACCAAAGCAGAAGGAAGAGAGAGCTTCCGGTAACATGGCAGAGAGTTCGCAGCAGAATCCGTGAGTGGGAATCCGACTGCTCTGACTTTGGTAGGTCTCCGACTGCTCTGACTTTGGTAGGTCTAATAGATAAAACATTGTTTTATCTGTTGGGCAAATCCTCGCTGATAAACGGGGATGAACCTGACCCCCAGGGATCACACTGCGCAACCGAGCTTGCGGGGAAGGAGGTAGAAGTAGGGACCTGCAGTTCGGAAGCCTGGGGATCACGGGTCTACAAGCTACCATAACTCAGAAGCCCTATGGGCTAATCTCTGACTTTACCATTTTAAATGGGACTCTTCTTATAAGACTGTAATGGAACAATGTGGTTGGTGAACTTGGAATATCTCAACAAGAAGGAGGTTTGTCAACAACAATAATAAAATATGTCTTTTATAAAGGACTAATTGTCGGGAAACCTGAGATAACCCGTTAAATACTGAGAATTTAAGACTCTGGACTAGTATGGTTTGTAAACTAATTCAGTTAGGGTAAGCATAAAAGCAAGGCTTTTAGACACTAACAATCACTTCCCAAACCATTAGAAAATTCAATTAGAAAATTTAAGACACTTTGAACATAAAGGACTCTCTAGCAGGAACTGCACAGGTGAAGAAATAATGATGTGGTAGGGTAAGCTACCTGAATTGATGGCACATGAGATCTATTAAACCTTATTGAACTGGAAAACTCTCAGAATCTGGGAAGAAAACATGGTGAAGGAGTGGAGAAATATCATTTGGCATTTGTTTGGGAGAGAATTGGAGGATGCAGCAATGTAGTGGAAAAGTGGAAAAAGTTTACCTTGCAGCTGTCTGGGAGAGAAATATGCGACAGATCTGAGGACGGAGGATGAGGTGATGCAGTGAAGAAAGCAAGATTTACATTTGTTTGGGAGAGAAAGACATGGTGGAATTCAGGATGGTGGAAGAGACGACGTAGTTAAGTAACTTTGCTTTGCATTTGTTGGGGAGAGAAAGTAAGAAGTGACGGAAATGGAGGACTGGGGACAAGACGACATAGTGGAGTAAATTTGGTTTTGCATTTGTTTGGTAAAGAAAGAATACGGTGGAATTGAGGACGGGGGACGAGACGTCGCAGTGGTGCAAGTTTGTTTTGCTTTTGTTTGGAGAGAAAGAAACGACGGAATTGAGGACGGGGGATGAGATGATGTAGTGGATTAATTTTGTTTGTCATTTGCATGGGAGAGAGAAGCGTCGGAATTGAGGACGGGGACGAGAAGGCGTTGTGAATTACAATTGTTTAGCATTTGTTTGGGCGAGAAAGTAAGAAGCGACGGAAACGGAGGACTGGGGATGAGACAACGTAGTGGAGTAAAGTTGTTTTGCATCTGTTTGGGAAAGAAAGAATGCGGCGGAATTGAGGATGGGGGACGAGACGACGCAGTGGAGTAAGTCTGTTTTGCTTTTGTTTGGAGAGAAAGAAATGACGGAATTGAGGATGGGGGATGAGACGACGTAGTGGATTAATTTTGTTTGGTATTTGTCTGGGAAAGAAGGGTAGTGGAGAAATCCAGTTTGCATCCAATGTAGTGAAGAAATCTTGTTTTGGCTGTGTAAGAGGAAGATATAATTTAAAATACTGAAGTTGATAGTGATTTAATTCAAGTAAACATTATTAGCAGGTTCCAGAAAGAGAAATACAGGGTGGAATTGTGTTGGGAGAAATTGGGCGACAGATTAAAGGGAAGTACTTCAATTCAATTATAGTTTGGAGATCTGGAAATTACACAGAGCAGAAGCAATTGTATTCAGTGATTTAAGGATTACAATTTTGCACAGACAATAATATAAAAATTGTTATAGTAAAGGCTTTGATTTTAAGAACTGTTAAAGATTATACAACTTAAGTATAGAAAGACTTTCAATTTCATCATATTGTTCATAAGTATTTATTTAGAATGTCGGTTGTAACAAGACTAACTGCGCAGAAACAGGCTCAAGTTAAAAGCACAATGCAGGCAAGAAGACCATCGCTAGAAATGAAAACCCCTGATTCTAATGCAAAAGTACTAGAGGTGATAGAAAGAATGGAAAAAACTTCAGGCAAGAATTAAAAACATCCAGACATGAGATGAAAGCTGACTTTAAGAAAGAAATAGAAGAATTAAAAGGCACTATTAAATCTATGACTGATGATTTAAAAGCAATGCACCTGGATATAGATAACTTAAAAAACTGAGTCTATAGAAGAAAAAACAAAAGAAATAGAAAACAAAAAAGAGTGGAAATTGAACAAAATCTACTGAGAGAGGCAACGCAGAGGAAAAAATGTCTGAGAATTCGAGGCCTAAAAGAAAATCCAGAAGAAGACTTGTATGAAATAGTCCTACCCTTTTTAGCAGAAATTGCTGAGGTCACAACTGAGTGTATGGATGCTGAAACAGATAAAATATATAGGATCAGTTCGTCTACCACAAAAAAGAAAGACTTACCCAGAGATATTGTGGTATATTTCCTGAAGGAAAGAGTCCATGATAAAATAGTAAATGAAAGTTTTGGGAAATTATTGACTATTGAAGATTCAAAAATAAAAGTGTTTCGGGATATACCTTCCACAACACTTCGTAGATGAAGAGATTATTGCTTCTTGACTAAAGTTTTGATAGCAAAAAATATACGTTACAGATGGGATACAATTGAAGGCTTGTGGATTTATTGGAAAGATAAAAATCACAGAATAAACACAATTGATAAAGTGAAAAAATTTCTCGAAATTCAAAAGATGGAAAGCACAGACTTTGCAAAAAAATGGACGAAAAAACAAAATTAAAACACAGAAAACAATCTTCTGCTTGGGGAGGAAGAAATATTAGGCACTATGGGGGGTTTGAATTTACCAAATGAAGAAGGAGAACTAGGATAAAGGAACAAGAGAATGAAGATTATATCCTGGAATGTGAGGGGGATGAACACACCCCACAAGAGAAAACAAATATTTCATATATTGGGAAAAGAAAAAGCAGAATTGATTTGCATTCAGGAAACACATAGATGACTCCAGGATAAAAAAAATATTTACTTCAACCAAAATTAGAACATGTTTTCATTACTGCCAGGAAAAAGAAAAAAAGTGGAGTAGCCTTATATATCACAGAACAAATACGGGCCAAGGAAATTTTGAATGATCCTGATGGAAGATATATAGCAGTTGAAATAACTCAGGAAGGGAAAAAGATTCTAGTGATAGGAGTATACGCACCAGTGGATAATAAATCTGAATTTTACAAAAGAAATGATGGAGGAAATAATGGAATTAGGATATGAATCTCATATAATGATGGGGGACTGGAATGGGGTAATAAACCCACAAATAGAGATCATGCAACAAAGAAAATAAAAGAAAAACAGGGCAAATTACCCCAAACTTTTTTTTTATTTACAAGAATCCTTGTCTCTAATTGATGTCTGGAGACATCAAAACAAAACAGCGAGACAATATACCTTTTATTCAGATTCTCAAAAATTGCTGTCCATAATTGATATGATTTTGATTTCTAAAGATCTGTTTAAAGATGTGAAGGACACTGATATCTTATCAAAGAAAATTTCAGATCATAATCATGTCATCCTTCATTGGAAAATGAAAAAGAAAGGTAAATCATGGAGATTAAATGAAAATCTATTTTAAAATCCTGAAATAGTACAAGCAAAAGAACAACTGAAACTATATTTTAAAGAAAATTTGAATAAAGGTACCAAATTAACCACGGTCTGGGATGCAAGCAAAGTGGTAATGCGTGGATATTTTATCAAAAAAAGTATAGAACAGACAAAGAAATGGAAACAAAATTATGAAACGTTAAATCAAAAAATTAAGGAAAAAGAACAGGAACTAATGCAGAAAAATAACAGGAAAGATATAATGGCAGAAATAAAATTACTACAAAATCAATTGGCATTAACGACAACAGAAGAATTAAAAAGAATTTTTTTTTACAAGAACTGATGAAATAAAGAGATTATTTATAAAATATTACAATAACAAAATTTTACTAAAGATCTGGATGAATATATAACTAAATACGGCTTAACAATGTTAAACGAAGAACAAAGACAATTCCTAAATGCTAACATCATGATGATGGAACTTACAGAAACAATAAAAGAAATGAAAACTGGAAAAGCTCCGGGCCCGGATGGCTACACCTCAGAATATTATAAGATCTTCCAAGATGATTTAAGCCTCCCCTTCTTGGAATTAATGAACGACATTATAAATAATGGAATTCCTGAAACGTGGGCCAACGCATATATATAGCCCTAATACACAAAACAGATAAAGACAACAGATTACCACAAAATTATCGCCCAATATCATTGCTTAATCTGGACTATAAAATATTCTCAGCAATTTTGGCTAACCAATTCAAAAAAATTTACAAGATAAGATTTAAAAAGACCAGTCTGGATTCCTTCCAAAAAGGCAAATGAAACATAATATAACAACTATGGTAAACATGATAGACTATTATGAAAAACAATCCCTCAAAAAAAGTTGCCTTCATTTTCTTTAACACAGAGAAGGCATTCGACTCATTGAATTGGGAATATATGAAAGCAGTACTGCAAAAAATAGAGATTGGAGAAAAATTTTATCAATGGATTAATGCAATTTATAAACAGAAAACAGCGCAAATGTTGGTAAACAGAGAGATGACAAATACTTGCAAATTATATAGAGGCACAAGACAGAGTTGTCCCCTGTCCCCATTAATCTTTATTTTGTCATTGGAAATTCTGTTAGAGCAGATTAGAAATGATATTACAATATCAGGTGCACGAGTAAAAAACACATCATATAAAATCCAGACATATGCAGATGACCTTGCAATTATATTAGAGAACCCGATAGAAAACATTGAAAAAGTATCTGACAAAATTAAAGAATTTGGTAAATTTGCCAGATTTAAGATCAATAAAGATAAAACTCAAACACTGACCATGAATTTAACAAAGGACGAGGAAAACATATTTCAGAAAAGATCTGGTTTGCAGTCAAGTATTTGGGAATAACGTTATCCACAAAAAAATCAGAATTATTCGATAATAATTATGTAACTGTGTGGGAAAAGGCTAAAACAGACCTGGATAGATGGGCCAAACTAAACCTTTCTTTTTTTGGTAGAATTGCGTGGGTTAAAATGACTATACTTCCCCAGTTTGTTTCTTTTTCAAAATTTACCCATCATAAACAATGATAAACTGCTCTTTGGGAAAGGGAAATATTTAGTTATATTTGGGAGAAAAGGACACCTAGGATTAAAAGAATTGTGATGAAAGACTTAAAAGAAAACGGTGGTTTAGGAGTCCCTGATTTGAAGATTTATTATCATGCCTGCGCTATGGAATGGATAAAAAATTGGATTACATTCAAAGACCCTGATATTTTAAAAAGAGAAGGATGCAATAAAAGATATGGTTGGCATGGCTACGTATGTTATGATAGGATGGAGGTACATAAAGAATTTTTAGATCATGCGGTGAGAAGATCCTTGTATACAGTGTGGAAATTTTTTTTAAAAAATTCTATAAAATATTACCAAATTGGCTATCACCACAAAAGGCATGGAAATATGGATGTGACAGCTTATCTCAGGGTGGGATACGATACAAAGATCTGATTGAATGGCAGGGAGGAAAGCCACAAATATTATCAATTGAACAATTAAAGGAATTGGGTCACAATATACATTGGTTTACTTATTGCCAATTGAAAGAAAGGGTTAACAAAGATTTAAGAATGAATGGTATTGCAGAAAAAGAAAATGAATTAGACAAAATATTGTTATATTCAACCAAATCCACAATTGCAAAACTTTACAAAATTTTATTAAAAAGAGAAACTGAGTTGGAAACAATAAAAGAGACATGTATAAAATGGGCACAAAATATAGGACATGCAATACCACTGAATAGCTGGGAAAGAACATGGGGACAAGATTTGTAATTCATGGACTGTATGGATGTGAAAGAAAAATTTTACAAAATGCTTCACCGATGGCATTACTCCCCAAACAAAGTGGCAAAAATGCAGGGTAAAACAACGGGCAATTGTCGGAAATGTAGAAAGTTGGTACATTATACCACATATGGTGGACCTGCCCAGTGACAAATAAATTTTGGAAAAAGGTACATTTCATAATTCAAAAAATATTGAAATGCCAGATTAAATTAAAACCAGAAAGCTGTTTATTAAATATTATAGAGGAAAAACAGGAAAGGACACATTTGAAATTTTTGTTATATGCATACAGTGCTGCAAAATTATGTTTCGCTCAAAGATGGAAAGACATGAGGATCCCAACTGTGGAAAATTGGCTTACAAAGTGGGTTAATATGGCATAACTTGATAAAATCACAATGTTAAAAAACAATAAGTTATCACCAGATTTGGATAAAGATTGGAAAAAATTATATGATTTTGTTAAAAATTATGAATAGATTATTTGGGTTGATACAAGAATGAAATCAAAATTGATATTAGAGTATAAAGCATTTTCTTTTGGATATACAAAATGGGGTATTATCAGCATGCTGTAAGAGATACAATAAGATACTTAAAATTTGTACAGATATATATATATATATATATATATATCACGGGAAAATATGTTTACAGATAATAGAATAATAGTTAAAGGACAAACCAGTAAAGTGCAAATAAAATAAGGAATTATTGAGGATACAAATGTACAGTGCTTTATAAGAACGTTAATCACTATGGAGAATTTAGATTGTAGCAGAAGAAGGGTGAATGGGAGGCAAAAAAAGTCAAAGAAAAATTGACCATGTATATGTGTTTAATAATGATGTATCTGTTATTTGTATGCCTCTACAAGGTCAATTAAAAAAACACAAAGCAGAAGGAAGAATGGGGGGGAGGATACAGTGATTGTGTCTTTAAAACTGTTGTTCTTGTGTGGGGGGGGGGGAGAGGATGGCTATGAAAGACTTGGGGGAAAACAGAGTGACCTCAAGCAGCTGCTTCAGAGACAACAAGACTTAAAGTCTCAAAATCTGATAATACAGCCACAAAGCTTTTAAGGCATTGTGCAAACAGTGCTATAACACTTAGGAAAATAAATGTTTGGAAAGCTTTGGGAGCATGTACCTGCTCACTACACCCTTAGAATTTGAGATTTGAAAAGGATCTGAAGGATAATGTAGTTCAGGGAATGGATGGATGAATGTTAGGAATCTGGATGGCACTGAAAGAGGAGGAATAAAGTAGAAAGGATTTCCCAAGGAAATGTATCTTATAGAGGGACTGAATAGGGGAATAACAGAATTTATAAGTACATGAAAACATTACACTGTAAAATCAGACCACTTAAAGCTATGTATCTTGATAGATGGGAAAATGTTCAGCAAAATGAGAGTTAGAGGTTTTTTTTTATATAAAGTGCCTTAGTGAATTAACTCTACGGAAAATATTTAAAGGTTCACTGTGGAAAGCTAACCCCACCAAGAGAAGGACATGATTTCTTTTTGTCTTTCTAACTCCAAGGACATTTACAATGTTCTTGAGGCCATTAGTGTCTTTGCTAGAAGTTTAGGAGTAAGATTAATATACTTAAACAATATCTTAATAAGTGTGAAGCCACAAGAGATTGTCTCTTTCCATATTCAGCCTGTTCAGCATTTACTTTCTACCATCAGGTTTAATATGTATTTAGAGAAGTTATTCCTCCCCCTAACACAACACTTAACATTAAATGAGTAAGCATAGATGAGAGTAATTGGAAGATCCATTCATTCTGTACACACTGATTACAAATTTGGCTTTTGGAATGGATTTTAATTGGATCTATTCCTGGTGAAATGCAACTCAATTGTTACATGATGTGCAACATACTAAATTGTTTTCAAAAAGCATATTGTTTGCCTGTTTTGAGGCCTGAATCACTAGTGAATGTGTTTGATGGGTTGTATGCAAAGGTTTTTTATTGGAAAGAAAGGCCCAGTACATTATGTCACAATGGCAGCGCCCGTGTACACGGGATACTGCCATTAGTCTGCCACCGCTCTGTACTAGGGTTAGAGACCGTGCGGTTGGTGTGGTCCATAACCCTAGAATCACCGCCACCACACCCCTTTCGGCCCATCTATCTCGGGCCAAAGTTAGGTGCTCTAAAAAAATGTTAGAGTATTTTCTCCAGCAATAGTGAAAGTATCCATCTTAGCAGCATGAATTTACAATTTGAATTTCCTAAAATAGGTTTTAGGATTCTCAAAAGGAGGCATATTTGTTCAATAAATCCATCCCTTAAATATAACAGCCTGATCCTTGCTGAACTATTCTAGAATATAGTAGGCAGACATGCTCCTGCATATCCTCCTCCATGAAGAAAGAGAAAGATCACATGGCAGAGGCCAGAAACAAAAAAGAAAAGTGGTCAGCCTGAGGTTAGTTATTTTGGTACAAGAAAGGGCAAGTGATTTGACTAACTCTGGCTGAAGCAGATGATGCTATCTGTGCATAAAGCATTGGTACAGGTAGAGGAAGTAAGTTGGAAGGAAAAGAAAAAGTATAAATTCCTAATTTTGCTCTGTCTAAGACATCTTATCCCAGATGGACAAAAGAATAATGAGAACAGTTGCAAAAGCTGCTGCATCTTCCACCAAAATGGCCTGCTGGGAAACTATAGGCAGGTCTAGCCTTGAAAGCAATTATAATTGCCAGTGCTGGCTGTACCAATTTTTAATCAAGGCATCGTCTCTTGAAAGGTCTACACACTTACATTTAAGCAAAAGTAGGGATGCTTTCAGAAACTGTGAGAAAACAATATACTCCACATATTACTTTTGTGTCACTCTCTGGATCTGTATGTTAGTCATGTCTAAATGTAAAATCCTTGCTTCAGAATGCCACCATCTTTTCTATAGGGAATGTGGAGGCTTGTGACCTTCTGTCCCATTAAACTGGAGTTGAAATTGTTATGACTCCACCAATAAAAGGAAATATCACTCTGCAAACGTATGTGAAAAGTTTGGCTTGATAGAATCAGACCAGAGTAAAATCAAACCCCATCTCATCAAATTGTAATCATATGTAAAATGGAGAGGGTTGTGCTTAGAAATCCTACTTTTTTGCCAATCAAATATCACTCTATTAAAAATATGACTTAGTTTTTTATGGCTTAATGTTCTACAGTACAATAACTTGTTGCCTCACAGCTCAGTGATGAAATTATATGCTATTATAAGTACCGGGGAAATAGATGATATTTACTTAAAATTATATGCAAACTTGTTATTTCTTATATAAAACTAATTTATATATTTGGACTTATAGAAAGTTAGATGTTTTCAATATTTTTAATGGTTAGATGCTTTTGAAATTATTGTTTGTTTAAAGAAACAGCTATTACTTCATCACAGCTGACTCCCCTAGTAAAACTAATTGCCAATTGTACTTTTCCTACTCTGTCTAGTTTCTTAACCCAGAATGACTCAAACAATTGTTTAGTCCTGCAGGCTAAAACTCAGTGGAAGGATTGTTGCTTGTTGTTGTTAACTGTCCTTGAGTTGATGTCGACTCATGGTGACCCTGTGAATGAGACTTCTCCAAGAACCCCCCCCCCCCCACACACACACACACACCCTGTTTTCAACCTCTCTGCTCAGGTCTTCAAGGCCCAGGCCTAGGCCCATGTCCTCCCTGATCAGGTCTAACTATTTGGCATGTGGTCTTCCTCTCTTTCTATTGCCTTCCACCTTTCCTGATATCATTGTCTTTTCTAACGATTCATTTTTCTTCATGATGTGGTTAAAGTATTTAGTCATCCATTTAGTCATCTTAGGGGCTATACATAAAGCTTTCACAGCTGCAGCCCCTGAACTATGGAACAACTTGCCGGAAGAGATCCGCCTTATTACTACACTGGAAGCCTTTAAGAAGGCACTTAAGATGGATCTCTTCCAGCGGGCCTATCCATTTGATCTGCTATAATTGATCCTAAAGAACACCCCCACTTCTGACTCAAGAGTATGGGAACAGACGATGATTGGATATTTAATTATTGGTATCAGTATTGCTGACCGTTTTATTGTCTGTATTTTTAGATAACATTGTATTTGCATTTTGTATTGTTGATTTTTTTGCTGTAATCCTGCCTCAATCCACAGGAAGAAGTGAGAAATAGACATAAAATTTATTGTTGTTGTTGTTGTTGTTGTTGTTGTTGCTATTATACCGCCCCTTTTACAGCCAGATTGGGGCTGCAGCAACCACATGCTTTAGGCAACTAAACGCCATTTTGATTTGGCCTTTGCAAGGAGTCGCAAAAAGCAAAGGGCATGACAGTAGTGCGGCCGTGGCTTTATGATGCTCCTTTGGCACTGTGTCATGTGGACGCAGTGCCAGAGGAGCACCATGACATCGTGCTGTGCAGCGTGTGGTGTCACACCAGCCAGGGGGAGGAGCTGGGGCTTGTGTCATATGGACGCTACGCCCTGACTCTGCCCCCCAGGCCGGCTTGTCTTGCTGGTCTGCATAGCCTCTTCGCTTCCAGACAGAGTTCAAGGTTGATATGTTCTAGAGCCCATCTGTTTGTCTTCTTGGCCATTCATGGTATCTTCAGTACTCTTCTCCAACACCACATCTTAAATGAGTTGATTTTCTTTCTATTCACTTTCCCCCACTGTCCAGCTCTCACATCTATATGTGGTGATGGGGAATACAGTGTCTTAGACTATTCTCAGTTTAGCATTCAGAGTTATGTCATTACTTTTTAAGATCTTGTCCAGTTATTTCATAGCTGACCTTCCCAATCCTAGTGTTCTTTTGGTTTCTTTACTGCAGTCTCCATTCTGATAAATATTTCAACCAAGGTATGGAAACTCTGTCTATTTCAACATTTTCATTGTCTAGGATGAATGCTTGTAGATCTTTTATGGCTATTATATTTGTATTTTTAATGTTCAGCATTAATCCAACATTGACAATTTACTCCTTGACCTTTTAAAGTAATTGATCGAGGTCATTCTTTAGGGCAAAGCAGACAGAATAATATGCTGGTTTGGGGGTGGCGTAGGGGTGTGGCATTTAGATGATGCACACTCTGATGCCACCCGCAATCTGGTGTCACACTGCCCACCTGCCCAGATTGTGGGCAGTGTTGGGCCGTTCCTGTGATGCAGTGACCAGATGCTGCACACCACAGGAGCACAGAAGAGCCATGGTGGTGGCGAAAAGAGCACATCTTTTCTGGCCCAAAAAGGAGCAGCATTTTGACACTCCTTTTTTGGGGCAGAAAAACGCCATATCGGGACTATGGCATGTAGTTGCTGCAGCCCCGATCCAGATTTCTCTGGCTTGAAGTCACCCCTTCAGGACTATCTGTGTCTCCTTTTAGTTTCTGCTAGTAGTATTATGGGTGTTTGGTATCCATTGGGGTTTGGTTTGAGGATCCCCTGTGGATACCAAAATCCATGGATGCTCAAGTCCCATTAAATACAATGACTTAGTAAAATGCAAAATCAAAATTTGCTTTTTTGGATTTATACATTTTAAAAATATTTTCAAGTTCTGGATGCTTGACTCTCTGAATAAAGAATCTGTGTATATGGAGGAATGACTGTATTGTGTTATATATGTCTCTTAGGTTGTTAATGTTTTTTTCCTCCTAGCTTCACTCTTCCTGCCTCTGAATCTAAGCCGGCCCTGCATATGATATTTTCTGCATACAGGTTGAATAGATAGGGTGATAGTATGCAACATTGGCTGAATCCTTTGCAGACTTGCAACCATTCTGTTTCTCCATATTCCATTCTGATCGTAGCCTCTTGTCCTGATTACAGGTTATGCATCTGAACAATCAGATGATGTGGCATTCACATTCCTATAAGCACAAAGGATAACTTTTTGTGATCTAGTCAAAGGCTTTACTATAATCAATGAAGCACATGAGAAGTTTCTTTTGGAATTCCCTGATACAGTCCATTTTCCAGCAACATGTTTGCCATGTGATCCCTAGTGCATCTTCCTTTCCTGACTCCAGCTTGCACCTCTGGGATATCACGCTGCACATATGGTAGGTGTCTTTACTGCAGAATTTTGAGCATGGATTTGCTTACATGGGAAATTAGTACAATGATTCTGTAATTACTGTAGTCTTTTGTTTCTCCTTTTTTTTAATGGATAGTGGTATTGATCACTTCCAGTCTGTGGACAACTGCTTTGTTTTCTATACAGTGGTACCTCGGGTTACGAAATTAATTCGTTCCGCCGCCGCTTTCGTAACCCGAAAAGCCTTCGCAAGCCGAAAACCCATAGGCGCTAATGGGGAAAAGCCGCAATTTCGTGTGAAATAGCGCCGAAAAGCACCAAAAAATTTTTCGTAACCCGAAAAAACGTTCGTAACCCAGAACAGTTATTTCCTATGGGATTTTTTCGTATCCCGGAAATTTCGTAACGTGGGTATTTCGTATCCCGGGGTACCACTG
>NC_056524.1:78399539-78422525 GCF_019175285.1 Sceloporus undulatus | reverse complement strand
TATTTGTTGGCAGATTTTAGTTAAAACTTAGCTTGATTCTATCTCTGGATTATAGCAGTTCTATTGATATGTCATCTGTTCCTGTTGATTTGTTCATTCCAGTTGCTTTGAAAGCAGCTTTCACTGCACTTTCCAAAATCTGTGGTTTTATAGAGTTGTAAAAAAAAAAAAATCTCTCAGTTGTTTCTTATGTTAGAGTCATGCCTTCCTGATGCAAACGGTCTTCAGCGGGCAGGATTGATATAGCTTGGCCTAAAGCCGTCCTTCTTGTCAGAGACTTGCTGAGAAGGACAGAGCAGAGAAGAAGCCAAGCAATTGCTTCCTCCTGGACTCTTGCTCTTTCTGGAGGCTAACCCCCTTCTGTCGACAATCTGGTAAAAAGCACTTGAGATGCAAAACATGTCATTGACCTGTGGACAAATCTATCTGTTTTACTTTCTCCAATGCTGATCTTTCAAAAAATCCTCTAAAGCCTGTCTGTCCTGAATTTAAACAATTGTTGGATTTTGATGACTTCTATTTTTTTTTAAAAAAAAAAACAACAACTCAAATTGAACAAAATTTTAAGCTATTTTCATGAACCAAGCTCAAGAAAAGGCCATGTTGTACTTACCTGCCCTGATAAAGATGAAGAATCTATCAGAAATAAGAGGGGACAACCTGGGAATAAAATTAGTGTTTCAACAGATAGATACTCAAAGCCCACTGGATGAGAGGATGAATTTTGCCAGTTTTGCTTTCTCCCACATTCATTTTAAATTCTTTCCACTCCAGTTTGAAAGAAATGTGTGCATTTTGGTAAATTCTTATTTATTTATTAATTTATTATTAAAATAAATACTGAGCAAAATTTTCATCCATCCCTAGGGCTGGCACTGAGGTTATTTACAAGACTGTCTGGGGCATAACATCAAGGCAACTGGACTAATGGCAGCAGTGAAGGTATGACCTAGAGAAATGAGGGATTCCCAGGCTCACTGTCATGTCAAAATAGTCATTGCAACCCCAATGTTAATTGAAATAGCAGGTTATATTTTATTGATTTATGAGAGTCAGTTGGCAGGATTAAAGTAAGACAGTATTGGGACATAGAAATATACAGGTTTTTAAAAATGGGCATCAAGTAAATTACAAATTTAGACACCTTTCATAGTCTGTGATTTCAACTTCCTCCTTTGTTATTTATTCTTGAAAAATTCTGTTCTGCCCTTTAGCAAAATAATTGCATCATTCACAGATTAACATGGAAATCACTCCTCCCAACCCAGGGTCACACAGTGTGTGTGTGTGTGTGTGTGTGTGTGTGTGTGTGTGTGTGTATACCCAACTCACTTCCATGCCAGCATTCTCTGAAGATGCCAGCCACAGATGCTGGCAAAATATCAGAAACATACTCTTCTAGAACATAGCCACATAACCTGAAAAACCCACAAAAAAGCAAAGCATCTTTGCTCTACTGCTGATCTATGATCACTCCCCAGGCTACTGAAATGGACACAAAGTCAACTTTTTATCATTCTGCTTTCATTGGTAAACATTATGGAGAAATAAAACCACTCTACTTCTCCTTGTACAGCTGTAACTGTCATATCTGAGCTTGTATATGTCAAAACAGATTAATGCCCCACTCATCTTGTGTATTATTTTTGTGAGAGTAAAATTTCTTTATCGGCAAAAATCTACCTCACTTCCAACAACTGTAAGTTTAAATGACCCCAAATGTAAATGTGAGTGCAGACAGCTACCTATTTATTATTTTGGATTTGTGATGATCTCTAGATCAGTATTTGAATCCTATTAGTAAAACCTTCACATCCACAAAACAGGTGGAAGAGTCAGCATGGACATTGTGTATCTTTAGGAAAATGTAAAGAGAAGCTGTCAAAGTCATTTGTTAGCTTGTGGGCATTTTACTGTCTAGAAAAGCACATGGCTTCAACAGATGCCGTGTCAAATCAAAGGCATAACTTTCCATAATCAGCATATATTTAAAAATTTTAACTTTTTGCAGAAATGTTACTTAATAATCAACATGTCATTTTACAGCATAAGCAAACTTTCTTATATGGAGATACTGACTAGACATAAATTTGACTTGCATGAAACAGCAGACAACCAAACAATTTCTTTCATGGATCCCAAAGGACTAAGAATCTCCAGTGGGTATCTGGACTTGTTTTCTTTTGAACAGCAGGCATCTGGGTAGTATCATACAACTTGTTTTTTCTAAGTTATCTCCATTTCTGATCTGGTCTACGTTAAGACATGGCTGTTGTTCAAGAAACACAAACTTATCCTCTTGGATGTGGCGAATTAATTGTACTGTTCTTTTAATACTAGCCAGTACCTGTTATTTTCTTTTAATTGAAAAAAAATTATTTTATTCATGCCTTGGCCAGCCTCAGCTCACATACATTTTTTTCTCCTTAGATTAAAGCAGATTTTATTTTTCAATAAATATTTTCAAGAGGCAAGAACAGAATTTAGAAAGTAATTTGAGCTCTCTTGTTATTGTTCAGAAATATGTTCCATTTATTTCAGTTTGATATAATTCTAGGTAAGTATACTTAAAATTTCAAACTTAATGGTGTGCAGCAAGCCAGGATCACAGATAAATCTTCTGTTAAAATTAACATTGAATAGAAGTGAAGAATATATCCTCTCCTACATGTTGGGGGGGGGAAGAAATAATGGTTATAAAACTTTCAAGTTTTTCCATGTTTCTCTGTTATTGGAAAAGAATGGAACTTATGTCATAATATAAGGTTCTTTATGCCATGAATTCCTGAAATACATTCTCTAACAGTACAATCCTGTTATTCAAAACTAAGTCCAATTGATTTCAGAGAAACTCACTGCTTGACCTTGACAGTCACACACTGTCAGCTTCAAAGAAAGGCAATAGCAAACTACTTCTGAACAAATTTTGCCAAGAAAGCCCCATGATAGGTTCACCTTAGGGTCACCATAAGTCAGAAATAACTTGAAGGCAAGAACATAACAATAACAGCTAGGGCCAAATTATTTCACCTAATACAAAATTACAATAAATGTTGTTGATCCTTACTAGGATCTTTCAAACCATAGCACTTTAAAAAAATGTTGGTTTGACAAGTCGCATTTGTTCAGTGGGTCTGCTTTTGAAGAAGTAATCTATTCACAGTTCAGGCATTTGCTCAATGAATAAATTAGAAATTGTGTAATGTGAGGCTCTCTTTGGAATATGTCATGGTAATGTAGGGGACCTGGGACCTGTGAATCCCACACACATGCTGTTCTCTCTCTCTCTCTCTCTCTCTTTTTTCAAGTGATGGTAGAATAATTGTGAGACACAAGTCACACCAGCAAACCATCAGCATCAGCTATGGATGACCTATGGTTGCAGATCTTCTTTACTGGCATAGTACCCCTCTCTACTAACTTTGGGGGAGCACTGGCCTTAGTATTTCACAGTTTCATGTCCAGTCTTAAGGGAAGCATCACTTAATATTCTTGATGTAATAATGCTCACTTATATTCCTAATAAAATCCTGTAAGTAAATAAATATATTACACCAGAGATAAATATAGTCATAAAAATACATGGTTTGATGATAAAAACATAAGTCATAAAGATTCATACTAACAATAACTGCAACCATAAATAAATAGTTATAAATAATGCTAGAAGTCTCAATAAGTAATCCTACAAGAGTCACAATTATAAATCAGTAATAAAAATAATGGAGACACACAGATTGATGTCTATTTTAATGCATAACTTATAAAGCATTATCTATATACAAACTAAATTTTGTTTCAATAAAACAGAACTTCAATGGAATGCTAACATTTTAAAGAGGAGACATTGTGACCCACCGGAAGGATAAAACAACCATGTTTTGATGTGTGGTTGGAAATTACAACAAAAGAACCCAACAGCACTGCCCACAAGGAAAATGGCAAGCTATCAGTACTTCACTGCAGTGTTTTAAAAGCTTGGCTCCAAAACCATGTTCCCAAGCTGCTATCCTGCAGCCTTTGGAAAATCCTTTATGTGCTTGGCCCATAATTTAATCATTTGTAAAACATGTATATATGTTTAAACTGCTCACTATAGGTGCTGAGAGGCCAGCTGTGGGCGGGGCTTTGGCTCCCTGCTGCATGATGAGCGGTTCCCTTTGCCTAATTACAACCACGTGTAATGGAAAACAAAACTCCTGGTTTGCAAGGTGCGCAACACTTTAATATAACTCAAACTTAACAGGTGTTTTCTGGTTGTATAACAAACACAACAAACTCAACCAAAAGCGGAAGAAGGTTTCTTCACCTAGAGCCGCTCCTTTGCCCAAAACAGGGTTAAGTAGAAGTGTCCTCCGAAGCAGAAATCGGACCCCTATGATACTTCTCAAGGGGCTCCGTTTCAAACTTCTCCCTCCCTTGTGGCACCGGCCCCACTTCCCAACGTTCCCCACGAGGGTCCCACCACTCGTCCTCCAAGTCCGGCAATTGTCGGCTTCCCCACACTTCCCCGTCCGGGAAAGGAAAGTCCCCTTCCTCACGTGGGTCTCGAAGTTGTATTTCCTCGTGAGGTCCGTGTCGACAGCGTGCTCCTTGGCGGCTCAAGGAGACCGGAGTACCTCGTCTCCCCGGACTCCTTCGAACCTGTCCTCTCCCTTCCTCAGCCGCAACTTCCCGTCCAGTTCTTCCGCGTCCCACTCTCCTCGCCCGCTCTGGCCCTTTCTCTTTTATTCCCCCCGAGACTAGCTCCGCCCCTGTTCCCAAGTCTTGCTCCTGGCGCCCTTCTTGCGCCCCGCCTTCCTCTCCCACCTGGTCCTCCTTAGCCTCTTCATCCCCCTCGGCCTTTACTACCTCGCTACACCAGCACAAGGAATGTAAGACTTGTGGAGAAATTCATGATAAAAGGTGATATAGAAAGCAGAGGAGAGTATTAGAAGCAATAAATAATGAAATAGTGAAAACATTTTTGAAGATAACAGATTATTTTCTTCGTGGGTGGAGTATGGCTTGCTGTTTTGCATAACACACCATATGTTCACCTGGGATAATCACCAGTGGAAACATCAACCTCCAGAAGTTAAGATTACTCATACTATTTTACATGAATAAAGCAACATAGGGCATCTTCTGGCAGGCATTTACATAATGCATGACATCTTCCATCTTGAAAGCCTGCTTCTAAGGAAAACAGTGTCAAACCCATAACAACTGTGACTCCGTAATTATTTTCTGATTCAATATTTTGCTTCTGAATCCAGAGCATGTATTTCCAGTAACAGGAGTGGAAAAGGAAAGTGGTTTTGAAGATGTACATCTTTTCTTACAATGCACTCAATTTCCTCCTTAGCAGACTATTGATGCTGTGAAATAAACTGCATTCTGATTTGAATACCTAAACTATAAAGCTGCCATTCACTTCAGCTAGCAAGTTATTTTTGGAAGATGCAGGAGTTTGATCTTGGGTTTTTACTCTGTCTTTTCCTCAGCAGGCATCCTAGAATTTTTGCAGGGTAATGAAACTATACTCCTCCCCCAGCCAGCATCCCATCTAATTTTTGGAGTAAGTGTGTGTGTGGGGGGGGGGAGCTGCACTGCTTTTGACTTCATTATTTCAAGTAATCGAACAATGCAAAGTAAGGCTAAGGCTATAAGACTGTGGACTACAAGCCTGAATCCCCCCCCCTTTTTTTCCCTTTATCTTTATCTGGCAGCTCCCAAAATCTCTCCCTCAATACCCTCAAAAACATGGAAGTGATCTGTTTTGCTCCCAAATGCCTCCAAGCAGGCAAAATTGTCTGGAAACACGATGGTTTCAATTTAACATTGAAAGCTTCCCTCCTCCCCCCCCCCCCCCCAAAAACCCCACTCAGCTAAACCAAACCAAACCAAAAAGCAACTGGGAGTGATGTCACAACACTCCCACTTTGAAACACTCTGGGCACATGTCCTACTAGGGGATTGCAGGAGGAAATTGACACCTGCCTTTGCTGCAGGTGCCCATCTCTGATATAAGGGAACATAAGGAAACAGTTTTTTTTTTTTTACAAAAAAAAAATGTTTGTACCCACTTGATTGCATTCCTTTTTCATTGCCACATTGTCATGCCCAGCCAAGTTGAGAACTCTGAGGATGAGGAGGCTGAGCTAGAGCCACCACTGGAACCTGAACCTGAAGGAGGCTGAGCCTGACCCTAGTTCTGCTCTGCCAGATCCAGCAGAGCCTTTGGCCTCCCAAGAGACTCCCGTAGCCAAGCCTCCCAGCAGCAGAACCTTCAGGTATGGATGATGGAAAAGGGATAGTACCTACCTTCAGCTAGTGATGAGCAGAAAGAGAGAGCCTCCACCATTCAAGGAGGCTTTATGAAAAATGCCAAGGTAATCAACACCAGCTGGACTCTTTTGACTGGGGAATTTTAACAGGTGCACGACACCAGGCTCAGTATCAGAGATTAACTGAGCTTCCTTGCGAAAGCACACTTCATCCTGGCCTCCCTTGTTTCCTGGTTGGAAACCCTGCCCCTCGAATTGCTGGTTGCCTTGTCTCCCTGGACTTCTTGACCTTGGATTTGCCTACACGTCTCACTCTCTGGAACCCAAGACTTCAGATCTCTGACAATTCTCTAGGTTTGTGCTCTTGAACTCTCTTGCTTGCTTTGCTGGATTGCATTAAGTTTTGAACATTTTTAGTGCTGTGTGTTACTATCAACCTTCTTGGTAGCTTTCCCAGGATGCACATATAAGAACTTATACATAAGGAAAAAAACCCTCTTCCAAATGTTTAATACCTTGTGTTCCATCTGAAAAGGTCACTATCTTATTATTCTTAATTTCTTTCAAAAATCTGTACAATATTTTCATTATATAGGCCAACAATAATATAAATTAAATAATATATAGCAAGAAATCCATAGTTTAAATTCCCATCTGTACTTGATGATCAACCATGAAATAATGAGACCAGACACATATATGGGAAAATAAAGGGCCATTTATTTGACCTATTCAAATACTAATAAACTTGACTTTTTGGGAAACTACAAGATGAGGGAGCATCCTGATTCAGGTCCAGCTGGAGAACCATGTGTCACCATGTGGCCAAAACCCCTCCAGACTATCCTTGGGAAAAACACAGACCCCAAGGGAAATCCAATATATTGCATTGAACCCTTGGTTCAGCCAATTGGAAGGCAAACATAGGGCACTCTCTCCCAAAATCCCACAGGTTTGTAAGAGAGAGCAAACCTCCCATGTCGGCCCCAAAAGCAAGCTCTTTTCCAGCCCCCAGGTCCCTTGACTTGTAAAGGCTGTCCCAAAGCCCACCCTTTCACCCAAAGGGGGTGCTACCAGTGGATACCAAACTAATAATATTTTGTGCCATCACTGCCCCCTGGTGACAATGACAGCATCCTGTTTAACCACTTGCCAAGCCAATTTTCCAAGTTCCAATACAAACAGTATGGGGATGGCAAAAAACAAAACAAAACATGTAATGGGGATAAAAAAATCCAACCCAGCCCTGAAGTGACCAGCTAAATTCACACTGGATATTGGGCAGGAGAGGTGGGTCATGTTTCAAAGAGAAGGAATATCTGTATAGGGGGAACCAACATAAAAAGCCACTGTGTTCTGCCCCCATCACATGGCCCTGGCTTAGCTAATCAGCCAAGCCCCAATCATCTTGGTTTCTAATCATGAAGACCATCAAAGGTGTACCTTCTGTGAAAAGCAGTGGTGACACGTAGGTCATGTCCAAATTGATATGCTAGGTGTTTTTTATTATGGTTTTACTATAGTGAAATCTATTATATTATATTTACTGTAGAAGCAGAATTCAATGTATTTTAATATATTGTACAGAGAAAGAACTAAGATTTTTAATACAAATTTACTGGAACTGCTTTTGGACTTGCATTTCCCTCAAGTACTAAAGTCAGTAGCAACCTTTGCTCCTTTTATACAGAGAAGCAGAAAAACAAATGCTGAGAAGTATAGCCAACTGAATTCGCTGATGATGAAAAATATGATCCATGAAATATCTTTTTATACTATCTGCTTAGTGATTTATGCATTTCTTTTATGATTTTTGAAGTTTCCCCACTATATTCATGTAGTAAGATTTATTGTTTTTTACCATGTATAATAGATATTTATCAGGCCTGTGAATATTTATTCCCAGTTTAAACCAATTTTGGGAGACTTTATTCTATAATTGGTTGTTGTTCTGCAAAGTTTAAATAATTTGATGAGGAGATATGCTAATTTGTAATTAATACCATATATGCTCAACTATAGGTCACCCTCATGTATAAGTCAAGGGCAGGTTTTGAGGCCAAAATTATGGATTTTGCCATGACCATGGATAAGTTGAGTGTAAAACTTGGAGGCTCCTTCAGTGTCTTTATGTGTGTGCACACCTTCCCTGAGGTTGAGAGCATGTGACTTGCCCAGAATCATCCAGTGGGTTTCATGGCCAAACTGGGAATTGAATCTTCGTCTCTAGAGTTTTTGTCCAGTGCTCAAACCACTACGTCACACTGGCTCTGGGAGCACCTAGAAGAAGCACTGGCTCCCTACACTTTCTTAATCACACTGGCACTTCTGACCTTTTTGAATGCCTGGCTGCAAAAATGATGGTGGCAGCAGCACTTTGGTACGTTCCTTTAAATGAGCACTGTGAGGAATCAGGCTTTGAATGATTTAAATAAAACATGTCTGTCTGTTGGCCAGCTTTTCTGGGTTGAAACCAGACAAGGGTGCGTTACAGACCGCTGAATTGCGGCGGTCTGCTGCCGGTGCTGCTTGCAGCGTTCAGGAGCCGCAGCTTCTAAACCGTGGGACTCCCAGATGCTACAAGGAAGGAGCGTGGAAATCGCACTCCTTCCTGGGCCCCGGAAGTGGTGCTGCAAAGCGCAAGGTACGCTTTCGCGGCGTCACTTCCACCGCGACATGTCTGGATGCTAGGCGTCCAAGACGTCAAAATGGCAGCGGCCGTGTGGAACAGCCGCCGCCATTTGTTACGGACAGAGTCCGTAACAGGAGTAGGGGTGTCTAGAAGAGATGCCCCTTTTTTAAACTGGGACGTCCTAAGGACGTCCCAAATGGCGGTCTGTAATCCACCAAAGTTTTCACATTAAATTTAATGGCTGTAACAACTGATAACAAAGGGGTGAAACAGACCAGCATAAAAAGCTGGCTTCTGGGTGTCTTGGGGACATGGTGTACAGATGACTCATGCCCCCAAGACACCCAGAAGCCAGCTTCAAGCCAGGCAGCCACCCACACATGGGCTGGCTTCCAAACACTCCGGTGGCATGGTGTTTACATGATACATGCCACCAGAGCACCTTAAAGCTGGCTTCCCACCATGGCAGGGTGGAAAAGCTGACTTTTTGCCAGCACAAAAAGGAGCGGCTGTTTGCCACTTCTTTTGTGGCTGGCAAAAAGGTGGATTTGGGGCTGCGGCATGCAGTTGCTGTGGCCCCAATCTGGCTTTGTCAGGACAGCTTGAAGCAGCTTCTTTGGTGCAGTCTGTTTCACCCTATAGTGACCATTTCCTTTGATTTACCTTTTCATACTTTTTGGCATGCTTGCATTTTCATAGCCTGGTCATTACCCCAAACATTGCACAGCCACAATTTACTGTACTCCTCATTCATCCAGCCTTTAGTGTGAGCACAAACAATTATGCCTGCCAAATTTTTGTAAGTTCTTTAGCATTGTTTTCCTTTTCTTCATCCTTTACAACCTTTGTTACATGTTCCTCAACTTATCCATGGGTCATATTACATTAAATCATAATTTTTGCCCCCAAATCTGCCCACAACTTATTTATCATATGGTACTTGAACTCTGGTCTACTCCTATCAAACATAATCCTATTCTTTGCCAGCCAGCACAACACTGGCTGGGAATATGTGATGCAGACCTATGTAAGATTTCCTCATGTCTCAGGAGAGGAAGGCCAGGCTCTCTCAAAATGTCAAAAATCACAGGAAAACCTTTCCCATACCAGTGCAAAGGAAGTAAAAACCTTTGCACAATTTATTCTTCCTCTATACACTTTCCTTTGTTGTGTTATGAATGTTATCTATCTGATATTTTCATTGGTATTTTAGTGCCTTTATTTCTCTCCACCTTTGTGATTAGTCATCCCAGTACAGAGAGAAATAAACATATGTATTAATTCCCTCATAGTATCTGCCTTGGGGAAGGGGAAATGTCTGCAAAATGACAAGCATGTTTAAGCTTATAGAAATGATAATAAATGAATTGAAAAAGAATCACAGTGCAGACCAAGCAGTTTCTGCCTGTGATCTCAGCAGGAATCAGCTTTTCAAACAGCAAATAAAGAATAAGCAATCAAAAACTGCCCAAGGTAGCTAAAAGATATGCCACAAGGAAAAAGAGTGCATGAGAGCACAGCTATTAGTCTTCTCATACATGTTCCAGAAGATCTCATTGTAAATTGACCCCATGAAACTGTTGTCAATGGTTATTTCTGATCATCTTATTTGTGATCCTACTTCTGACATAGCCACTACACTCTACAATATAGTACAGATTTGAGACAATAGCATTTTAAAAAAGGATCTAGTATACAGTATATGAATAGAGTGCTTAGCTTATAATTTTTTTAATGATTAAAAAAAAATAACAGCCCTCCAGATGTTCCTTGACCACAAGTCCCATCAGCCCTATCCAGTCAATGGTGAGGAATGATGCAAGTTACATTCCCTGGGGAGCCACATGATTTCAGCCTATGTTCTCTAAACAGATGCTGACAACAGCTTTACAATCACACTTTACATCAATTAAAAACAATTCACTGGCTATGATTTCCTTTGATTATTTTTCTCTTGCTGGAGGTGAGATTTCCAGTGACCACTTTCAAAGGCATTTCAAAGGATTTTTTAAAAAAAAAACAGCCAGCAGCCTTACATTGTAATGGCTTTATCCAGTATCCATTACAGCTCTACCACATTTGATATGCTTTGGAACAGTTTACATAAACATTCTCATCACTAAATCATTTACATGTGATGAGATGGTAATGTGAGTTTTATGTCGCACTTGACAAGTGAATTGCATTTTGCAGAACCAAATGCACCATTTTCACAATATTTACTTAGGACCATGGAAATTTAATAGGTAGGATTTTCAAACACCAGAGCTTGCACACTACCATGCAAAATGTGGCTGTAACCAAGGACAAAATAAATCCCTATTTACATGAACCAGTAAATACAGAGTATCCTTTGTTATATTCTGCCATCTGGTGGTGATTACTTAAATAATTTAAAACTAATACAAGTATTTGACTTTGCAGTCTAAAACACTAAGACTCATTTTAAAAAATGCTACTGACAAAAGGAATTCAAGTGAAGGAGATCGTACTGTACTAGAGTTTACATACACTTTATCCTTTAGTGTTTATCTGAGTCCATTCTACTCATTTGTATCCATATCTCTTGGTTGCTCAAATGTGATATTAAATGTTTCAGTGTTTAGCATTGCAACTGGACAGAATCAAGCCAGAGTCAGATGAGCAAAACTGAATAATTTCTGACATGAGTCACCCTCACAAGTGAACACTTTTATGGTAGTGACTTCTCACTGAAGTGGAAAACCTGTGCCTGCACTGTGACACTTTTGATTGCAATTGAGTTAACTTTTTTTTTTCAACTGTGCAAGGAACTCTGACAGATAGAAAACAATGCTTTTTCATTTTCTAAAATCTAGTTTTCCATTGTGCTTTGACCTTGTGGTTGGTGAGAAGCCCTCCCTCCATTCCAAGTGGCAATGCTGTGGCCTCTGAGGGCAAAACAGCAGCCAGGAATAGCTCCATCAGGCCTTGGTCCCAGTGGCTGGTAAAAGACCCTCCCTCCATATAAACTGTGGTTTCTGAAAGAGACAACAGCAGCCAGCATTTGCTGGACTTAATTCCCTCCCCCACTGACATCCTCTTTTCCTTGTGTTTCCTTTTATTCTTCTACTGTAAGCCTAAAGGCAGGAAATTAATAATTTGTAAGCCTCTCTAGGAAACCTTTTGGCTGAAGGGCAGGGTAGAGATGCTATAAAGAAGTAATAACTAAGTAAATGAGAGTATTTTTATTTTTATTGGTATGGAGAAACATTCTACCTACAATCTGAAGTGGTACATTGCAGAAATGATTTAACAGCTCAACTTAAAACTGGGCCTTAGTCTCAAAGGCATTCAGATCACATTCAGGGACACAGAGACAGATGTATCAACAGTTTGATACTGCAGTTATAAGACTAATTGTTGAGGGCTTCTTTAAGCAGAGGTAATACCTGTACAAACCTTGGTTAAAGATCCTGTAAAATAGGAATCTGTTTGTATTTTCATCTTTATGGTTTTGGGATCATTGAGCTTTTTGAATTGTTTCAGAACATAAGGCAGTGATGGTGAAATTTTTTGGTGCTGCGTGCCCCAACTAAGAATTTTTCCAGCACCAAGTGTTATATAATGGCAGAACTTCTGGAGCGCGACTTCTCCCCCCGCACCTTTTCTGGCCTCTAGCTATCTCTGGGAGAAGGAGCCACAGGCACATGTCTGTGACTCCTCCTACCCCCACACATTTCCTGGCCTCCAACTGTGCCTGAGAGATAGCTGAAGGCCAAGAAAGGTCTGGGAGGAGGAGCCACAGGTGTGCACCTATGACTTCTTAACCCCCCATGCTTTTCCCGGTCCCAAACTGTCTCTAAGAGACAGCTGAAAGCCAGGAAAGTTCCAGGAAAGTTCTCCCAAACTTCAACTGTCTCTGGGAGAAGACTGAAGGCTAGGAAGGGTCTGGGAAGAGGAGCCACAGGCACGTGCCTTTGGATCTTTCTCCCTTTGCACTTTTTCAGGCCTCCAACTGTCTCTGAGGTGTGGGACAGATGGCCCCAAAATGCCATACCACCGCTGATTCTATGGTTAGGGACCCGCACACAAACCGCATGGTCCCTAACCCTAGCATGGCATGGCATGGCAGTGGACTAATGGCGGTGTCTCACATACATGTGTGCCGCCTTTTTGACGTGACATGCAGAATATACATGTAGCTGCGTGTTGCTTACATCTCGAGTGTGCCTTTGGTGTACTTGTGGCATCCGTCTGTCAGCTCACAAAGAACCCGGTTATTCCGGGTTCTTTTTACACTGGGTTCTTTTTACACATCCATACATAAAAAATGGCAATGGTATGGCATGGACAATTCTTACTTTGGTATTCAGTTATACAGTATATCTTTAAACTTGAGAATAATATCTAGTTCCTTCTTAGCTGCCCTTCCAAGCTGTCGTCTTCTGATTTCTTGACAAGAAATAGAAAATCTTTAACTGTTTCAGTGTCTTCACCATCCACTTTAAAGTTCTGTAAATTGTCTATGGCCATTATTTTTGTTTTCTTAATGTTCATTGGTAACCCTACTTTTGCACTTTCCTCCTTGACTTCCTCAATATTTATTACCAGTCTTTACTATTTTCTGTAGTAGTATAGTCTCATCTGCATATCTTAAACTGTTGATGTTCCTTCCTCCAGTCACACCTTCATGTTCAGAGTCTAAGCTTTCCTATTCAGCATATAAATTAAAGAGATAGGGTAATAAAATGCTGTCTTGTCAGGCCTCCTTGCCAATTGGAAACCATTCTGTTTCTCTATATTTTGTCGTGACAGTACTTTCTTGTCCATAATAAACTGTAATGGAAAAACCTTTAGAAGGACAACTAGATCAAACTGGAGTAATAATCAACACCAGGGCAAGGCCTAAAAAAGTAACTTCAATTCCCCCCCCCCAAAAATGGGAAAATTGAGAGTAAAAAGTCCACTTGCCAATGATAAGATGACAACATAGCACTAGATGCAACTCTCTAAGCATGTATGGCACAAAGTGGCTGTCCACCACTGACTTCTGAACATGATCTTATGACTTGAACAGGTATGTGAATGACCCTATAAGTCTCCTGTATTAGAGGAAATTGATGCTGAGAGATACACCTACAATAGCAGAGTTTCCCATCTTAGGATGATGATTTTAAAGAACCAAAAATGCAGGCAGAAAAATAATTTTAGAATTCACAGCAGGAAGAATAGTTATTCAAGAAATACATTCTTGGATAGAAGCAACCAAATCCTTCCTAAACTAATTGTTGCAACATGTCCTCCATCAACAAAGAGCAGATGGGAAGAAGAAACATGAGGTCAAGGCCTGTCTGGGTAGATTCCTTTTCTTTACAACTGAGAGCAGTCAATTAACTCTGACCAAATCAGATAATGTTATCTGCCCATAACACTTTTGGTATGGGTGGCTGACAGGGGAAGCAAAAACAAGTATGAAATAAAGACAAAAATCTTAATCACTCTCTAAGCCATTTTAGCCCTATTGGACAAGAGAGCTGCAACAAGTGCAGAGTTTCTGTGTCTTCCAACAGCCTGGCCCGAATCAATTTAGGACTTTGACATCAGTGATGTCAGCTGGGTTCACACATGGAGAAGAATCAATATAAATCTCAACACACTCCCAAATATGATTGTATAGGCTAGTCCCTATTAGCAATCTTACTGTTCAATTTTGGAGCAGCTGAAGTTTCTGTACTATTTTCAAAGGCAGTTCTACACAGAACACCCTGCAGAAATCCAAATGAGAGGTCACCAGAATATGACCAACTGCAGAAAATGCAGCAATGTAGTAGGCCATCTGTGGGAGTAAAAATTGGCTCCAACAACCACCACAATTGCCCACTACTGTTTTAAGGGTTTGCAACTCCTTTAAAAACTGTTTGTGCCCCACTCAGATGGGCAGATGAACCATGTACAGTACTAACAGTATGCTCATCTTGTTTGGATTGCACCTCTTGGATATTCACACACACACACACACACAGAGCGCTTTTTGGCACTTTAAAGATCAGCAAGTTTTATTTGTCATGTAGGCATTTATCAATATTTTATATCAATTTACTCACTTTGCATTATCAGCCTGTGTTAGTAGAATTCATTTTTCTGTTTGAGTTCTGAATGCCAGAACATCAGTAGTTTCAGGACTGTCTAAGTCACAAATCACACTGTGTAAAAAGTTTTAGACCATGCATGTCTGTAAGTTTTAAAATTGGGCAATTACACGGTTGAAACCTTGAAAAGATTTATTGGCCATTACAGAAAAGATACATGAGTAAGGCAAAAGGGGAGGGGAGAAGTGTATTACCTAAGGATCTAGAATTTATTTATACATGCTTTGCTTTTTGGGAGTTGGAGTTGCATCCCATCTAGAACAGGTAAAAGTCCTGTTCTAGAAGATTCATGGAAAGCACTCTTCTACCTGTTCAACACCTTGCTAGGATTCAAGAGCATTTTCCCCAGCCCATAATCAGTTCCTGGTAGAGGTCAAAAACACGCATAGTCATTGTCTTGGGCCAGGATCTGGACCTAGAAGAGCAGGCTGAAGAAAGGACTCAGACAAGTCCCCAAGATGAAGAACACACTGCAGCTGGACAGCAGCCCCGTGCAACTCTTCCTGCTAAATAACAACCTCAGCCACTCTCCCTGCTGAAGAGCAGCCTGAGTCACCTGCGGCTGATGAGGCAGAGGACACAGCTGGGAGGCAGCATAGCCTCAAGGTCCAAAGACGTGGTATAAGGAGAGAAGGGCAGACCAATGATGCTCAATCAAGATGTTTGCCAGTACCAGTGGTGAGGCTTCATCATTTAGAATGCCCATTTAAGAGCTGAGTCTGCTATTGCTGGAAGCAACTTGTCTGTTTCTTGTTCAGCATTACTGTCTCCAAACTCCTGCAGTTTGGACCTTGGTCTTCTTGGTTTCTTTGACCCTTGGACCATGTTGACCTTACTTCTTTTTGGTTCCCTTGAACCAGACTGCTAGACAAATTTGTTTCTCTGGACAGACAGGGAAGGATGCTTTCTGGATGCTGCTAGTTTACTGCCCTTTCCAGCACTATCAGATAATTGTTTCCTTCCAGCCAGCCCTTGTATGTGTTAGTGAAATCAGGGCAGCCATGCCTGTTTCAGATATTATGAAGAGATCATCTCTATCCAAGGTTTGGAATATAGTTCAGGGAGAGCTTGCCACTGTCCATTGTTCCTTTCCTTACATGAAAATATGAAGAGGAGATTCCTCCCCCCCCACACACACACAGAGTGAAGCTATCCATATGAACTTGAACACTGATTTTGCAGGGCTCGAGATCCTTCACACGTACTAGAGGCTCTCCTTTTTAGATTAGAATAATAGAATCATAGAGTTGGAAGAGACCACAAGGGTCATCCAGTCCAACCCACACCCATGCAGGAACTCACAATCAAAGCATCCCTGACAGATGACCATCCAGCCTATGCTTAAAGATCTCCAAAGAAGGAGACCACCACACTCCAAGGGAGTGTGTTCCACTGCTGAACAGCTCTTACTGTCAGGAAGTTCTTTCTAACGTTAAGGTGGAATCTCTTTTCCTGTAGCTTGCATTCATTATTCCTTGTTCTGATCTCTGGAGTAGCAGAAAAAAGCTTGCTCCATCCTCAATGTGACACCCCTTCAAATACTCAAACAGGGCTATCATATCATCTCTTAACCTTCTCTTCTCCAGCCTAAACATCCCCAGCTCCCTAAGTCTTTCCTCATAAATCATGATTTCCAGGCCCTTCACCATTTTGGTGGTCCTCCTTTGGACACGCTCTAGTTTGTCAACTTTCTTTTTGAATTGTGACCCTAGAACTGGACACAGTATTCCAGGTGAGGTCTGACCAAGGCAGAATAAAATGGCACTAACAGTCTGTATATGAGAAGAGAAATAATCAAGAGACTACGGTGAGAGCACATCCTTGTGTCATATGTCCAATTTCACTATATCCTGAATGCTTGATTAATACTGTAAAGTATGGGTGGAAATTGTGCAGCACTCCAGATATTGCTGCAGTGCAGTTTCCCCCAGCCCAAGTCAGCATAGCCAATGGTGAGGAATACTGGCATTGCAGTCCAACAATATCTGGAGGGCTGCATGATTCCCACTCTTGCTAACATAGGCCCGGTACATATTGCCAAGAATTGGTGTTCAAGTGGTGATTCTAGGGTTAGGGACTGCAGACCAACCGTATGGTCCCTAACCCTAGGATGTCATGGCAGCGGTGTAATGGCGGCCTCCCATCCATATGGGAGTTGCCATTGTGATGTAAGCGGCACGCAGCATATAGACATTGCTGCGTATAGCTTACATCACGAGTGTGCCAATGGTGCACTCGTGATGTGTGTGCGGCATCGCAAGAAGAACCTGTTTTTTCTGGGTTCTTTTTGGGGCAGAGGGACGCCACGCAGTGGAAGGATGCTTCCTTCCACACGAAAACTGGCCGCCTCCAGCCCACCCTTTTGAGGTGGTATGTACCAGGCCTGTTGAACACAATATCACATGAGCCAAAGATTTTGTGGATGTGTTGATGGCTGTGTCTTATAGAATGCCAACATTGTAGGTCTAGTTCTGTGTGGATTCTGGAAGGAAATGTTTGTGAAGCTAAAATGTCCTGATCTACTGTATGAGGGTTAAAAAGAGCAACAACTTTGAATTGTATCTGGAAAAAGATAAATGAGTACATTTGTCAGAGTAGTTATGAAAGTTTAGGCTACCTATCTAGCCTAGTTTTTTTGTATACACAGCAAACTCTTCTGCACTTTTTATTGCTATACTCCCATGAAGAGCCTATTGCCTTACTACAAATTGGAAATCACAAAGGATTTAAAGCAATTTCTGTTTGCTTTGACCACTGAGGAGACAGTTCTTAAAACCACATGAATGGAAAATGTTCCCAGCTATCAGAATTGCTTACACCAACACATATACTCACATCTCCTGCTATTTTCTCCCTTAACACCTCTGACTCCTGTTTCCCACTGCTGCTTAATATTATTATTGGCTTCACAGAAGAGCAACAAAAAAACCCAGTTTGCTGCTTTAGGCAGCACCAGGCAGAAATAAAGCTATATGTAATTTTGGTTCACAATTGACTGCACTATTCAGTGTCAGTGGGTACTTTTTATTTATCCGATGAATTCCAATTTCACTTCCTGTTTGCCTGCCACATTGCTTGCACATAGACAAAAGAAAACTCATGCTGGGAGGGTGCAGGTTCATTGCCAAAGGAAGATTAGGCTATGGACTTGTAAAACATGGGGGGAAACACTACATTATTTGTCATGGCTGAGCACAATGAGCAGAGCTTATCACAAGGTTCAGGGTGTAAATGCAGCAAATGGATATAGGCTACCAGCCACCAAGAACAAAGATGCTGTTTTTACAGAAACTGTATATGCAACTTGGATGGATATCCAAGCAGAGAGCAGCAATGCTAATCTTATTTACAATTTTTCATTGGCACAACATGAATCCCTCTCATGCTCACAATCTCAAGCATTTGCTAGTAATTGTAATAGCTAGTAATAGTTTCTTCCACCAATACCCCTTTACTACTTTTAAAAGTTTTAGTAGTTCTCAGATGCCTTTGAAAAGCATGTGTCTGTATAAAATCTGTTAAACATGGGTTTTGCTACATCCAACAAGGGGGGGGGGGAGACCATTATTCATGTTTATATAATTCCAATGATCCAAAGGATACACATTTCTCTGTACTAATGGAGGACCTTTCTTTAAACAGGTGCATTAGTGCTGTTATTGAAACTGAAACATCTGGGCTCCATTCCTCTGGGCAAAGCATTTCTCAGAATTAAAATATTGTGGCATCTGTAGCGGCAGGAGCTTGGGAGTGTTAAAAGAGACCCTTACAAATATTAATGTGTGTAGTCCTGAAGTCACAGCAAAGATGGGAATTAGGAGTGTAAAAAACAAAAACAAAACAAAACCTTGAGAGTATTTATGCCTGCAATTGTAAAGAGTTATGAGAGCTATGGAAGAAAAAATTAAAAGATGTACTCAGCATCTCTTCTGGGAGTGTTTGAGATGCTTGTCCATTGAACTGCACTGGCATTTTATAGCTCTTCAACTGACAGACAACTAGACTAAACTGTTTAAAATGTATTTGGTGTATTCTAGGACTGAAGAAAAATATAAAGCTCTATATGACTCATGTCCAGGTTGTCTGATGGCCCATATTCTCCCATATGCCCATGCTTTGAGAGCTCCTAGAGAGGCCCTTCTGTATGTCTTCCCACTCTCATGGATACCAATGGACGGGGCAGCTGCCAAGCTCTAGAACTTCCTCCCAAGAGACATTAGACTGGTACCATCTTCCTATCCTTTCAAAGGCATGTGAAGATATTCTTGTTTCACCATGTCCTTGAATGCTAATTGGTAGGGGGAAAGGGATTTTTTAAATGTGATCTTTTGTTTATATTTATATTTTCTCCATCTCTGGTGGTTTTTAAACAGAGGCTGGATGCCATCTGTCAGGTGTGCTTTGATTGTGTATTCCTGCATGATACAGGGTTGGACCAGATGGCCCTTGTGATCTCTTCCAGTTCTATGCTTCTATTTGTTGTTGTGATTGTTTTCTTTTTAACTGTCTATCTGACAGATCATATCACACTCTATGAGCCTGACTAAACACTGAGGTCTTCAGGATATGCCTTTCTTTCAGTTATGCCACCTTTACAGTTACAGTTAATGAGAAGATGAGATAGTGCCTTCTACATGGCTGCCCTAGACCTTGAAACTCCTCTAGATAGCAAAAATGTCCCTTCCTAGCTTTCCTTCTGCAAGCAGCTTAGCCTGGTTTTTGTTTGTTTGTTTGTTTGCTTGCTTGCTTGCTTGCTTGTTTGTTTGTTTAAACAGGCTTTTAGACCTAACAGCTATTAAGGAAGGTGTAATGTATTGTTTTAAAATGTACTTTTATACTGCTTTTATCTTTTCAAGTTTATTTTTAAAATATGGTTAATAGTTTAATTCTATTTCACTGTTAACTTTTTTGTATGTTTTAATTACATTGTTATTATTCTGATTTGTAAGTCACCTTGAATCTCAGTCTTGGCAGAAAAGCAAAATAGAAATGAGGTTGTTGTTGGTGGTTTTAGGTACTTTTAGATCTGTTGGTAGTTTAGTCATGTTTTAAATTTTGTATGATGTAATTTTTTTAATTATGGGGGTTTTTTTTAGCTGTACAGTTGGCCCTTCGTTTTCGCAGGGGATCTGTTCTGGACCCCCCCCCCCCAATGAAAATGGAGACTTGCACATATCCAAGCCCCATAGGCTTGTATGGGGCGTGTGGCCACGAGTGTGTACAGGTGCCCACCATGGGGGGCGCCCCATTGGAAACAACGGAGGTCACCCCCTGTGAGTATTTAAGACCATGGATCCAAGATCTGCGGGTTAGGATGTATTTGCTTTAATATTTGTAAGTCACATTGGGTCCTAGACTGGGAAATAAGTGGAATAGCAACAGGAACAATGTGGATTTGGCTACAGAAAGCTCTTATTGATTTGGATCAGCTTTAAACCACCACTACATTTTTTAACAAAGAAGAATAGTAACAGAGTATATGGAGAACTGAGCATTTATATGGGAGAGCTGGGCTGAAAAGACTTTGAAAGGCATCTTAGGCATCTCATAATGTTCCTGCAAGGAGATTTTCTGTAATAACCTACTTTAAAAGCTACTGTGAGGACCAAGGAGAGAAACACATTATATTACTTTGCAAAAAACATGTACTGTTATAAATCATGTATCATGAGCAAAGATATAGAACATATTCGTGTGATTATTCATAATTTACAAGTGAAATGCTGTATAATCTTTGTTTCATTAAATGGTAAGAGGAATTGCTGATCTTTTTTCTTTCTTTTTTCCAAAAAGGAAGTGTATAAATTTAGATGTTTAAAAATTCTGTCATTCATAGTTTGTTTGTGGTGAGATAGAGAGCAGAGATCTCAACCCACATCTTTTAAGTTCCCTATGTCTAGTAAGCCCCGTTGTTGCCTCACTATCTGCTCTCACTCAAATATCTGAGTGAAAAAGACACATTCTACACAAACATACACATATCAGTGAATCTATTTACAGACAATACCCTCTATTAGGGAAACATTTCCCTGATGAGAAGGTGTATACAAGTAACATTTTAGACATGCATATTTTATTATCACCCCTCCTTCTTGGTTTCCATGGAGCAATACACATAATTGTGGTACTAAATGGAATATGGCTTCATCAAAAATTAGATAAGCATTTAAGAGCATCATTCAGTTAATGTTTATTTCATATTCATAAAGTTTGCTGGCACTCATAATAATGCTTTCTACAATAAAATGATCCTTGTGCTGCTATATATTCTCTCACACTGACTGTTAGCTGAAGTACTGTAAGAAGGTTTTGAGTCATATTATTCATTTTAACATCAGCACGATATTATGCAGCCCTTTATTCCTTTTTTTGAGATAAATGCTTCCATCTGCTAGTTAGGGGAAAAAACAACCCAGATTAAAAACCAATAAGGTTTGTTGACTGCCAGGAACAGAGTTTATACAGTTAACATTGCTCAAGAGAATTTGGTTCAGTTCCTGGCATCACTAATAAGGTCAGGAATCTCAAGCGGAGTAATAAGGAATGAGCATTTAGGTTTTATTAGCCATACCATGACATTATTTCTTATGACAGCTGTTCCAGAGAGAAGGGATTAAAGAAACAGTTCCATGCAATGAGGAGGGCTAACTGTTCAGAAGAGAAACTAGATTAGAACTGCTAATGGGGTGTTCATAGGTTTTTGTTTTTGTTTTTTGACACAATAAATGCAGATTGATACCAGACTGAGTGAGACACACAAAAGGCAGAATAGTTCTCTGTGAGGTTCTGTACAGCTTTCAACCCCCTCCTGAAAACCAGTGGGGCAGATTTTTCAGCTTTTAACTGCCACTCATGTTCAGTTTCTGAGTTTACTAATGAATGAACATGTATTTATTGTTTATTTAATGACCTTTTTCCTTGTATAGGATCCAAGACAGCTTACTAACAATTAAAAACAAGACACAGGTAAAAGTTATTTGTGTAATTTTTTTAAAAAAATTAATAACAGTTTGGCTAAAACATGATGTTGAAATGATGTAACATAATTAAAAGACAGCACGATGCCATTAAAAGCCCTATCTTCCACATGTATTATAAGAGGAAAACCCACCTCAGACAAAAAAGGATTTGCTTGCCAGTGGAATGAAAGGAGAGAGTGGGACAACGAAACAGCCCATAAAAGGAAATTGTACAAAGCAGGAGTAGAAGACTATTACAAAACCTTGTAAGCTTTGGGTAACTTCCTTCCAAAGGAAACCAGAATTCCTGACTGGGATCATAGGCTATTGTTTCTGGCACCTTCTTCCCTAAATCATTATGCAAAGGGATCTTCTAGAACCTTTGAGAATAAATGAAAGAAAGACACTGGTAGCATGTGCTTTCATAAAACCTAATTCCTCAGATACATGGGGTCATGTATCCGAGGAAATCCACTCAAGACTTTGAAAGCACATGGTGCCAACTTCTTTCTTTCAGTTTGTCTCAAAGGTGCTACAAGATCCCTTTGCATATTGGTTTTCCAAAGTAACATGGCTATGTCTTCTTATTTAAAGATTATGATGGCTTATATGTTCTCCATTCAAAAAATGAACATTGGGTCATCTATCTCAGTTTAGACCTAGGTACGTAGAAGGAAGTGCAAGTTTGTTAGCTAAATCCAAACATTCGAGTAGCTAATTCACAGCAATGGTCAAAGGATGCAGTTACCAAAACAAGAAGATCATATTGGGTGCTGAACCATCTGTTCTGTGTTCAGATGTTTGCAGAACATATGCATAGAATAAATTTGCTTCTAGTCTCCAGGGTATGCATGTCAAAGATGAAAAGTGTATGGTCTTTTAATAGCCTGGCCCTGCTCCAACAGCATCATAAATGTACTGCTAGCCCTTTCCCATGACATTAAAATTAAACATTTTGATTTGTCCCAGTACTGCTAGTTACAAATAACAGTAAACAATACCCATATCTCCTGCTT
>NC_056524.1:78389435-78399529 GCF_019175285.1 Sceloporus undulatus | reverse complement strand
ACTTCTATTTTGCTTGGTATTTGGTCAAATAACCCAGTAAATGCATGTGATGAATAAGGGTGCACTTCTATTTTGCTTGGTATTTGGTCAAATAACCCAGTAAATGCATGTGATGAATAAGGGTGCATCTACATTGACAAACTAATGTACTGTGATACTGTAGCTCCATCCTATCCTGTAGCCTGGGATATGTAATTTTACAAATTCTTTAGCCTTCTCTGCCAAAGAGTACTGGTGCTTCATAAAACTCCAAATCTCAGAATTTTGAAAGATGGTGCTGTGACAGTTAAAATCCTGTCAAATTACATTATTTCTACAGTATAGATGCATCTTGAATCAAACTAGTCAATACATCCAAGACACAGCTACCTCTTTGGGTGGGTGGGGGGGGGGGACTTGAGCCATTAGTCAGTAATGTTGGGGGGCTTTTAATTTTTGACCTGCTAAGATCCAAGTTTAGATAAGGGGCCACACTCCTTCCATTTTTAATGTCTTAAAAGTAGTGTAAGAGAAAGGGAAAAGGAGTTGACTCCCCTACTTTTGGTTCTGGGATTGGCTTCAGCTCTACCCATCAGCAGCATGAAGTCCCCTACCTCAAAAAGATTTCCCCTTCTGGTGAATGCAGTTATCAACAGGTGGATGGTTGCTCACCCTGTATTAAGGCAAATAATATACTTGCTGTTTGTAAAAACAATAATGCAAGCATGTCTTTCTCTCCCTATTTTTTCTGTTCTCAAAGAATGACAACTTGGAGATATAATATCAGTACTTCTAAAGGTCCCAATGGAACCATTAATATGTGCAGAACTTTGATGTCAATTGTCCATGCTTTGACTATATGCAAAACATATTGGCCATTGGTCCACTTATATGAAGAGCAGAGTCACATGGCTCATCATACACATGGCAGCTCCAAGGCTGCTTTTTGGGACCTCCCCAGACCCCCCACTCCACAAAACATTTTTGTTAAAAAAATGAGGATCATTGCCTCTGAAAGCTTACAGAAGCAGAGCTTTTCCTCTAAAGGAATCTTTTGAAGTAAAGGCAGTTATTCATGTTTTGGGAGATGTTACAGACCACAGTGCTCTGAAGACAAAATTGGGCCCTAGACCTACCATGTTGCCCATGCCTGATTTAAACTGAGAAAATAATATTCACATCAAAAGACTCAAGAACGCCAATATCAGCAATTTTCATCACACAGAGTTGGACAGAGCTAGATGGGAGGTGGAGCTCCTATTCCCTTCAACATCTCACTCTGCAACTTTTGTTTGTTCAGCTCTGCCCAGAGCTTATTTGGCTCCGTTAAGGAGGGGGTAAACTGATTTTTCCCCTCTTGGGAGGAAAATCTCAATTTATAAGGCTAGTGCTTTTGGCAGATTAGTTGCATATGATGGATCACCACATAAAAAAATCATGCCCGCAAAAGGATTAAAGAAGAACTCAAAGGACTGGAAGGCAGAAAGTGACTTCCTCAAAATGTTTTAATGGACAGAGTTTAGTAAAACTTTTTTATCTAGTGCTTTACCATCTGCAGTTTTCTTACATACTGCTATATATTGATGAATCCCAAGGTCCAGGTCTAATTTGTGTTTTTTGTTGTTTTTTTAAAAAATTGACAACCTTTTCAACAAATGTTGATAAATATTCTTTTCATCATAACAATACACTATATATAAGAACCCTTTACAGACATCAGACTGAATGAGAAAACGAGAGGCAGAAATTATCTGTTTTTGTAGGGGATAACATCCTCTCAGCTTCAATACATTGGGAAAATATGACTAAAGTACTGGAAAAACAATTATAATATTGGTGAATATGAAAATTCAAGTACTTAGTTCTGACTTGCATTACTGGCATGCAGCACTGTTAAAATGACTTATAAAAAATGGTAAAATTATAATAAAATTGTCATAGTATTACTAACTTCAAATTAAAAGAATAAGCACTGCCAACATAATTCGATACAATGTCTAAAATTGCCCTGCAAAATAATTTTTACTCCTAAAGCACCACGTTCTGAACATCCTACATCCATTCTTATCATTGTTGACTAGGTACTACATACATTAACAATCTGTGATACACTGTGATATGGGTTGGAAATTATATTGAACAAATAAGCAAAGAACTCTGGTTCACAGATGCCTAAATGTATAATAGTCACAATGATGGTCCCTTTGCCTCAGATGCTGCTGTCAAATAACCGCAGTACAACATGTTGGAAGTAAGGCCACAACTTTATTTGCAAACAATTGGTAGGGTTGGCACAAAGCATAAGGTCAGGATCTGTGCAATCAAACCACCCGATGTAGTCTGATTATCCAAACCCAGTGCTTGGGATGACCTAGGGGCTAAGGAACACAACTTGACCGCAAACCTTGTCTTGCATTCACCAATTCACAAAGCCCCTAGTCACCGGGAGGTGCTCCTGCGTTCTGGCCCCCGCAATGGCCAAACGCCTGCCCTATTCGCCCCCGTGTACCTATTGACTCCCAAGCCAGAGCTCCATAGCCCTGGTACCACAACGTGCAGATCCTGGCCTATGCTGCCACCAAGTTGTGACTAAAAACCACCTAACAACAGCGGTGGGCAGGCGGGAGAAGCACCAAGACTTGATCCCTTCCACAGCTTGGCTCCGCTCTGCTCGAAGCCAAGCAACCGACTGAGGGAAAGGGCCAGCAACACGGCCTTATATAGGCCTAGGCCCCTCCCTCCCTGCATGCTGTGCGGGGCCCCGCCTCCAAGGCCCAGCCCACCAATGGGCAGCCTTGGAGGACCGGAAGCCCCACACCAACGAAACCGTCTCCCAGGGCGTTGCGGAGCAGAAGGGCCGCCCCTTCCGCCCCCGCGCACCAATAGGGAGCTGGGCAAGCCCCAGAGCACTCTGGGGCTTGTAGCCCAGCCGCGTCTAGCGGCAAAATGGTCTGCCCGGCGAGGCGGACGACCATTGCTTATTTTAATAAATAATATAGCTCATTGGGTCTCAGGTGACATTATATATTTCTGCAGTAATAAACTCTAATCCTATTGCCAGGAGAGCCTTATGCAGGTGTTTGACAAATCATGGGCTAAACTGAGAACATAGATGTATTGACCCCATAAGGTTCCTCCATACTTGGTAACATCATTGACCTGTATACATTGGGTGTGAAAATCTCACCCAATGGAAATTACATTGTGAAAGGGATTTTAACCCTTTAAACATTCATGAAGGGTCTGATAGTAGAATAAACTCAGCAGTGTGTTTAATAATACAGTGTTGAGTGGGCCCTGGCTTAGCGGTCCAGGCTTCCATGCCAAACAAGCAATTAAGCTGACCTTATATAGCATTCTTTACAAAAACATGCAGTGACAGCAACCGAGTAGCAAAAGACAATTATATACACACAGCCTTACCAATAAGGAGCAAGCACTGGCGGCCAGTAGGTCCGCGGGGGAGCCAAAGCCTTCACACGGCCCAAAATGGAGCTTCTTTTTCCGTCGCGTTTGCGACGTAGCGAGGCGCCAGGGGCGCACTCGCTACGTCACAAGCGGCGCGACGCATACGGACGCTCAGCATCCGATACGCAAAGATGGCGCCGGCCATGTAGAAGGGCCGGCGCCATCTTGTACAGACAGAGTCCGTACTAGGCCCAGGGGCGTCTATAAGAGACGCCCCTTTTTTAAAATGGGACGTCCAGAGGACGTCCCAAGTGGCGGTGCAGAAAGCACCACTGTTTCCAAACTATGTACATCACATTTGCTTTTTAAATTTTTCTGTATTTGTTTTAGATGTTATCATATCAACAGAACATATTAAGATGTTTGGAACATGGCTCAGAATGTCTTATATGTACATATTTAAAAATCTCCTGTCAGTGTTGAACTGTATACAGGGAACTGTAACCATGTTTGAACTAAAGGAACTGAGCCCTCCCAGAAGGCATCTGACTCCATCCTGGCCTCTGAGGGGAAGAGGGGGTAGGTAGACCAATGCCATCTGGCCTCCCCAATGCCATCGGGCCTATCCTTAAGAAACAGAGCCCTCCCTCCAGTCCATCTGCCTTGGTCCAGGCCTCAGAGGGAAAGATGAACTCCAGGATCTGATCCCCTTCCCCACCACCATTCCCTTCTCCTTTTGTGTTGTGTCTTCTTAGATTTTAAGTCTGAGGGCAGGGAACCATCTAATTCAAAGATTGTATGTACAGTGCTGTGTAAATTTACAGTGCTATATAAATAAAGCTTAATAATAATAATAATAACTCCACTCCTATCAGGCAAGTGACAAATTTTGGGAGTGGGCTTTGTCTGACTTCTCCCTCACCCCCAAGCAACGATTTGACCCAAAGCTCTGTCAAACTTATCCAGCAATTCAAGTTGGAAGTTTCACAAAGTTACCTCCCCTAAACTTTGGCTGATTCACCCATATTTAGTTGGGAATAAATCCCACTGATCTCAATCTGGCTTACTTCTTCAATGAGATGGAGCACCATTTAAACCTTTGGTCTACTTTCTTATAAAGTATTCTTACAGGGTTTTGTTTTGTCAGGCTTACTTTGCCATTTCTCTCTCTCTCTCTCTCTCACACACACACACACACACACACACACCAAAAATTAAAGAGAACCAATTTAGATATGAAAGAAACAGATTTGAAATTATCATTATGCTGATGAGACAACCCTAATTTTTAGTATTAGTACCAACACATATGCAGCAGTATCAGTGTTGATAGTAAATTGTTAGAAGTTTATTAGAAATTGATTTTCCCCTCCAAGGCAAGATTTTCCCCCAGCATTTTGTTTGTGTGCCTCATGATTTTAGTTTTAATGCCGAACACCAAGCTTCTAATAATGTTGGGATCACTGTGACTTCTGTTTGAGTTATGAAATATCATTATGACTTAAAATGCTTTGGTGCCTGAGGCAGCCAATCCTAATGATGCTTCTCTAGCAGTAAAAACACACACATATATGGATTACCTATGGCCATTTAATGGTATCCCCAAAGTTGCTGCCCAAGTTGGGCCATTTCATCCTGTTAAGAGTAGCACTGGCTCTGCACTAGCAAATATGTGTAAGAGTTTAAACATTTTCTCCCCATGGATGTCTGCAGTATGTGTTAAAACACCCCTCAGTGTTCCATTACACTTTCACATTTAATAACCCATAATGCTATATCTTCTATTAAATGCCCTGGCTATAGTTTGATTTCAGTTTTGCCCATGTCAACATCTCTAACAATACCATCATATTATATTTATGAATTTTATTGTATCTTACCACCAAATGAATGAATGAATAAATAAATAAATAAATGAGAAAGAGAGAGAGAGATCAGTTCAGTGCTGCAAGGTCATTTGGTTATGAACTACTAATGCAATTCTACTGAAGTGCTACCATTTTTTTTCCTGCTTTTGTGTTTCATGAAGTACTTTTCAATACATGTAATATAGAAGAATGTATGACAAGAGCTCCTCTTACCAGCAATCAATGTGTTACTTGTCTTTGTGAATTATGAGTTATATGAAAAGGGAAAGTATTTCTTTCTAACACTGGTTCCAACCTTTGGTCTCCCAGATGTTTTATGCATTCACTCCCAGAAGCCCCAGCCAGAATGGCCCATAGCTAGAGATTCTGCAAAGTCCCAAATATGGTTAATGGGGTGGAAGTGGCAGGATCCTTAGGTGGAAGTGACCATGTTCTTCTGGAGTTTGTTATACAGCAGAAAGGAGAAGCCAAGTATAGGCAGACATGCATTCTAAAATTTAGGGAAATACTGGCAGCAATCCCATGGTCAGGAGTTCATGAGGGATGGGATTTTCTTAAAATTGAGATATTGAAGCCATAACTTCAAATAGTTCCAATGATGAGGAAAAATTAGAGATATCTAAAGAAACCAGGATGGATGTCTAAAGAACTTCCAAGTTAGCTAAGACTCAAATGGAAAATGTACAAGAAATGGAAAAGGGGAGAAATCACCAAAGAAGAATTCAAAGAAGTAGTCACCTCATGTAGCAATAGGAATAGGAATAACAAGTACATTTCTGTTCCATTTATCAGTGCACTTAAGCACTCCCTAAGTGGTTTACAATGTGTAAGCTAATTGCTCCCAACAAGCTGGCTTCTCATTTTAGTGACCTCAGAAGGATGCAAGCCTGAGTTAAGCCTGAGCCCCTGGCTGGTATTGAACACACAACATTATGGTTTGTGAGATAGTGGCTGCAGTACAGGCATTTAACCACTACACCACCAGGGAGAAACTCAGAAAAACTAAAGTGCAGAATGAACTCAAGCTTGCCAGAAAGGTTAAGAACAATAAAAAAGGCTTCTTGGCTTTTTTTGCCTTGGTCTTTTCTGAAAAGGAGAACCAAGCTCAACCTGGGAAAAAGGAAGCTGATGATGCAGTAGGAGAAATGCAGCACAGAGTAGATAAACAAGAATACCTGGCTACACTAAACAATTTCAAGTCTCCAGGGAACTACATCCAAGGGAATTAAAAGAACTGGTTGAAGTAATCTCAGAACCACTGTCAATAATTTTTGAGAATTCCTGAAGAACAGGAGAGGTCCTAACAGACAAGAGGGAGGCAATTGTTGCCCTCATCTTCAAAAAAAGGAATAAAAGAGAACCCAAATAATTATCCAGTCAGTCTGATATAAATACCATGAAAGATTCTAGAGCACATCATTAAACTGACTTTCTAAGTACTTAGAAAGAAATGCTGTAATGACTAAAAGTCAGCAGAGGCTTCTCAAAAACAAAGCGTGCTGGACTAATCTTATTTCTTCTTTTTATAGAGTCACATGCTTGGTAGATGAAAGGAATGGTGTGGATGTAGTGTATCTCAATTTCAGAAAGATTTTTGACAAGGGCCTCCTTATATGCTTGCTAGTGAAATGTGAGCTAGACGATGCTAGTGTTAGGTAATTTGTAATTCATTGACTGGCCAAACTCAAAGGGTACTTAATAATAACTCCTCCTCAACCTGAAATGAAGTGACTATCACGGTGCCAATTACTTGGATGATAAAATAGAGAGCATGCTTATCAAATTTGCAGAAGACATTAAATTAGGAAGGGTAGCTAATGCAGAGGACAGGATCAGAATTCAAAATGACCTTAATAGATTAGAAAGCTGGACCAAAACTAACAAAAATTAATTTTATCAAGGAGAAATGTAGGATACTACACTTGGACAGAAAAAATGAAATGCACAAATATAGGATGGGTGATACCTGGCTTGATGACAGCACATATGAAAGGATCTAGGAGTCTTAGTGGACCACAGGTATGGAGTAAACTGAAAACAGCCTACGAAGCTGTCTATCTCTTTTAAAATTGTCAAGACAAGGCTGTATCCTTAATCTTCTTCATGCTGCTGGTCCTGTCCACATTTAGGCGGGTTACAGACTGCCGAAAAGCGGCGCTCTGCCGCCGCCGCCGGTTGCTGCGTCAGAGAACTGCAGCAGCCAAACTGCGCTGTTCCTGGACGCAGCGAAGAAGAAGCACCAAAATGGCGCTTCTTCTTGCGCCCCGGATGGGACACCGCGAGGCACTACTTGCGCACTCGCAGCATCACATCCGGGGCACGACGTGCAGATGCTATGCATCCGATACGTCAAAATGGTGGTGCCCGTGTGTATAGGGCATTGCCATTATTACGCCCCCGTTACATGCTAGGGGTGTGGCCGGTATGGATGCTAGGTCCTCGGCCAACCACTAGCACGTGACGGGGGCACCGCAAAGGCCCATTTGTAAAGGGCCATAATTGTTTGGGCTCCATATTATTATTAACTTTATTTATACCCTGCTTGTTGCCCAAAATTGAGGCTCAAACAGCTAACTGGGACCCTTATTTATTATTTCTCCTCCTGAAACAGGCATGAAGTGATTTTAGCAGTTTTGCTATCTTTCTCATCAGAATCAAGAAGATCTGTGTTATTACAGCAAGTAAGTGTAGAACATTTCAATGTGCTCAGGTTCAAGACTAGCCAGATGCTATGTATATGGTTTTTTATTCAGCTCAGTTCTTCTCCCCCCTCCCTTTTTTTTTTACATGAGGCTTTTAGTTTGGAATCTTAACAACTTGATTTGTTTTACAATTTATCTTCTACAAGCTTTGCTGTTCTACTTGTATGCTCCCAGGTTTGGACAAGCAGAAAATCAGGAATGGATGATTGTTAGTATTTTTCATCAAGTCCGCTTTGGTGACCTTATGGATGAGAAAGTTCCAAGAGCTTCAGTCAAAGTGTGTTCAGGGGGGGGAAATCCCTCATAACAGTCAGCCCTTCTTAGACCGAGATTTTTTATACACGGATTCAAGCATCCACAGTTTGAAAATATTCAAAAAAAGTATAAATTTCAAATAGCAAACTTTGATTTTCCATTTTTTATAAGGGACACCATTTTGCTATGTCATTCTATCTAATGGGACTTGAGCATACACTGATTCTGTTACACATAGGGGATCCTGGAACCAAACCCCAGTGTATAACAAGGGTCCACTGTATTATACTTTCAATAAGGGTTTTCACTGAAAATCTATCTTTTCCCAGTTCTCTGTTTGATTTAACTGAACTTTAATGTCAAGATTTCCTATTCAATGGGTCTTTGGGGGCCTCAGTTTAAGACACTTAAATCAAGATTGCTCTGAAATTTAAGGAAAAAGATATAACTGTATGTCTTCTATTCCTCTGGCACCAGTGGACTTTATATTCTTATTCTGGAACTACTTCAGTGATTTTAATCAGGATCTGCAATGACTCCAGACCACTTATCCCTAATTTACCATACTAAACCTCATGCAGCTCCCAAAAAGAAATGTATTTCCCTGACTTAATTTCATTCCATGCTTAACTAACATCACTGATTAGATTTTTTGGCAGTTGCAGCATAATGAATACTGATATGCCACATATCTTTAATAGTATTTAAGTTTATTGAGTAATAGAAAATGAATAGTCACTACGAATCATTGGGATCACAAAGAAATAATGAAGGCTGTTTCATACTTAACTCCTCCTCAACGGCTTAAGGGAGTGATGAAGCACAGAATGTTCTGACCTAATAGTCTATAAAATAAATTTAGTTCATGGATGAAGAACGGGGATCCTATTTTTCTTTATTGATAGCATACCCTCCTCTATTCCTCATCAGGCCTATTCCCATCTCCCAAACCCTGGGGGATAGGGATGGGTGGAGTGCTTGGAGGGAGCAATGGCCAGAACTGCCTTTTACTAGCTTCAGCTGACATGCCACCGGTTTCTCCTTTTTAAAAAAGTCAGACCTGGCCTCAAATATTTTATTCTTGGTATCTCGAGGCTAGATTACTGTATTGTGGACAACATCAAGCTTCCCTTGAAAAAGAAGGTTATTAGGAAACCAATATCACATCCTGAAAAGAATGTCACTTCATACACAAGGAATGATCATCTTAATAAAAGAAGATTATCACCATGAGAACAAGTTTAAGTGGAAACATGCTGCCATCTGTCATTTTTTAGAACCAATTTCTATGGTAGAGCCCCTAAGACACCTACCCTATGCCTTACAAGTTAATGGTGTTTAGGAGTAGTGTTACTTTTTTTTCTTGTTCTTTAATTTCTTTCATTTTCCTGGAGCATCTGCAGAGCACCTGGGAATTGAATGCGGAGCCTTAAGGGCTCCTCGGAGCACAGTTTGAGAACCACTGGCTTAGATGATTCTAGCTTTAATGCTCAGTTGTATATATTTACTCTTTAGGATCTTGTCTACTTCTTCCATAGTGCCCTTCCTATTCTTAGTCTTCTGATTTCTTGATTGCAGTCTTCATTCTGACCAGTGCTTGATCTGAGGTAAGGGAATTCTTTTACACTTTTCTATTTCCTTGTCTAGATTGAATTTATGAAGATCCTTCATGGTCATTATTTTTGTTTTCTTTTACTTTCCTCCATGGCCATTATTTTTGTTTCTTTAAGGGTCAGCAGGGTCTTTGACTTTCTTTAATAATTGTCCCAAGTCTGTGATGTTTTCTGCTAGTAGTATAGTGTCATCCACATATCTTAAATTGCTGATAATTCTTCTTCCTCTCTTACTCCTCCTACTTGTGAATTCAGACCAGCTCTTTACA
>NC_056524.1:78369244-78389425 GCF_019175285.1 Sceloporus undulatus | reverse complement strand
TTAAATTTTCTGTGTAAAAATTGAACAGGCATAGTGATACTTTGCAGACTTTTCTGACCCCTTTTCCAATTGGGAATCATTCTATCTCTCCATATTCTGTTCCAACCATAGCCTTTTGCCCTAAGTACAGATTTCTCATCAGTACTATCAAATGTAGAGGCACTCCCATGTCTTCCCATAATCTATTCAGTCAAAGGATTTGCTGTAGTCTATGAAGCACTTACTGATTTTCTTCTCGAATTCCTTATTTCAATCATCATATGTTTGCAGTGTGGTCCCTAGTGTCTCTTTCTTTTCTGAATCCCAATTGGAGTTAGGAGCTAACAAAAAGAGCTATAGAGCAGTACAGTCCGCCTTGAAATGGTGGACTGGAATCACCCATTTTAACTGTGGAAGGACACCGCAGCCTCCAAACCGTGTGGTGTCCCTCCGCAGTAAAAAGAACCTGGTTCTTCCAGTTTCTTTTTGTGGTGCATTGTGTATATCACAAGTGCACCATTGGCACACTAATAACATATGCAACAAACAGATGTTCACACGTTGTGTGGTGGTGGTATCATCATGGCAGCACCTATATAGACAAGACACTGCCATGATGCCACCACCCATACAGACTAGGGTTCCGGAGTGTGTGGTTACCACATGCTCTGGAACTCTAGTTTTGGTGCCGGCACGCCACTTTTGGCCCGTGTGTCTCAGGCCTAAGTTATGCTAAATTCAGTCACAGTGAGGCAGAGAGCTAGGTCAAGGCAAACATTATCCCTATGTAATTTCTAGTGGCCCAGGCTGATAGTCATTTAGATCACACACAGCTTCACCTGACCTAGTATGGGCTTAGCTAGCCAATCTTCATCTGTACTGTAACTCTCCACAAAAAGACTATCTCCAGAAGTGAAATTTTTCCCTTTCATCTTGATAGGCTATAGCTTGACTAGAAGAAATAGCTTTCCCCAAGCCTTTTCCCCCACAAATGCTAATGAATAAAAGTGGGGGAAGTAGTCCTGAATCATGCAGCAAGTACTATTTCATAGTACTGTTGGGAGGTGGGTAACTCATCAGCTGGGATGCCTGGCTCTGTGATGAGCCAGGCTGCAGCTAAATCCATAATGAGCAACAGTAAACTGGCTATTAAGGCATATACTGAGAATTAATCCAGCTGCATGTCTCTGCTAAAACTGGGAGACAAGCTAGACATGTGGAATGCTCTGCCTTTTTCTTTTATAGCAAAATCATGGGGACTTCCAATTTAGATGAAGATTAGTAGACAACATAAGGAGGCAACTCTTAACCTTTTCTTCCCCAGCTGGAATCCTAATGAAAATCACCTCCTTCCTGCTGCTATCTCATTCAGTAGGGAGTGGGAAGGGAGTTCTTTGAGTTTATGAGATATGGTTCAGCCTTTAGCAGACGAAATGGCAAGCAGAATTAGTCAATAGCCATCTTACATTGTCTTCACATGTAATCTAGCATAATAAAGCAAATATAATGTTTGCAAGAGTGAGTGTGTGTGTGTAAACTTGTGTGTGTGAGAGAGAGAGAATTCGATTTATGACATTTTCACCTGTACAGTGGCACAAGAATAGCCTGAGGCAAAAGTAAGAAATGTTGACACTTTAGTCCAGGGTTGAGAGTAACTGCAGAGCAGAAACTACCGCAGAGCAGAAACTACTCCTATTCAGCCATATAGTTAATGGAGAATACAAGAGGGCAGAGTGAGCAAGGTGGAAGGGGCAACAAAGCAACAAACAAGAAACTACAGTTCAGAACATACTGCAAAAATAATCCAATTTGAGACCTCTTTAACTGCCCTGGCTCAGTGCTAGGGAATCCTGGGAACTATAGTCTATTTTGGCACCAGAGCTCTCTGACAGAGGCGGCTAAATGTCTCGCAAAACTACAGGTGTCAGAATTCCTTAGCACTGAGCCAGGGCAGTTAAAGCGGACTCAAACTGGATTATTCCTGCAGTGTGTTTTGGACCTACATCTCATCAAATTAAAATCTGCCCTTTAATACACTTCCAACATGTATCATCAGAATTTTGACATCTATCATATGAAAGGAACCATGCTTCACATGTGGTGGACCTGTGAAAAAGTAAAAGAAAATACATGTCATAATGGAGATTCTACAGATCAAAATAAAAAAGCACCTAACATTTTTTGTTTTAGGCATGACAGAAATAAAACATGAAAATAAATATGGGAAACTATTATATTATATGATATCAGCAAAAAAAAAAAATTGAAATGACTAACTAACATTATTACTTGGGGATACCCCGCGAGAGAAATTTGGTAAGGGATGGGGTAGAATGTTCAAATATTTGAACTCTTAATAACCGAGACATATCAAAAAATTGTTCTGAGATTAGGAATATATCAGACAGAAATGTTTGGTTTATGATTTCAAGAGATATGATATATTTGTTATATGTTTTGCTTTAGCCTCAATCTAGAATGAAAAGCAAATTTTGAAACTGTCTACAAAGACCATAAGACAGAGGCTCTTAGATAACAAATAGAAGAAAAATAAAAGGTATTATCAATGTATGTTATAGACTACAGAAACCAGGAAAGAAAGGAACATGTGGATGAAAGTTTATTTGTAGATTTTATATATTTGTTTATTTTTAGGTTTTATGTATTTGTCCATTTGTTTATATGATATTGTGGCATAATTTTATGTTGTAAATAAAATGGGGGGAAAACTGTCCTTTAACAGTGTAGTAGTTTGAACATTGGACTACAACCATGGAGACCAGCATTCAAATCTTCACTCATCCATAGAAACCCACTAGGTGGCCTTAAGTCAAGTCACATTCTCTCAGCCTTAGAGGAAAGCAAAAACAAATCTCCTCTGAACAAATCTTGCCAAGAAAATCCCATGATATGTTCACATTAGGTTTACCATAAATCAGAAACAACTTGAAGGCACAGAACAACAACAACAACAACTGAAATTAGGGATGTATATTAATTTTTTACCTTCGGTAAGAATAAATAATTTTGCCACTTTTCTTCTCACTGTGAGAAAGTAATTGAAAATGTCATAGTTTTCAAAGAAGAAACACAACAGCACTTACCTGCTGAAAACAACAGAACCAATTAGGTGGGACATAACATTCAAAAGAGTGTAGTGGTTGCAAAATAAATATGAAACATATCAAAATAATGCTATATAATGATACAGAAAACAATATGTACAAAAGACTATGAGTAATATACTATGGTAAGCAACGTAGAATGACATATACATGTGATGTAAACATGGACAATTGAAAGTACAAGTACAGGGATGTAGAATTGTGATGGGTCTGGGACAAATTTTCTTCCCCAGGACTTTCTAGGACCTGCACAGATTGCAAAAATATGTTAAAAAAAATCTTATTTGGTATTTGTTGATTTTAAACATTGTTTTATATCTCATTTTGTTATTATGCTGTTTAAATGTTTTTAATTTTAATTTGTGTTTTTAACATGAAATTTAATTGTATTTTATCTGTTGTATTAGGAACTATTAAAAATGTGCTGGTTTTTTTAGATTTCCCAATCCTCTGGGGAAAACCTTTTACAATCTAGAAAGATCAGACTGGCGGTGACCTCCTGGAAGTCCTTTTCTGTCACCGCTCCAAAAACTTGGAATGACCTGCCAGAAGAGATTCGCCAATTATCCTCACTCGAGGCTTTCAAAAAGGCGACAAAAACCTTTCTCTTCCAGCAGGCCTTCGCCGATTGATAATGTCCAGAACCAACTGAATCCCCTTCCTTTTCTTATTTTTCTTATTTGTGGTTTGTTTATTCATTTTGTCATGTATTTTTAACCATGTTTTATTGTTTAATTTTATACTTGGGAGGGAGGGTTGGGCCGTGGTCTTGTGGGGCTTGTTGTTTTTATTGTTGTATATTATATAAACTTTTCTGTTACCCGACTCGATCCTCAAAAGAGGCAGGATATAAATAAATTATTATTATTATTATTATTATTATTATTATTACCTTAAATCCCAAGATGGGAGAAAAACTAGATAAATATAAATAAATAAATAAATAAATAAATAAATTACAATCTCATTGTTGAGCTTATAAAAGAGCCACAGATCTACTAACTTGAAGCCTAATTAGTCCTCCTATAGCTTTTTCCTACCAGAAATAAACCATTTTGGCACCACATTAACTGTCATGGTGCCATCCAGTGAAACCCTGGGATCTGTAGTTAGATGACGTATTCATCCTAGTCTATCAGAAAGCTCTGGTGCCTCACCAAACTAGAAATCATGGCAGTTAAAGTAGTGTCGGGCTGCTTTATTTCTGTAGAGTGCATTCATCCCTGAAGAATTTTTGACAGTCCCAGTCTTGAAAGGAGCTCAAATAACACAGACATCTGAACCCTCATGGGAAAGATTAGCTAAAAATCCAAATAAATACTACTGCTATTACTAATACTAATACTAATACTAATAATAGTATGATCAGTGTCAGGTAAACACTTAAACAGCAGCTCCATCAGGGCTAGCCTGAAGAAGAGGAGCCCTCCCTCCATAACTGTCATCTTTTGGCCTGCAAGGGAGAGATTAGGCTGGCCCAGCTCCATCAGGGCTAGCCTGAAGATAGAGTGCCCTCCCTCCATAACTGTCATCTTTCAGCCTGCGAGGGAGAGAATAGGCTGCCCCAGCTCCACCAGGGCTAGCTTGAAGAAAAAGTGCCCTCCCTCCATAACTGTCATCTTTCGGCCTGCAAGGGAGAGAATAGACTGGCCCAGCTCCATCAGGGCTAGCCTGAAGAAGAGGAGCCCTCCCTCTGGTCCATCTGCCCTGGTCCAGGCCTCAGAGGGAGAGAAGAACTGCTGGACCTGATCCCCTCCCCTTCTCACTATTCCCTTCTCCTTTTGTGTCGTGTCTTTTAGATTGTAAGCCTGAGGGCAGGGAACCGTCTATTATCCCCTTTGTTATAAACCACTCGGATTCCCAGTGATTGGGCGGTATATAAATAAATCCTATTATTATTATTATTATTATTAGTAGTAGTAGTAGTAGTACTTAGACTACAACCCACTTAAGTGGGGATAGACCTGACTGGACATAATTATGCTTAGATTTGAACAGACATATATAAAATTATGCTCTAAATCTTATAATCTAGTGCTATTTTTCATAGCACACCATTATGTTTTAAGAACTGCCTGGAAAAAAAATGATAATTTAAAACAAAACAAAGTCACACAACTGGTAAGGTTTTCTGAACCCAAAAATGTATAATACAAAAGCATCACGCAATATTATCAAAGTTTGTATTATTTCATTTCGATTCATTCTGTGAACTTGCCATCTGAGAAATTGAATACATAAAGCAGTTTGACGTTTCACACTGAGAGCCCACAGCAAGAGTGCATGTCCATTATAAGTCCTCCATTCCCAATGTTATTGGTGTAAGCAACCCATGGATTTGGCCAAGACTTTCATTTCAATGCACCACAGGCTACTAACCAAACACAGTGCTTCTTCCAATACACACATATTTTTCATTGTGTGCTACCAATACTTAATATTTTCATTTTGTCAAGACCACTGCCTTGTGACCACCAGCTAAATTTAAGCATAACAATTGACAAGTCTTCTCAAAAATTAGAGAGCAGATTTCTACTGGTATTCCTAGAAAAGGCAACACTGATATGGAGAAAAACACAAGGAAGTAACTCTAGTCTCTTCACTTTCTCCAGACCAGGCATGTGTACATTTGGAAATCCCTACTTGTTTTTCTGCCACATTTAAAACTTCAATTGCATTAGCATTTCTTCATCAAAGTATGCCAAACCAATGCCCTTTTCAGTGAAATGTAGCTGCACCACGACTGGAGCTGGAGCTTCAAATAAAGGCATTACAATGCACTGATGGGTAATAATTGAACTGAAATCAGCTTACCATAATTCAATAAAAACAGTTGTTAGCACACACTGCATACCTTGCATTATTTGGACCTACAAATATTTTCTTATAATAGTAGTTACAGAGAGGTCATAAGCCTGACCCTTGAAAGGTCAAATGACCTTTAAGTGAACTTCTAACTGGTCACAGACATGAGGGCATGCGGAAAGGACTCCTGTAACTTTATGGCTGTGAACACTGCTGCTTCCCATCCCATGGTGTGTACATTTCTTCTTGATGTTCACGGACAAGGTAAGTCAAGTCTAAAGCATTAAGCCTATCTTTCTGCTAGCCCCCATTGTACATTCCCATTCCTGATCCTATTACAGACTCCTTTGGTTGTCCTGATCTTATTATTGCTTGATGAAATCAATGTCCCGACTATCACCCAAAAATATTGCTTTCATATCGCTAAAGTTAAAACCACCTACCTGGTGGGGATCATATTGTTTCTGGGATTCTTGGAAAATCTATTGCCTCAAGACTCTATAAAAAGCCTGCCTTGGCACTAACACTTTTCATTAGTCTGAAATTAGGCAGAAATGCTGCTGGATTTCATATTTACCCCTCAGCACAGGCTGGTTACCCCCCCCCCCCCCCATATTTTAGGCAGCTTTGATTGGAGCTCCACTTCTACACGTGTAAAATATTACCTTACCTCAACCTTGCTACATGCTACTACCTTTGATTTCATTAGTTCTTTATATGTGCGTGTGTGAATGCTACTGAGTGAATAGTGATTTTCCCCTTTGCTGTTAATCAATAAAACTAAGAGCTGAAACAGATGGCCCTGAAGGGGTGGCTTCATGTCTGTACAGCCCCTATACGTGCTTATATATACCTCCCTATATAACCTGCTGAGAGCCACTGCAACTCTCCTCTCTTTCAATCGGAGCAATATGGAGATGCAGAGGAAAGTCTTTTGTGCTGTGACACCCCTTTGGATGCATATTTAGTGAAGTTGGTGACATCATTTTGGCTTTGTCTAGTTAAAGCTTGGCTTTTTACCACAATGTTTGGGCTTAGCACTACATTACAGAGATCATACTCAATGTACACATTATTATTGCTGTGAAGATGACCTTGACTTATGGCTACCCAAGTCTCTCATAAAGCTATTTCCCCCAACATTTGAAGTATCATTGACAGCTGGTGCGGGGCCCCAATCCCCACCTGCTCTTTGGGTAACAGACAGAATTGTGGGCACTTCTCTTTTTATGTTTTCATAAGCTGTCCATTTTCTGTTTTGTTTTCATTTCAAAGGGCTGCAAGATGTAAGCAAAATAAATAAATAAAATAAAATAAAAATTCCAAGTGTTTTCTAAGTTAAAGGCATTTAAGGCTAACATTGGGCCTAAACAGACAGGCCAAAATAAGGCTGCTTCGGGTCACTTTGGAGGTATGCTGCTTAAATGATGCATGCATCCTAAGAGTCTGGAAGCCACACCAAAGCCACGCTCCAGTCCTTAGGACTGGAGCGTGGCTTTGGCATAGCTTCCAGACTCATAGTATGCATGCATCATTTAAAAAGCATACCTCCAAAGTGACCCGAAGCAGCCTTATTTTAGCCTGTATGTTCAGGGCCATTCTATTCCTACAAGAAACCTATTTCATGACAGAGGATGCAAACCACCTTCAGGGAAAAAAATGGGTTGATCAGGTCTATGTTACAAATGTTTCTAGATGTTAGAAAGGTGTGACATATCTAATCAAAAACATCATTATGTTTCAATACAGCAGGTAATAATAGGTCCAGACGGATAGGGTTTTTTATTTTATTCATAATGTATTTTTAAAAATAATTGTTTGGATTAATGTTTATGGGCCTAATAGTGATGTATCAGAAATGTTTCATAATTGTTTTAGTAACCTAGTTGTTTTAGTAATCTGAAGAACTGTTGACAAAAATACTTAGGATACTGTGGACAGCCAAGAAGACAAACAAATGGATTCTTAAACAGATCAGACTAGAGCTCTCCTTGGAAGCTAAGATGATCAAGTTGAGACTATTGTACTTTGGCCCCATAATGAGAAGGCACGGATCACTAGAAAAAACAACAATGCTAGGAAAGGTAGAGGGTGGAAGAATGAGAGGAAGACCACAAGCCAGATGGACAGACTTGATCAGGGGGGTTATGGGCAAGGGCTGGCAGGAACTGGGCAAGGCAGTGGAGAATAGGGATTCTTGGAGAAGCCTCATCCATGGGGTCACCATTAGTTGGAGTTGACTCAAGGGCAGCTAACAACAACAGGAACAACCTAGTTGACTTAGAATATAATAATTTGATTGTTGGTGGTGATTTTAACAAAAGTCTGGATCATTTGTTGTACAGAAATACACCTCCACCATGGAAACAGTCTCTAGTGCGAGCTACTTTACAGGCAGGTGAATATGACTTAACTGCATACTTTAATTTTATGCTTTTATCTCTCTGGTCTACCATAATTGTTTCATATTAGAGTATTTCTTACTTTCTGCATCTTTGATTACAACTATAAACACATGTAAAACTGAATCCTGATAATATTAAATGTTTCTAATGTTCCTAAACCCTTTAGTCTCTGGTAATTTAATGTTTTGCTTCTCAATGATAAACAATTTAGGGCTCAAATGTCAGCAGATCTCATGGAATATTTTAAAATGAATGAAATCTCTGTGAGTTCATACACTATTGAATGGGAATCACATAAAGCCTATATTTGGGGTAATATCATTGCTTATTCTTATTTTTAAAAAGACTTAAACATTTATTTTTAAAAGAGAATTGTTTAATAGGAAACTGTAAGCTGTTATAGCTCAATTGGCTGTTTTCTCATCTGAACATTTTTATCAAAAATTACAAAATATTATGTATGACTTGAGAAATATTATCTTGCAACATACTGAACTTGCTGTGACATGTCTACAGCAAGCATATTGGGAAATTCAGAATATACCAAAAACATTATGGTCCATCATCTTAAGCATCGACAGCAATGCAATGTTATTTCAGCTATCAAAGATGAAAGCAATAATTTTTATAAATTGTCCACAGATATAAATCTACATTTTTTGAAATTTTATACAGATCTTTATAGTTTTGATAATGGCAGCAAGACTACTTCAACTTTACCAACAATAAACAAGCATACAGAGATTTAAAGGGGGGGGGGCAAAAATGCTGAAATGCTGGCCATGCTGTTTGATTCAGGAATTGTAGTCCACCACCCCACCACCCCACCCACCCTACTTTTCCCAAGCTCCATGTAATATGCTGGATAGTCCCATGCACCTACAGGCTTTCTACATACCTTCAAGATTCAATTCATCTTTCATGCATTTATATTGTTATTTATACAAATTTAAAAAGAAAAAAAAATTTAAAAGATATTTAAAGTTTTTATTAAAACATCTGAATCTGGCTTGTACACTTGCTGTAATGAGGTGTGTATGTGAGTGTGTGAAGAGACCATATTGCCCCCTGAATATGGATGCTGAGGTTGGATGTGTCCATTAACATTTTATTTAGTTGTTACTGGTACTGTGCTTCTACTTGCTTATCTACCTCACAAGGTAAAGGTAAAGGTTTCCCCTTTGTCCTCATTGTTCAGTTGTATCCAAAGACATGCAGTTAGTCCCACCTCATTCTATTCCTTCAATTAGATTTAAAAGGTAAAGATGTGAAGTAAATGATAAGGTTGTGAGTTTTCTACTTATAAAACACTTGGATGACTTCACAGGGATCAGAAATTTCTGTGCAAGATTTATGCAGTCAGGAGAATAAACAAAACAGATGTTGTACTGCCCTCTGCTCAGTCAAGTCTGTTTGAAATGGCCTCCTGGGAGAATGGTGTCAATGGTGCCTCTTTAAAACTTAAAGAAATGAGCTGTTTGGAAGAACTCCAAGCCTCATAGCAGACAGCACAGTGGCAACATTAATTCACAGTGAGCCTCAAATCTCCATGAAATATAAGGCAAAATAAGGAGGGGGGATTTAGTATTGTTTCTCGCAGTGGATGCACCATCGGCGTTTGAAGCTCAACATTTCCAAGATGGAGCTTCTTGTCTTTCCTCCTAAGCCCACTCTTCAACACCCCTTTTCTGTCTCTGTGGACAACATTTCTATTCAACCAGTCCAGCAAGCCCGCAGTCTTGATTTTATCTTTTACTCTTCTCTGTCATGTATCCCTCAGATCCAGACCACAGCCAAGGCCTGTAGATTTTTTCTATACAATATTGCCAAAATCTGACCATATCTCTCCGACTCTACTGCCAAGATCCTGGTCCATGCCCTAGTGGACTCACGACTTGATTACTGTAACGTCCTCCTGGCTGGGCTTCCTCTTTCTCACCTCCGTCCTTTAATTTCTGTCCAGCATTCAGCTGCACGCATTATCACATCTGCCCACCACTCTGACCACATCTCTCCTGTGTTGGCATCCCTTCACTGGCTCCCCCTCCCTTTCCGCATTCAGTATAAGCTCCTGCTGTCGATGTTTAAAGCCCTCCATGGGCTGGCCCCTCCTTACTTATCAGACCTTCTTTCTCCTCACCTTCCCACTCGGGCACTCCGCTCTGGTAGTCAAGGTCTGCTGTCACAGCCCAGGATTTCCTCTGCCCCATCTTGGATTCGCCCCTTTTCACTCGCTGCCCCTCACGCCTGGAACCTTCTTCCCCCGCGAGCAAGAGCCATCACTTCTTTCACCAGCTTCAAAAGGGAGTTGAAGACCATCCTGTTCAGGGAAGCGTTCTCAGGCATTGCATAATTGTCACATGCTATTTGATGTTCTTTTGTTGCCTGTTTTATTGAATCATTTCCTGTATTGCCATGTACTTTATATGTATTATGCTACTAGAGAGGTCCCTTCCCCACCCCCACTCCCTTCTCCTTTTGTGTCATGTCTTGTTAGATTGTAAGCCTAAGGGCAGGGAACCGTCCAATTAAAAAGATTGTATGTACAGCGCTGTGTAAATTTACAGTGCTTTATAAATAAAGGTTAATAATAATAATAATAATAATAATAATAATAATAATAATAATAATAATAGAATGTCAGGACTCTTCTTTTCTCATATAGATTCAATCTTTGAATGTTACAAACATGTTTTGAAAGGAGTATAAGATTGCTAATGGAATTGCTTTCATGTAACCCAGGGTGGACAGACCCAGACTTACCAGATTTACTTAGTTGATTGCTTGTTTTTGTTGTTGTTGTGTAACTTCAAGACATTTCTAATTTATGGCAACCTTCAGACAAACCTACCATGGGGTTTTCCTGGCAAGATTTGTTCAGAGGAGGTTTGCTATTGCCTCCCCCTGAGGCTGAGAGCATATGACCTACCTAAGATCACTCAGGGGGTTTCATGTTCAAACTGGGAATTGAACCCTGGTCCACTACACCATGCTGGTGTAGAACCCCACTGGAATCTGAGGCAAAAGGCCTACATTTAGAGTTAAATGATTCTGAGCCCGACAATATGACTTCAGTCAAATATGTTTTAAGAATTTTTTTTACTTAAACTAAACTCATAGTCATTTTGAGGGGGAAAATATTTAAAAGTCCATTCCTAGTTGTCACAAGGTTGTTGTTGTTTTCATTTCAGTTATATTGTATGAAAGAATGAGATCATTCTGTACTTGCTGATTTAAATATTTAGAAATCATAAAGCTTATCAGTCTACTGAAGTTTGCCCATTTATCCCTCTTCTGATATAGCCAACATTAGTTCCCTCATCAGTCCACACAAGAGATGCCTAGCCTGAAGATAACAAGTCTAAATGTGCATAGTGGCAAACAGCACATTGTCATTTTTGTATCATATTGTACTACAATGTAAGGGGGGGATAATTTCTACAGGTTTCAATAAATCACACATTCCAAAAATCATAGGGATGTAAATCTTTGTAAATTTTGTACTCTCAGGCCAAAAGGAATATTTTGAACCAACACTTCCCTAAAATCTCCAGCTTTGCAGCTCATCCATGGCATTTCTATGGCCTGTTACAGACTGCCAAAATAAAGCTGCTTGGGGTCTCTTTGGAGGTATGCTATTTAAATGATGCATGCATCCTAAGAATCCAGAAGCTGCACCAAAGTTGCACTCCAGCGCTTAGAAATGGAGTGTGGCTTTGGCGCGACCTCAGGACTCTTAGGACCCATGCATCATTTAAATAGCATACCTCCAAAGAGACCCAAAGCAGCTTTATTTTGGCAGTCTGTAACAGGCCTATCTGTGCAAGATCACAGGCATGAATTTACAGGAACTGAGCAGAGTGGTGAAGGACAGGAAGTCTTGGAGTTGTCTCACCTACAGGGTCACCATGGGTGAAGATCAACTCAAAGGTGGATAGCAACAAAAAAGATATGAACATACACTGATAATGTTTGGGCTCGTGGCCATGGATGCCATAGTTATGGAGCTGCTGTGGCAACAGTAATGTATTTATACATTTTTCTTTGCTTTCCTTTAGCTTCTGAACCACCATTATACTCATTAATTCTTTTTCACACTACTGGCTCAGTCTATCTTTGACAGGCTTCAGAGCTGACTTATGAGTAAGTCAAGCTTTGGGTTAAGACAACATGCATTTTAAAATGATAGTGTATGAACTCACTGTACTCTCCACCACCACCACCACCCCCAGTATGCTTAAAGGGACAGAATGGTCTTTTACAGATGTCCCCAAATCTGACTGTTGCATACATATATTGTTATTTGGCTCTGATAGACTTAAGCTAGTAGTTTCCTTGCATGAGAATGGGACATTGTGTTATAAAATAATAATAAAAATAAAATGAACTGATGGAAACTGCCAACAGCAGCAGCAGCTGGGCTCCTTACAGATGCAGAGAAGCAAAGAAGTTTGTGCAGGGGCATTATCTATTGCAAATTTTAATATTATTTAGAGATGGGTAGCTATAAGAGAGAGGTCCTCTTCAGCAGTGGCATCCCACTTGTGGAATGCCCTCCTTAGAGAAGCTTGCCTGACAGAAATATCATTTGGCACCCAGTGAAAAATGCCAAGTATTTTAAGGATTATTTTGGCACTTTTAGTCCTTCACAATGTTGTTGTTTGGCTGGTGGCATTCTTGTGTGCTGCACTGCTTTTAACCCTTTTTTGTCTTGTGCTATGTTGTGTTTATTGAGTTTATCGTACATGGCTCCTGGCAGGCAAATGGAACGGTACAAAAGGGGCCAGAAAGGGAATGGAACAGGTGGGGGACACATTTTACCACACACCAGAACGCCGTCGCTGGAAGTCCCTGTTCCTTTCCCCATCCATCCCAGAGGAGTCACTTTTGAGAACTGTTCTGAATCCATTCCATTCCATTCCCTTCCCTTCCCAGACCCTTTAGTTGTTAAGAAAAAAGCAACATGGGATATACAGTATATGAAATAAAACATGTATGTGAGAGTCAGGGTGACTCAGCAGAAGCCAATTGAGAACCACACAGGTGTAAATGGTAATACAATTAACAAGTCCTGAATGCCAAGGACAAGAAATGCAAAGTGGATAATTGGACACACCTGACAATTGTTAAGTGGTCAAGGCTGAGATGATGAAATCATTAATTGTAGGATGAACCAAGAGAACCAATGAGAATGATGTACACGCCTACTGGGTGGAAACAGACAACAGTGGGTGGTACCATGCATTGACTATAATAATGACTATGCATCCCAATGTATTGTGTGGGTTGTAGAGTGGGTGATAGTGAGGAGTAGAGTATTGTTGTGTTGGATAGTTTTGGAGCTGTATATAGTAGAATAAAGTAGATCTTTTATTTAAGACTACTGAGTTGTCTGGTGTCTTGGGTGAAGCTACAAGAACCAGCTGGATCCTGAAGAAGGGTGAAGACTTCTGTGGAAGCAAGAGTGAGAAGGCTTGGAGAGTTTGTCAGGGTCTTCAGCCTGTTCTCTGTAACTCTTGCTAAGCTATAACCACTGGCCAAAACTGGTCAGCGCAGTGCACAACCAAGTGGTGAGTTCAAGCCAGAGGTGAAGAGCTACAACTCCCATCATCCCTGACATTAGTACCATTCTATTTGGATCCCAGGAGCCCTGTGCGATATACTCTTATGTCTCATATTTTAATGAACATGTAAACCACTCTGAGGAATTTAGATACAGGGCAGTGTGTAAATATAATAAGAAACGTAACATAAATAATACAACATATGAAGAGAGAACTAGCATGAGTTGACTCTATAGTCTATTTGAGCATTGAAAATATTACCAGCAGTAAAATTTTCAAAATATTTCTGGACACTAACCCTTTATTAGAAATTCAGATAATATTGTTCCAAATGTTGCAGCAGTTAAAGTAACAGAAAAGAGTAAGGAGCCTGGCAAATGATGCCAGAAAATAGTCAGAATTATGTCAATGTGGCATGAACGAACCCAAGGTTCTGAAGGGCAATGAAAAGAAGAGAAAATCTCAAAGCCTTCTGGGTTTGAATGACCTACCATTGAATGACTGACAGATGGCTCCACAGAGTGCAATCAAAAGCAGCACTTTGGCCCCTGGAAAATGTATATCATTTGCCACCAGGGCATAAATAGCATACTATGGCACCAAGAAATAGCACTCAAAGAGATAAGTATCTTAGACAAGTCAATTTGTTGCTCCACTTCATGCAAAAAAGTGATAAATGTTTATCATCTTTCTGATCCCAAATAGAAGGGAAAACAGGCTTTGCTGCACCAGAGTTTATTGGCCTCAGGGCCAAAACCATCACCACCAACAAATATAACAAAAGGTGCAATGTTAATCATATGACAGCTCTAGGAGGGGAGGAAGACATAAGAACTGCATTTTAAGTCTCCCTTATCCTGCCGTAGGCCTGGCAATTCCCCCTGTACCCAGCTAAATTGCATTTATGAGATGATCTCTTGGTCCTCACTTTTTAACACTAGTGCAGCTAACTGCTGTCCCTGTTAAATATTGATTTAACTTAAATAAACTTGAAGCCCAACTTTAAATCTTTTTTTTTTTTTTGGTCTTGTCTTCATTCCCTAGGAACTAGGAGAAAGACTATTAAACATAGTGGGACTTTCTCCTAAGTAAACAGGGAAACAATGAGTACAAAATATTTATCAAAATTATAGTCAACATATACTCAGTGTGTAAGCGCAGAATTGTAGTTGTGTAACTAAAATTTTAACTGAAAAGATCCTAATATGTGTAAGATGGTTTAATACAGTTGTTCCCAAACTTTGTTTCTGCAGGTGTTTGGGACTTCAGTTTCCACAAGCCCCAGCCAGCTAAGCCAACAGTTAGAAATTCTGGGAGCTGAAGTTCAAAACATCTGGTGGATCAAAATTTGGAAACCACTTGCTTAATAACATATCCTCTGACTGTATCCTGACTGACTGTAAAGACATGAATTAACAATCTGAGAAATATAAACTACACTCTCCAATAAAGTTTAATCCGATTTATAGAAACAATTGTTTGTTTTATGTCTTTGAAAGGCAAGTATAATATTTCATGTAGTGGATGAATTCTTTATACAGTGAACACTTGGTATCTGGTAGGGTTTTGTTTTGGAACCAATGCATACACAACACACACACACACACACCATAGATACCAAAATCTGTGGATGCTCAGGTCTCAGTATACACAATGGTGTGGTAAAATGCTGTGCATTATATAAAATGGCAAAATCAAATCTGCTTTTGGGATTTTTTAAAAAGAGCTATGGCAGGTTGAATCCATGGATGCAGTATATGTGGATACTGGTTGACTGTATGTTGACCAAATCAGTTAATGTATTATATAATCTCAAAGGATTAAATAAGGAGGAAATACAATCTATGACTGTACATCAGAAACAGGAGGCTTTAAGATTCAATAAAAACAATATAAGTATGGCTTATTGTTTCTCATTGTAAAGGAAATCTGCATATAAGCTTATTAGTCTATAGAGGTCTTCACATATTCACTGTGAATGCCGTTTCTGTATTCATTCCTGATTTGTACCCAGGTACAAGAATTCTTTTAAACCCAGAGTACAAATCAAATGTACAACTATGTCCAGGTAAACTGAACACATGTGTAACTGTGTGAATTGCTGGGCTGTTGAGAGAGATGTTGTCCCTGGTGAAATTATCTCTCCTCCCCCTCCAATAAAGGACAGCCCTTTTTTTCCCAGGTCAGATAGCACCTATACTTCAGAATTAATTGTGTTTGACACTTTCATTCATTTGTTCATTCAGAGTGTTTATACTCCATGCTTCTGTCAGATTGGTTTACAAATTGTTAATTAGACAACTACCAGCCCTGAGGCTTACAATCTAACAAAGACATGACACAAAAGGAGAAGGAAATGTAAGGGGCAAAACTGACTGCCCCAAAAGGGTGAATTGGGGCTGCCCCAGCACTGTGGCAACCACATGTGGATAGCCCCCATCCTCCCCACCACTACTGTTTTAAACCAGCTTCTGAAAACGAGCTGGTTTTTTCCACTCCTTTTCAGGCTTGCTCTTTACCTTTAGAGTGGTATCAGGGTGGCTTCAGCCTGCATTTGGGGCATGCATTGTGTAAATGCCATGCTCCCGATGCAGCCTAGCAGCACTCCTTTTCAACCGTCTGTTTCAGGCCTTAGTGGGGAAGGGGATCATGTCCAGCGGTTCTTCTTTCCCTCTGAGGCCAGGGCAGTGGCATTTGGAATGGAGAGTTGATCATTCTTCTGTATATGGGCTAGGCATGCTGGAGCTCTGCCTGTCCCTTCTCTCCTTCCGAGGTCAGGATTATGCCAGTTGGAAAATTCCTAGTGAAATATTTTGTGATATATTTGGCCTTCTCTGCCAGAGAACTCTAGTGCCACAACAAACCACAAACTCCAGAATTCCATAGAATGAAGCCATGACAGTTAAAGCAGTGTCAAACTGCATTAATTCTGCAGTGTGGCAGCAGCCTAAGAAGCACATAGGGAACAAGTGTGAAAATAAGCACCAAAAGAAGGACAATAGAGGACAGAATTGTAGCTAATGTCTTCAACAGAGCCTTCATCCAGTTGCAGCTTAGAGGCCAGAATGGCAGGAGGAAGCTTACAATTGCATTTCAGCCCAGGTCTGTAAAGCAGACAAGCATCCTTAGACTCTGAGCAGACAGCTTATTTACTGAACTCCTCCCTGGCTATTTTGTTTTGTTTTGAAATATAATTTGTGTAGCTTTCTGAATTGTTCCTATTCTATTCTTAGCTATTTCCACTTCCTTTTGATGAAACTGGTGCCAGAAAATATTTTTTTGACTTTTGTTAACCTTTTTATTCCATTTTCAAAATTCCATAGCAGTGTTTTTGGTAGGTAGGGTTTAAAAAAAATATGTACACAATTTATATTTATAATCATTTAGGTAGTACCAGAGGGTATAGTCCTATGCAAGCCCCAGAGAACATGCTACAGCTTACTCCTATGTAGGGTACCAGCAGCATTTTAATGAATAATTTCCTAATATACACAAGACCCCAAAATTATTTCTACTATTTTTAATCCAGAGGTTTGAATACAGGAAAAGAAATGTCATGTCAGAAATCCCTGACTGTGTACTGGCATCTGCCATGGCATATGAATAATTGTACCAGGGCATAGGTCAGTAATCTAGGTATGATGTGCATATGTTGAATGTTATGTATATGAATGCAGACAAGCATCCTAATATGAAAAATTATACTCATATCATCAACAGAGAGGGGTACCTGTATTAGATGTAATGTTTGAACTCAGCAATAAGAGAATGCATTATGGAGGTCTGCAAGTCAGTGAAAACAATTTTAAACATTATATGCCAGTTTTCTCCAAGCATGGGGCCCAAGGTGCCTTATGCGTTTTACATATTAGGGCATATTCTATAAGGTTAAAAGAAATCATTTAACCATCCCAACCATCAAGATATGGAGAATCATTGCCTTGAAATACCCCACCCTACCAGACCCACATCTTTCCACTTCAGTGTGTCAGTAACCCCTAAAATGCAGACACTTAACCTTCCTACAGCAGACCATATACCTCATCACCCTGCTTATAACTGTCAGTTAGGGCAGTAAACCCTTGATTTAGATAGATGTGCCTTATTAAAATGCAGAGTCAGTTCAGCACATTCTGCTCTACATCTGCATGGTATTACACGGTTCATATATTGATAATGAAATATATACTACTGAATATCAAAGGCTTGTTCTGAAGTGTTAGTGGTTTAAATCAAATCCATTCACTTGGCAGGATTGCTGTCCAAGAACACAATGAACAAACAAACAAGCAAAAAAAGCTTGTTGGCATTTGTTGGTTTTTGCAAACTTACTAAAACAAAATATTTGAGTAATATATGTATCAGTAAGCTTATGCATATTTTAACGGCATTGTTCATAAACATAACTGAAAGTTCTTCTGACTATTTGCATTTAAACTGCCTCATCTCAGTAGAAAAAAGGAAGGTTCCTTCATAATCTCTGGAAGTCAGAAAATAAAACAGGAGAATACATTGTATAAATTAGAGTCTCTAGACAAATGGACAAAAAGTCTAGTGGCATATTAAAGAGGTTACATGATACACTACAGCTAGGGATGGAAAGAATGCTGTTCTATCTGCATTTTAAAGTGAACTGACCCAGTTCACACTTTCAGGTCTAACACACAGATCAGAACATCATTACCTTTCAGAATGTGTGCTTTTCTGAATTTGCAATGCTGGTCTCAGCTAAAAATACCTACAAAATTGTATATTATGGAGAGTTAATTACAATGTGTACATGTGCAAAAATGTGTATTTTAAATGGCAATGCTCAGAAAAAAATGTATTCTGTGGAGAAAACACATTGCTGAAGCACACAAAAAGATATATTGTATGAAGTGGGGGAAATTGGACCTTCTAAGCATCAAAGTTATACATGTGTGGTTGTGTGACTGGCTTACTGGAATTGCATTCCGGCACTAAAATATTAAAATGGTTCAGCTGGAAATGAGAGAAAGCACTAGAAATCTCCTTTTCCAGGCTTGCAATATTTTTTACCTTGAATAAATTATTGTGCTGATGGCACGGAAGCCCAAAAGCTTTCCTTATGTCGTGGTTTTGGAGCAACTTGATGTGTGAACATTAATAACTTGGACTGTTCTCGTGTTATCACACAGACGAATATAGAAATGTGAATCCCTAAATCCATGTGACCAAATTTTAAAAAAAGATAGGAGTTTCTGAATCCAGATTTCCTTTGTCTAACCTTAGGTACTTAAAGCTTGAGTGGGGCCCAGTTCATGAATCTATAACTGTTCAGGCAGCAAACACATCTGCTTTCATGATTAAATTCCCAGCAGAGCAGAAAGGGCTGAACTCATTGAGCCCCAGCTACCAAGTGAGAGACTGGTTCTTAAACTGTGAAACAAAATGACTGTCAGAGCAATGTCTCTGAACTGGGTGAGTTGGCAAGATACTCTATAGCAATAACTCTGCTGCTCCCTGTTCCACAGAATGGATACATCCTGCACTATTCTTATACAAAAGCTTTCATTATAATAAAGCCAGGTATTTGTGCCCTACATCCAACTACCTCATGAAAGGAGGGGTGGCTGTGGTTTGTCAGTCCCATCGCCAACATGTATACAGCATAGGCCACCAATCAACTGGCCCAATTCCAATCCACTTTTTAAAAAATGTGTTTGAAATCACTCTTTTCTTTAGACTTCACCTCATGTTCTTGAAAAAGTAGAGGGAAGATGTTTATGAATTCTCCTCTCCATAACTCCTGAAACAAGATGTCCAGTGAAAGAATGTGAAATATATGGGTATGGACTGCCAGCAGCAATGGAAGTATCATTTGGGGAAGGTACTTGAAGACAAAGGGTCACATAAGGAGGATGCTAAGAGTACCAAGTCACAAAGGCACTCCACAAAGCTGGAGATAAACATGAACAAATAGCCAGGAGTGCTATTGTTACTGCCTTAAAGGTGGAAGGAACCAGAAGCTGTTGGGTGATAGGACCTAGGAAGAGCGGCCAAAGCAGCAGCAATGAGCTCCATGCTGATGGGCAGTCCAAAATCCAAGTTGCTCTCTCCAACCTCCTCTTTCTATACACTAACCAGGCCCCTTGTATTTAAAAAATGGTGATGTTCCTAGTCATTCATTCTCAAGGCTAAGAAATAGGGGCTGACAAATATTCCAAAATTCGAATCTGAAACACTTGCAGTCTCAAACATTTTGGGTAAGAGAGACTCAACCTGTACTGATTGGATGAAGCAGTAACTGTTAGTTGCTAGTGATGCAGATATAGATAATAA
>NC_056524.1:78364549-78369234 GCF_019175285.1 Sceloporus undulatus | reverse complement strand
TAATAATAATAATAATAATAATAATAATAATAATAATAATAATAATAATAATAATATCTTTATTTATGGCCCGCCTTTCCAAAGATCAAGGCGGGTTACAATATAAAAACAGTGTTACAAAGTCACCAAAAAACACATCAATACATATTAAAAGATACAAATTAATAACATCCGATCTAGCACGAATGCAAACAGTAAAGGGAGAGCAGGGGCTACAACTGGGACATTAGGGGAAAGCCTGCTGGAAAAGGAAAGATTTTAGCCCCTTCCTGAAAAGGTCGAGGGAGGTGGCCGAGCAGAGTTCGCCGGGAAGCGAGTTCCAGAGCTGTGGGGCCGAGATGGAAAAGGCTCTCTGTGTTGTTGTAGAGTATTTTGCGTCTGGAACTTGTAGTAGTTGCTTCCCGGCAGACCTGAGTGTGCAGGGCGGATTGTATGGAGAGAGGCGGTCCGCCAAGTACCCTGGGCCCAAGCTATTTAGGGCTTTATAGGTAATAACCAACACCTTGTATTGCGCCCGGAAGCGAATGGGCAGCCAATGCAGATCTTTAAGCACAGGGGTTATGTGACTGGCCCTGGAAGATCCAGTGACCAGTCTTGCTGCCATATTCTGAACCAATTGTAGCTTCCGGGAGTGGTACAAGGGTTGCCCCATGTAGAGTGCATTACAGAAATCCAATCGAGAGGTTACCAGAGCATGTACCACCGTTTCAAGGTCCCCCCGGCCCAGGTAGGGATGCAGCTGGCGTATCAGCCGAAGCTGATAACAGGTGCTCCTGACCGTCGCATCCACCTGAGATGTAAGGTGGAGTGATGAGTCCAGGAGCACCACCAGACTGCGAACTGAGTCCTTCAAGGGGAGCGTGACCCCATTCAGGACAGGTGGACAAACATCCATCCCCGGGCCAGGGGAGCCTATCACGAGCACCTCCGTTTTTCTGGATTCAAAATGAGTCTGTTTTCCCTCATCCAGCCCATTACTGACTCCAGACAGGCATTTAGAGGAGAGATGCCATCCCTGGTCACTGCATCAGTCGAAGACACAGAGAAACATACTTGGGTGTCATCAGCGTACTGATAACACCGCGCCCCGTGTCTCTGGATGATCTCTCCCAGCGGTTTCATGTAAATGTTGAATAGCATGGGGGACAGAATGGCTCCTTGAGGGACACCAGATGTAAGTGCCCTCTTATCGGAGCACACGTCCCACAGCTGCACCATCTGGAATCTACCCGAGAGGTAGGAACGGAACCACTGGAGTGCAGTGCCCCCGATTCCCAACTCCCTCAGGCGTTCCAGAAGGATACCATGGTCAATGGTATCGAAAGCCGCTGAAATGTCCAAGAGCACCAACAGGGACACGCTACCCCTGTCGAGGCCCAGATGAAGATCATCGACCAAGGCGACCATGGCAGTCTCAACTCCATATCCCTCCCGAAACCCAGTTTGAAATGGGTCCAGATAATCAGTATCATCCAAGATCGATTGAAGCTGGATTGCAACTGCCCTCTCGATCATCTTCCCCAAGAAAGGCAATAGTGAAACAGGCCGATAATTATTATGCACCAGGGGGTCAAGGGAGGGCTTTTTGATCAGCGGTTTTACTATGGCCAATTTTAAGCTGGATGGAAAATGCCCTTCCCTGAATGATGCATTAATTATGCGGTGCAACATAATAGTTACAACCGGCTCCCCCTGAGCCGCTAACCACTAGGGACAGGGATCGAGAGAGCAAGTTGTCTTCCTAACGCTTCTAAGGATCTTGTCCACTTCCTCAGTACTTACAGACTCAAAATGATCCAGTACAATTGAGTCCATGGAAGCTCTGGAGACCTCTACTCTGGTTCCTGAACTAATATTGGCATCGAGATCAGCCCTTATCCGAGAGTTTTTATCCACGAAGAAGTTGTTAAATTCGTCACAGCAGGCCTTGGATGGTTCCAAAATAGAGTTCAGGGAGGAGGGGAGCTGAGTAAGCTCTCTCACTACCCTGAACAGCTCTGCTGGACACGACTCCGCAGACGCGATACGCGCAACATAGAACGAGTTCTTTGCTGCGTCTATCGCCACTCCATAGTCCTCCAAAAGAGAGTCTAGGAGTGCCTTGTCGGCTAAGTCCTGATGTCTCCGCCATTTGTGCTCTAGTCGTCGCAGGACCCGCTTCCTTGCCCGGAGATCTTCCGTATACCAGGGTTGTTTTTTGGAAGCAGGCCTGAGAGGACGCTTGGGAGCGATACTGTGTATTGCCCTGGAGAGATCAGTGTCCCAGATGGTAGTCAGGGCATCAACAGAATCACCGTCAGTTCCAACCATATACCCCTCTAGGGATTCTTGGAACCTTTTGGGTTCCATCAGCCTTCGAGGGTGGACCATCCTAATAGGTCCACCACCCCCGGGAGGGATCTGGGAGTGGCTGGGGAGGGTTAAATGTCTCACCCAAACCACACTGGGTGATACTGACAACTGCTGTCATGGAACAAAGTCTGGCATGGACACTGAGACAACTGATTGTAAGATAGTCATTCCTGTCTAAGACACCTCATTGATTTCCTGCTAGTAGGAACATTGATAACCTAGATGCATACAAAATGCATACACTGGAGACACTGTGTACAAAAACATTGTATATGTTAACAAGGAAATATTTAAACCCAAAATGTTACTGCTGGTAGAAATACTTGTGGACCCTGGTAAGAAATCCAAAAACTTTCTGAGAAATTTGCAAATATGTACAATTCAGCTATACCTTTTGTATGTTTCTTTAAAAAATATGGGGGAGGGGACAGAATGGAATGGATTTATAATATACGTATATAAAACTGAAACAAACTAGAAACAGAATGGTCTGTTGTTTCCACAATAGCCTTTAAATGTTCCTTGTTAAATGTCATAGCCTTTAATAAGGAACACATTTCTCCATCTGAAGCCATTTTACACCAGGAACATCAGAATCTACCTTCAGACTGTCCATCTGGCTTAGTACTACCTTCTTTGCAAGCAGTAGTTCTAGTCTTAGGTGAAGATCTTTCACATCACTTATACCTTGGAATTGCTAGGGATCGAATTGTGCCTTCTGTATGCACAGTGTTCTTCTGCTCATGAGCAGTGATCTGTTCCTGTACTTCATCATATATCAAATCTGATGAAGTGGGCAGTTGCGTCTTAGAGCTCTTGGCACAGCAAATTAGTTAGGGAATGAGCCTGCTAAGTGGAGAGTGCAGTTATGCTGGGATGTCCCCAGCATGCTAATTGTAGCTTATACAGAGATGGCAGCGAACCATCCAAAGAAGCCATGATGAGAGATCAAAGGAGGTCCCGCACATGCTGAATTACTGGTGAAATGTAATAACCAAGTGCATAGAATTTTCACTACATCTTAGCTGCTACGTCTGCCCCTCAGTTCCCTTTCCTAGAACCACCTAATGCCTGTCTGGTTTTTCCTGGAACATATGCAAAGTAAATAATTTGAACCACTTCTAAGGCAAATTGTTCAATTGCTAAGATGCCTCTATACTTACTAATTCTTCCCCTGCCTCCCCAAATCATTTAACCTAAAACCATCATCTTGAAATTGAAACTCATTTTGGTGACAATAATCCAGAAACATGCATGTGTAGCAGTGAGCTGCCTGCATACTTTGAAATTCCTCCACACACATACATCTTGCAGGGCCTATCTGCCAACTAGAAATATGATGCTGTCAGAATTTATTGTACTGTTCTAAAGAATAGGGAGTGGGGGGAAAACTTCAGTTCCCTTTTCTTCTCACTGCCCCCTCTCTGCATGAAGTGACTGCTACCTTCTACATTGGGATGGGGATGTCCAGATGTTGTTTGACTTCATATCTCAGCAGTCAGAGCCAGCATAGTCAATGGTGAGAAGTGCAGAGAGAAGCAGAGAGAAGTCTTCTAGGAGACCATCTGATTTACACCTTCATTACAGAATTTCTTTCATTCCTTAATTGTAATGTCTAGAACAGAATGCGGGTGCCTTTGTTCTTTCTTTGCCCATAGGTTCCTCAGAGTCAACTTCACTGTTATTTGAGGGGAGGTAGAGTAACTCAGATAATTGATTTTGGGGATACTATTAGAAAGTGTAATCTGTCAATGTTACTGTAGTCCTATCATATAGTGAGCAGGCCTCTTGCTGCTTGGAGAACTTTGGTAAGCCTTTTCTTGTCTATTCGCCCCAAGATATTTCTTAAAAGATACCCTTTTCCCTGGAAAGATATAAAGTGAAGGTCAGCAAAATGCAGCCTTCTAGATGTTGATGGACTGCAGCAAAGTAGAAAACATAAAAAGAGCCCTGATGAATCACACTAAAGACCTGCTTAGTCCAGGAGCTTTAGCACACTAGGGGAGATCCCACAGAAAACAGGAGTTAAACGCAATTTAAATTACATTCAAATTTAAACCAAACTTGCAAATTTGGTTAGTTTATCACACTAGGGCAGGGGTTGGCGACCCCCGGCCCGCGGGCCGCATGGGGCCCGCCAAGGCCAGGGGACCGGCCCGTGCCCGGTGCTGCCGCCGCGGCGGCAATCGGCGGCAGCACCAGGCCTTTTGGGGGGGCCGCCGGCCTCCTCCCTCTCATGCAAGCCGCTGCTCGCACAAGAGGCCAAAGGCGCTGCTCGCTCGCGTGAGAGGCCGGGGCCTTTGGGGGGCCTCAGGCCTCCTCCCTCTCGCGCG
>NC_056524.1:78338923-78359549 GCF_019175285.1 Sceloporus undulatus | reverse complement strand
AAAGGAAAGGGAGGAAGAAAGAGATGAATGGAAGGAAAGAAAGAAAGAGTAAAAGGGAGAGTGAGAGAGGGGGAATAAAGGAAATGGAGGAAGAAAGGCATGGAAGGGTAGTAAGAAGGTGAAAGAGAAATAGAAAGGGAAGAATAAGGAAAAGGGAGGAAGAGAGAGACGGATGGATGGAAAAAATGGGAGTGAGGGAAGGAAGTGAAAGAATGAGAAAAGGAGATGGAAGAAGGAAAAGTGAGGAAGAAAAGAGAATGAATGTGAGATGGGGGGTGGCAGGTCTGGCAAAGAGGGCCAGGCCTCTAGCGCTGGTGCCCGCCGTTGGCTTTTTTGCGGGCCCCTGATGGGACCTGGGGCCCCGTCAGGGGCCCGGAAAGAGGGCGAGGCCTCCAGCACTGACCCCACCCCTGGAGTGTGGAAGCTCCACCCCCAGTGTGTGGCACCGCCCCCGGAGGGTGGAAGCTCCACCCCCCCGGCTTCGGCCCCCCAGTTGTCTGAGGGACAGAAACCTGGCCCCCGGCTCAAAAAGGTTGCCTACCCCTGCACTAGGAACTGCCCAAGTGAAATAACGCAAGGTTAATCCGAATGCAAAGCAGATAAAAATGAAAGTAAAAATCTTTTTTACTTTCAGGTTGTTCTGAAAATAAAAAGCTGCCAGTTTTCTCTGCTTTGCGTTTGGATTAACTTTGCATTTGGATTAATTTTGCATTATTTCACGTGAACTGTGACGTTGTGTGATAAACTTTGGGCATTTCTGGGTTTTCTTTGGTTTAAATCTAGTCCTGCGGAATCTTGCTCGTGTGATAAACTCCTAGGTTTCTATTTAATAGTTGCAAAGATACCTATGGGAAGCCCACATACGGGAAGTGAACATTGTAGCATCCTCCTGCTTGAATTCTGCAATAACCAGAGCATGAAACATTGGATGTGAAAATTAATTTGATAGTGTCAAATGTTGGAAGCGGAAAAAGAGGTTCATTAAAAACTAATGACTGGATTTGGTTGAGCTGAGTTATCAGTGTGTTAGCTTTGGGACAGCTTTTCCATGACATTTATAAAGAATGTGTAGAGTTATATAGATATGGTATTTGCCCTTAGACAATTGCAAGAGAAATGTAGAGAGCAGAACAAAGGAATCTATATAATATTTGTCGACCTCACCAAAGCCTTTGACACTGTGAGTAGAAAAGGTCTGTGGCAGATCCTGGAACGACTAGGATGCCCCCCCCCAAAAAAAAAATTCCTCAAAATGATTACCCTGCTACACGAAGGCCAGCAAGGTCAAGTCAGATATGGCGATGCTCTCTTGGAGCCCTTTCTAATAATTAATGGTGTGAAACATGATTGTGTCCTCGCTCCAACTCTATTCACAATCTGCTTCAGCATAATGCTCCAAAGGGCTACGGCAGATCTTGAAGAAGAAGACGGCATTTATATACGCTACCATACTGATGGTAGCCTGTTTAACTTAAGCTGTTTGAGGGCTCGCACTAAGACTCTAAACTACTAGTCAGTGAGCTGCTTTTTGCTGACGATGCTGCCCTCGTTGCCCATACAGAAGCATGCACACTTCCCACCTTTCCTGTTGCCTCACATGCTACTCAGCCAACCCCCTGGCAGCACTTGGCAGCATTTGGGCAGTTGCAACCCCCCCGCCCCCCCAGCACCCACACCAGGTGACACCAACACTGGGAATCCATCTGGATCTATCAAAAGACCTGTGGCCCTTTCACACTATGCAACAATATAGCTATGATGCCATTTTAACTGTCATGGCTCCACCCTATGGAGCGCATAGAATCCTAGAGTTTGTAGTTTGGTTAGGCACTAGAGCTCTCCGACAGAGACTTCTAAATACCCCACCTTCAACTGCCAGTTCCAGGATTGCACAGGATGGAGTCACAGCAGTTGAAGTGGAATAATAGCGCTATAATTGTATCAAATGGATCCAGGGTAGGATTGAGAAAACATTTTTCTATCCTGCTCTGATCAACTCTACTGACCTTTGTTCTGGTCTCCTATTAGCCTGTCAGATTTTACAGAACCTTAATTTGTTCCTTTATAAATTTATTTTTGGTTGAGTGGGAACAGACACTGTTGTGCAGGAATCTGTCTACCTACCTACCTACCTACCTACCTACATTTTTTGGGAGAAATGTTCTGTTTGCCTTTGTTACAATTCTAACAATTGATACACTTCTATCGATTTAGAATTTTGATTTCCCTTTAGATGTCTAGCTTCCCCTTTTTACCAGTCTCTACCCCCACACACGCATACACACATATACACACACAAGGCTCAAAAGTTTGACAATATGTGGAAAACATTGATTATTTGGTCACCTAAGAATTAGACTAAGTATTGTTGCAGGAAAAGCAGCCTCTGATTCATGATAATTGATGTTGACTGTTTTACCCTTTTTCTTGTCCTTGCAATAGAAATCTTCAATAGCTTGATTCAGAGAAACAACTCTAATAGATTAGAAAGGCCTTGTGTTGGCTGTTACATGCACCAGCCTTCAAATTTTAATTTGTTGCACTTCCATGTGAAAGGGGAGGAAATGGGATAGGGCAGAAAAACTGCATTAAATATGGCTGTTAATATTTAAGCAACGTGAGCTGTGAGTAGTATAATACAAATTCTTGGTACATTTTACATGGTGCTAAATTGTGGTCAAAGGTTTTAAAAGTTACTTTTGGGGAATGCACTTCTCCAAAAAACCCAAACACCCTGGCCATAGGCTGTGGAATGCTGGGAGTTATTGGGGGGATACCCGAGTCGCCAACCCTTTCTGCCCCACACAGAGGCTGCAGCAATGAAACGACGTGACCTCTGGGAGCCCTAAAAAGAACCTGCTCCTGGTGGGATCTTCTTAGGGCACACACACGATGCCATTAGCACCCCCATGCACAAGAATGATGTTCATGTAGTGCCATGCTGTTTGGAGGCACTGTCACATGTAAGTCATCATGGCAGCCCCAGTGTGGATGGGAACAAGCCATGATGACACTGGGGGTGGGTGGTAGGGCTTGGGAGTGTGCAGACACTCCACATTCCCAAACCCTACAATTGGACCCATGCTGCCGCAAAGTGGCAGTCTGTACCAGACCATAGTCTCCCCCCAAAAAAACTTTCCAGGCTCTGCTTGTGGGAATGTTATGGATGGTGGATTAGAAGGAAGGGCTGGGGACGCTTGAAGAACTTGATAGTTACACGTTCTGATTCAGTATGCCTATGCAGAACTGAACTTAGGGGCTTGACAGATGGGCAGCACCAGCGCACCACCAAAAAGAAGCGGCTTCTTTTTTGCAGTGCCGCAGACAGGAGCGGGTGCCGCCATGACGCCACTTCTTGCCAGTGATGTCTGGTTGCTGTACGGTGGCGGCATCATCATGGCACCCCCATATGAATGGGAGGCCGCCATGATGGTGGCATCCATAAGGACTAGGGGTTGGGAGCATGCGGTTGCTGCATGCTTCCAAAACCTAGAATCGGTGCCAGCACGCCACTTCCCTCCTGTATGTACCAGACCTTAGTTAAAAAGCCAACAGCTTTTGTTCTTCATACATGTTCTCATGTAGTATGCATTTTTTTAAAAAATGAAACTTTTAAAACTTTGATACCTACGTCAGTATTCCAGTTGCCTATGATTAGTTTACGTCCTGTATGGGTGTGTTGTCAATTTCTTCCTGATCTCCTTCACAGCATCTCTCAATTTCTTCTTCTTCTGCCTCTGTGGTTGGCACATATACTTGTATTATGGGAATATTTATAGGTTTTCCCGGAAGCCTTATTGACATGATTCGATCCCACTTTGCATTGTATCCAGCCAACAGCAACATAAATAGAAAATAATTTATGTCCTCTACTTAATAGCCATGATTTTACATCTCTACCTATTCAGCTGAAATGGCTGCTTGAGTAATGATGTCAGCAAATATAATTACTGAATTCAACTTGGCCTTCTCAGGAGGAAATCCAATACTTCAGGATAATGCATAAGATAAAGATGAAAACTCCCTTCATGCTAGGCAAACATTTTGCCAGAGTGTATAAAATGAATATATTCTGCAAACTGTGTGGATATTTTAAGGAAGGAGCTGGTTATTGATGGCTGCTACTCCCCCCCCCCCCCACATACCTGAAAGCAATAAACCAACCATGTAAGAACTTTGGAGGTTTTGTGAATTGCAGTGAAGTGAATTGCAGTGAAACCCTAATTCTACTTTCATGCTCCAGTCTCATTGTGTGTGTGTGTGAGAGAGAGAGAGAGAAAGAGAGAGAGAGAGAGAGAGAGATGGTTTCTGTGACAAATTACACTGAACATAAAACAAGTATCCTTGGCACAAGATGACACCCTGTGGCTAACATTTACTCAGATTTTTTTTTATAAAGTTGCAGTTGTGGCACTGATTTCTGCTAGAGTTTTATGTTATGCCTTATGAGAGATCAATTTAAAAGACACAAACAGATGGAACTAAAACCATATTTCTCTCCAGTTAACTAGCAACTAGTTGCAGAAATAACTGGAGACTTTTCAGATGGTATACTATATTATGTTCTTCACTGGCATACAAAAGATTAAAGTGGGATCTTGTTAGATAAAAAGATCTTTGTTATGGGTGATGTCTCGCGCTGCCAGTGGTTTGAACTGGTACCAACTGGAACAGATGCAGTCTTCTCTGCTACTCAGTAACTTCAACACAGATTTTCACTCAAATGAGGGTTTATTGACTTTGTTGCTATTTACACTTTCACAGCAGGCTATTATACATCTACAGTGGTACCTCGGGATACGAAATACCCAGGTTACGAATTTTTCGGGATACGAAAAAATCCCATAGGGAATTATTGTTTCGGGTTACGAAAGTTTTTTCGGGTTACGAAAAAACTCCGGCGCTATTTTAAATGGAGCCGCGGCGGAGCCGCGGCTTTTTCCCCATTAGCGCCTATGGCATTTCGGCTTACGAAGGCTTTTCGGGTTATGAAAGCGGCCGCGGAACGAATTAATTTCGTAACCCGAGGCACCACTGTATACTCTTTCAGAGTCCATGCTAGAAGCTTGAATGTGACATCAGTCTTTGTTCTCTCAAAAGATCAACTTTCCCACCAAGTGGACACACCTCTTTCCCATGAAGTCACCATGCTACACAAGAGCATAATAATAATACATTTGTTTATATTATGTCTCAGCAAATGTCCTTGAAGACTTGTTCTTCCAGGCCTAGGCTTTCTGGCCTTCAACAGGAACCATTTTAAACCTTAGTTAACCATTGACACATCTGAATATTTTCAATACAAATTAGAAATATATTTTAACAAGATATATGAGACTGTGAGTGAAGGGAGGAAATCCTATGCTGACCAGTTTTGAAAGAATAGGGAATAGGAATGATAGAATCATAGAATTGGGAGAGACCTCAAGGACCATCCAGTCCAACCCCGTACCATGCAGGAACTCACAATCGAAGCATCCCCGACAGATGGCCATCCAGCCTCTGTTTAAAGACTTCCAAGGAGGGAGACTCCATCACACTCCAAAGGAGTGTGTTCCACTGTCAAACAGTTTTTACTGTCAGAAAGTTCCTCCTAATGTTGAGGTGGAATCACTTTTCCTGTAGCTTGGATCCATTGTTCTGGGTCCTTTTCTCTGGAGCAGCAGAAAACAAGCTTGCTCCATCCTCAATAAATTAAACAGGGCTATTTTAACCTTTTTTTCCCTCCAGGCTATTTTTCCAGGAAAAAAAAATGTTGAGAAGGATAAGATGAATAACCCTACTTGCTAAAGAATAAATGTCTTTCTTTCAAGTATTGATGAAAACCACACAAGAAAAGAGGCAAAATCCCAGCAGTGATTAAATAGTGTTGCTTGGGAAGTAATGCAAAACCACTGTTAAGTGTTATGTGAGGGAATCTGGGGTTTCACTGTTCTCTTTTCTCCTCTGCATTGGCTGCAAATACAAGTTTTGAAGAATTCACTTCAGTTTTTGATCATCATGGATTATCATTTTATTTGAACCCAACAAATTTCCTCACTTGTTCACAGGGAAATCCCATGAATGATTGTTGCTGGTTATTACCTGGTTATTGCTCGGATAAGTCCTCTTTAAGCGTAATGTGTGTGAAAATGTTCACTGCAATCACATGATTTTGATGGGGTAATGTCCATTTTAAACTTCCACTCCCCCCCCCCCCCCCCAAAGTCCTATGATTTAAGGAGATGGCTTGTTTACAATAATCACAATTAGAATTAACTCGGTTTAGGACTGTGATGAGACAGCATGCTTTTGCACAGCCATGGAATACTTCTAGACTTTTGTTACATACCCCTGTAGATCTTTGAAGACAGAAATTCTGGCTATCCATTTCTGGAAATTTAAATTACCTGTCAAGCAAGGATGGTACAAAACTAATATGACATACTTTCTTAACAGGGCATTTACTCTTGGTTAACTTTTTCTGTTCTTCAAAATTAAGAAATTGAACACCTGGCTATTACAAAACTTATCATAGTGTTTAGTAATAGACTAAACAACATCTTAATCATAAATGTCACATATAATGGTTGGGCAGGATACTTGGTGGTGTATGCTGACAGAGGACATAGCACAATCCAGTAGTAGGGGAGGGTCACAGGTTGCTTCCTTCCATTTTGTTCACAAATACTGTTAATAAATGTGAATATATCCTACTCACTAGGTCTCTCACATACAGGATTTGAAGAGGTGTGTGTACATGTGTGCATTTAAAAGGGGCAGCACCATTTAAGAGCAATAATAATAATAATAATAATAATAATAATAATAATAATAATAATAATAGGATTTATTTATATGCCGCTCAATGACTGAATAACAGTGCACTCTCCTGGCATGGTTGTAGCAGCAGGATATGAGGAGGGCAGTTCTTCTTCTTGATATTTTGCTGCAGGCCCTCAAGCAACATTCCTGCTCTAGATGACTACATTTAACCAATCCTGCCCTAGATCAGCAGAAGACTGATGCAAAACAAACCAAATCTCTGGAAGATATAGATGTTCTCATTTTTAAAGTAATTGTTTAACAGGCTTGAGCCAAAGGCATTTAGGTAATTTTTCAAAATGTTCATCCTATTTCTGACAAGTGTTGTTCGCTACAATTACAAGATGTTTCCGTGTTGGTCGGTATCACTTGCTCCTATGGCTGTTAATATTTTCTTCATTATATTTGGCCTAACTTTGCCATTAAAAGGGGTCAGCAGCTGATTGGTTGAGCTGTGACAGATGCAGTAGTTTTGTCCATGATATTCTAACTTACCCAAATGGGCACCAGTCATGAAGATCAATACAACCACTGAGCAAATGCAGCCTAGGGCAGTGAGGGCCATTCATCACCGTCATCACCATCATCAACATCTTTATCATCAAGATCTTCAGTGAATGATCAAAATTATCCTAAACAGTATTAAAACAATATTAAATGAGGTGAGCAGATGACAGCTACTGCATACTGCATATACTGCTCATTTAAAAATGAGCATTGAAATTAGAGAACATTTGGTGCAGTAATGCTTTTACTGTAGTCCTAGAAGGAACACTTTATACACTGCCTAAAACTTCAGCTACACATTTTCATAAACTGTTTTTAGAATATGAAGTAATTTCTTTAGCCTACTCAATTCAATGTCATAAAATATATAACCTTTCATTACTTATCATATTTTTCCTCATGTGGGTTCTAGTTATACACTACTTACTTTATATAAACATGAAAGCTGGAATTCACTAAGGAAGTTATAAATGTATAAACTAGCATTACACATTTGAGATTCGTTCATATTCATGATCCCTACATATTCACTAGTTTACGGAATAGATAGTCCTCCAATCCTCATTTACTGGGCAGCATCCACAGTGACCAATAGGTGTTTGTTCCCCTGTTGAATGGGAGACAGTTGACTTATGTTTCTACTCATCGCATAAAGCAAATAATCTCTGGTGCAAGGGGGAAATTAGGAGAGGTCCTACTGCTAACTGTCCCACTAGAAACCACTCCAGGGAGAAGGTGGAAATGTCAGTCAACTGCTTCCCCTTCAACAAGTCAACAGACCCCTATCACACACAGTGTATGCTGCCTGGTACTAAAGGGGGGGGGGGAGGCTGTGAGACACTATTTAGCTACATAAGCTGGTAATGTAGCTAAGCATAATTGTAATACAGTACAAAGAATTTAGCCCTTGTTTCTAGATATTCTGATGTCCAAACTCTACAGTACTGTTCTTCTTCCTCAGGTCTGTCAGAGGAAGAAGAGCAGCCAGGTGTTGTTAGAATCTAGCTCTTATTAGCTTCTGCTATTCTGGCTGATAGTGAGAGATGATGGGATTAGTAATTCATCAATATTGGGAGGACAATAGATCTTCCCACTCTGTAGCAGGCCTTACATCACCACCAACCCATTACCATCAAACTGAGTTATTCAGCAGGCTAGATATGTGTCATTCCTGAAAGCCATGGCAGGAAAGACCAGGTCACAACATCTAGAAGGGATAGCATGATAGTGGCATTGACTAAAGCAATAAGTGCAAGAGTTTGTCCTCACATGTGCCTTCTGTAGCTGCTCTCATCCCTGATATGTATACACAAGGAGCTGACACAGCTAAAAAGGAGTACTGACAAATTCAAGAATTCAGATCAAATTTATTTTCCATTAAGTATAAAGAACAATTGTCCATGATCATAATAGCAACAATACTGTCTGATATAGTGGTTACCCAGCACATGGTGTCACCAGTGCTGGCAACTTAATTCCATCATCTGTGCTACTCAAATATGCACATGTGAGGGACAGCATAATTAAGATGGATGCACCAGTAACATTATAAAAGTGGGGTTAGTGTTCCAGCCAACACCTTCACATGCCCTACAAGAGAGACACTGCCAATGGAAGGCCTGCAAAGGCACTAAGCAGGAGCCTTGGGGAAAACTAGATTTGTCTTTTTGTTCATGATTAGTAGCCTCATCTTTAGGAAAGAAAGAAAGTATAAAGGAGTGAAGTAAAGTAAAGATAAACAACTGACAAAGATTCAGTTTTATGAATCATTCTATATCTGTTAAGTGTTGAAGACCAGACTAATTGCCAATTGAACCTTTGCCCATGGTGATAGGAAGACAAGAAAAAAGACTAGAATTTAAAATATTGTTATACATCACTGATGTGGTATTAATGTTAAGTAATCCTTATCTATATTGATTAAGCATCTTACGGATTTAGTGGTTGCTTTAGTGAGATCTCCAGATAGACAGTCATTAAGATTAGGGATTAATTTACACAATTGAGAAAAATGAGTAATACAGCAATAATTCACCAGTTAGATACTTAGGGACAGAGACTGTAATTCAAATGAATTATATGTGATTAGTTATGGAGTCTTATGTCTTCTGAAAAAAAAGAGGCTCATAGAAATATGCAGTTGAACATATTCTCAACTGTAGCTTTGTTGTTGTTGGAGATTATCACACCTGGTTTTATTCCTGTGCTAGGCATGGGATATAAATGCATAGGGATAGATTCTATCACATATTCCATCCCTGGACAGTACTCATACTGTAACTGATCCAGGCTTCTCCCAGACCTTTTAAAGAATGGAATTTCCCTGTTCTTTAAAAGGTCCATGAGAAGCCCATCCATCCATCCATGTGTGTCTACATCCCGCACCTAGCGGGGAAATAAAACCAAGTGATAATCTCTGTTGTTTAGTGTCCTTGAGTCAACTTCAACTCACGGATGAAACATCACCAGAAAACCCTTCTTTAATTGCTCTGCTCAGGCCCAGCATACCCAGGCCATTTTCCCCCTGATTGAGTCTAACTATCTAAAAAGTGGTCTTCCTCTCCTCCTACTGCCTTCTACCTAGAATAAAGACATAGTACAGGAATACCTGGTTAATCTAAATGAATATACCAGTACCAGATGAACTACATCCAAGGGTATTAAAAGAACTGGCAAATGTAATAGCGGAAACACTGGCAATAATCTTTGAGAACTCCTGAAGAAGAAGAGAAGTCCCAGCAGACTGGAGGGGGGCAAATGTTGTCCCCATCCTCAAAAATGGGGAAGAAGAGGATCCAAACAATTATTGTCCAGTTAGTCTGACATCAATAACAGAAAAGATTCTAGAGCAGATCATTAAACAGAGAGTCTGTGAACATCTAGAAAGCAATGCCATAATCATAAAAAGCCAACATGGGTTTCAGAGAAACAATGCCAGACAAATCTGGTCTCTTTTTCTGATAAAACTACCAGCTTGGTAAATGAAGGGAGTGCTGTGGATATAGCATATCTTGATTTCAATAAGGCCTTTGACAAAGTTCCCTGTGACATTCTTGCAAACAAGCTTGTAAAATGTTGGCTAGACATGGATTTGTAATTGGTTGACTGGCCGAACCCAAAGGGTGCTCAACAATGGCTCCTTTTCATCCTGGAGAGAAGTGACCAGTGGGGTCCCACAGGGCTCTGTCCTGGGCCCAGTGCTATTCAACATCTTTATAAATGACTTGGATGACAGAACTGGGGGCATGCATATCAAATTTGGAGATGACACCAAATTAGGAGGAGTAGCTGATATCCCAGAGTACATGATCAGAATTCAAAATTATCTGAATGAAAACTAGGTCAAAGCTAACAGAATGAAATTCAACATGGAGAAATGTAAGGTACTGCACTTAGGGCAGAAAAATGAAATGCAGAGATACAGGATAGGGGACACCTGGCTGAACGAGACTATGTGTGAAAGAAATCTACGAGTCCAAGTAGACCACAAGTTGAATGCAGCAGCTAAAAAGGCCAATGTCATTTCAGGCTGCATAAATAGAAGTATAATGTCTAGATCAAGGGATGTAATAGTGCCACTATATTCTGCTTTGGGCAGGCCCCACCTGGAATACTGTGTCCAGTTCTGGGCACCACAGTTCAAAAATGATGTTGAGAAACGAGTGTGTCCAAAGGAGGGTGACTAAAATGGTGAACAGTCTGGAAACCATGCCCTATGAGGAACGACTTAGGGAGCTGGGGATGTTTAGCCTGGAGAAGAGAAGGTTAAGAGGTGATATGATAGCTCTGTTTAAATACTTGAAGGGATGTCATATTGAGGAAGCAGCAAGCTTGTTTTCTGCTGCTCCAGAGAACAGGACCCAGAACAATGGATGCAAGGTACAGGAAAAGAGATTCCACCTCAACATTAGGAGGAAGTTCCTGACAGTAAGGGCTATTCGATGGGTGGTGGAGTCTTCTTCCTTAGAGGTCTTTAAAGAGAGACTGGATAGCTATCTGTCAGATATGCCTTAATTGAGAGTTCCTACATGGCAGGGGGTTGGACTGGATGGCTCTTGTGGTCTCTTCCAACTCTATGAGTCTATCATTCCATGACCCTTCCTAGCATCATTGCCCTTTCTAATTATTCATTTTCCCTCATAATATTACCAAAGTATGAAAGCTTCAATTTAATCATCCTGGTTTGTGGGTATAGTTCAGGCTTGATGAATTCTAGAACCCATTTGTTTGTCTTCCTGGCCATCCATGGTATCCTCAGCACTCTTCTCCAGCACCACATCTCAAGTGAGGCCTGAAACAGATGGGCCGAAAAAAGTAGCTTCCAGCCACTGCAGGGGCATAGTGTACAGATAACGAGTAGCTGGAAGCCTCTCTGAGGCCACCTAAGGTGACCCAAGGCCACTTGCGAAAGGAACAGCAAAAATCTGCTCCATGCTGGTTTGGAATTGAGGAGCAGCCCACTTTCAAAACAGGCCATCCGGTCATGCAGTCCCTGGCTGATTACGAGGCAATTGCAGCGGGAGCGGCTATACGCCGCTCCAAGCCACTGCTATGTTTCACTTCTGAGTTAATTTTCTTTCTACAGTGGTACCCCGGGATACGAAATACCCACGTTACGAAATTTCCGGGATACGAAAAAATCCCATAGGAAATAACTGTTCCGGGTTACGAAGGTTTTTTCGGGTTACGAAAAAAATTTTGGTGCTTTTCGGCGCTATTTCACACGAAATCGCGGCTTTTCCCCATTAGCGCCTATGGGTTTTCGGCTTGCGAAGGCTTTTCGGGTTACGAAAGCGGCGGCGGAACGAATTAATTTCGTAACCCGAGGGAGCACTGTATTGGCTTTTTTTACTGGTCAGCTGTCACCTCCATATATGTTGATGGATAATACAACGACTTGGGCAGCAATCACACTCACGTTTTTGTGCTGAGTAGATCTGCGGTGATTCAATGATACAATACCGAATCAAAGTTCTCACTACATTTATCCTGATCGAATCTCTCCATGGCAATTTAACCCTGTTGATGTTTAAATTATCATTTGTATCAATTTAAAATGGAGCCGCCTTTTTGATCATTCTCATTTTAAAAAAAATATGTCAATCAAATGATCCACATCTATGTCACACTGTTTGGGTGACATTTTCCAAGTCTAGAGACCCCCTTGTCAAGAAACCCCTTTGATAGCTTCCCCTTGGAGAGATTCCTCCCCATCAGCCTAGGAGAATGGGAATGGCAAGCCCCACTGAGGACCTCTTGCCAAAAAAAAACACAACAACAAACAAACAAACAAACCATGATTGCTTATCCTTGGGGGAGATTTCCCTCCCCTCAGCCTCAAAGAATGGGAATTGTAAGCCCCTCTAAAGAACCCTTGGCTAAAAAAGCCCTGTGATAACTTTGCCTTGGGGGTATTTCCCCCCCCCCCCCATCAGCCTCAGAGTATGGAAATGGCAAGCCCCTCTGAAGAACCCTTGGTTCTTTTGACTCCTAATCCTCACCCCCACTGATAGAGTTTTTTTTAAAAAAAATGTCAATCAAATCATGTGCATCATTGTCATACCGATGACTCCAGTATTTAAAGATACTCTCTACTGCAGCCATACAATAACAGTGATGTGCATAAGCTGTCAATTTTTTTTTTAAAGTACACCTCCTAATGAGATTTTTCCAGGAGAACCACATGGCTATGGCTTTGGCTGGCAGGGAGAGAGGAAAGAGGTAAGCATGATCCACCCCCTGCCCATTAACTCCTTTCTTCCTGTGCTCCAAATTGAATTGACAGCAAGTTCCCATTTGCAGCTTGTTTAAAAAAAAAAAAAAAGACCAGTTCTTTCAAAAAGATGCACTAAAATCCACAGTTCCAGAAGAACCATGTTAAGGGGGATTTGCACAACCACACTATCTGGAACTTGGGTCAGGAAAAACTGGCACAAGTGTGAATAGCCCCCTTTTAAACTGGTTTGAAAACCACTTTATAATGTAGTGTGAACAGCCCCTTGGACTATGCTAACTTTAGTGTTCAGAGTTATGTCTTTACTCTTTATCATCTTGTCCGGTTCTTTCATAATTGGCCTTCCCAGTCCTAGTCTTCTTATTTTTTGTCTGCACTCTCCATTCTAATCAGTATTTGATCTAAGGTATGGGAACTCTTTAACTATTTCAATGCTTTCATTACTTTATTTTACCACCTCCCACCCCGCAAATCCTTTGGACTGCTGGATGCCATAAAATGTAAAAATGCCTCTCAAAATGCCTAAAAGTCCCTTTAAGTCCCAAGAACTACACTAGAGACTAGAAAATGTTAACTACTTGTTACATAACTTTTCATTTCAAATTGATATTTAATTTTTAAATTACTACCAGCATCCAGTTAACATCATTTCTTATAATTCTTTGCTTACATGCTCTGGTTAGGATTCTGTGCAAACACCAACTAACTTTGTAGAGCCATGGCCAGCAAGCTATATTATCAGCTAAAGCCCAAAGCAGTAGCCTTCATCAGCATCTGAAGGGTGGTGCCAAAGGGCATTGCTGGTTTGCTACCCAAGGGTTATAAAAGTACAGAAGAGACACTAAGGTAGAGGTTAAGTTGACAGCAACTGACTGGAAGCAAGTGAAAAGCTGTGTTTGTGTCTTGTGTTTTGTTGTTTATGAGAATTTGACTGATTGGGTCTTTATATAGGGGTATTGTTCACCAAAATCTTGATCAACCAGCTACCAGCAAGAGTGTAAGACCAGGCAGTGGTAAGAGCACAACTTTTGTTCCATCTAGTTGGCTGAAAGGCTTTACACCATGGTGTGAATAAGTTTATGCTGGACTGACCAACTATTCACCTTTACAAACCCTGTTCTTACAAACTGAGAATCATAGAGCTGGAAGAGACCATCCAGTCCAACCTTCTGCCATGCAGGAGCTCACAATCAAAGCATCCCCAACAATCAATGTGTGGTGATTGATAATTTATTCAGATAAGGTGTGTGTCCCATTGCCATCTTCCTTGAAGGCTGATAGAGATGTTTATCACACTATGCTCTTAAAGAGCTACTATTCCAGTGTGACTCCTCTAGCAGCCTCCTGTTGCATGCTGGGATTGGCAGTTTTAAGGAGCTGAACTTCTCTGCCTGAGAATTCTAAATACCCCTCCTTAAAACTGCCAATCCCAGCATGCAACAGGAGGCAGCTAGAGGAGTCACACTGGAATAGTACCTCTTTAAGAGCTCGTCTGATAAACACCAGAGTGTGACTTGGTCAAGTTCACCCAGTGGATTTCCATGGCTGAATATGGATTTGGATCATAGAAGTCCTAATCCAATATTCAAGCCACTACATCTCACTGGTTCTGTCAATTTGTTTGCCCAAATAACTGTATGTTCTTTCTTAAATATGCATTGGAAGATTTAGGTGTACAATCCTTGGTATCTACTGGGCAACCTACCTACATAGGCTAAAGTGGAGAGGAAAAGTTTACCTACTAATCCATTGAAGTTGCCACTCTTACTATAAAATGTCGTCATACATATTTCTAGTATTGCAAATAAATAACAGACTTTTCAGAATGCAGATCTTTGTTACCAAATCAATTTGGATGTGGTTTGCTTTCCATAGAACAACTTGTATTTATGATAGTACCTAAATGCCCTTTTTCGAAACTAAATATGACAGCTTTCTCTTTATCAGATAAAACCTCCCTCTTTGTATTATAATTGTGCGCATTTATTTTTAGGGCTATGAACACTCTTAGGTAAAATGATAAAAAAAAAACAAAAACAAATGGATACAACTTGTTGTTAATCTGTCTTTTAACCACTGGATGGTGCTCAAAACTTGCAGTAAGATGTTTATCACCTTAAGGAGAGCTATGAACCTCTCATTTCCCCCCACTTTTAAAATAACAGAAAATCCTATCAAGCTAAATTCTGTGAACAGGAAAATAATACTGACACTAATAATAAATGTCCTAATTATTGTGATGTCAATGATGATGACAAAAGCAACAACATGTAATATGTGGTCTTAAAAACAAAGACACTAACACATTTGTTAAATGATGGGTTTGATCATAGTACAGTTATCTTCTTAATAAACAAACAAACAAACAAAAAATATTGTAGTAATTAAAGAATTTAGATACATACATCTGAATATATGAAACCAGGCTAGATTTAAAGATGTCATTGCAACAAGCATCTAATATGGGGACAAACAGCTTCAAATAGAATTGCCTTAGCATTGCTATCTCTTGTGTAGCCCATTTTTTTTCTTCCAAAGTAGAATTTATTATAGGATAGAACGATTACAGCATATAGAACTCAAGGCATCTGAATATTCTGTAGAGAAAGTAATGACAATTCCAATCTACTGAATGGGGTTAAGACCAAGGCTGCTAAGCACAAGAGGTCACTCTTGTGCAGCTAAAGAAACAGAAATACTTACCTTTAAACTGGTATCTAATAGTCTGTAAATGTTTAGACTAGAACTCGTTTAAAGGTCTGCCCTGTGTAACTGATGATCCACCAAGCCAAGTGAAACAAACTAAAAATGCAGTTAACTGGACTCCCCGCAAACATAGGGTTGCCATTTGTCCTGGAAAACCTAGAAAATCCTGGATTGAAGGGACTCAAAAAGGTCCTGTCCAGCTGGGCTAGTTGAAGCAGTAAATTCTCCTTCATCACAGGCCAATGAGTAGGTTAAGATTTGCCAGTGGCAATGAAGCAGGAAACTGTGCAAGAATACTGGCAATGGTGGGAGCCTCATCCCACCCTGCAGGCTCCAATTACTACTGCACAGGCATAACATCACCACCTTGTTTTTCCATTCTTTCACCCCTTCCCCTGACAGGCCTAGAAGGCAGAAAAAGAAAGGAAAGGAGGCAAGGAGAGACAGCCTTGTGTTGTGTGATGGTCGTGTCAGTGACTTGAGCCTAGGGTTAGGTAGCATGGTGGAACTTCACTGGAAGCCTCCCTCTCTTCAGACCAGCTTGGGGGAAAAGAAGTAAAAAAAGAGTTCTTGGCTTGGTACTGGTACCGCAGTTGAAACATAATGGTAGAATGCAGTGCAGTGATTAATGTGTTGAATTTGATGATTGGATATGAGGGACTGGAATATGGCAACTCTAAGCAAAGAGCAAGACTGATAGTTCATGAAGCCTCTGATAGGCTTCTGATTTACATGTTATATAGGCTATTTGGCTTGGTGGGTCAAAAGCAAACCTGGACATAAATTGCACGGAACAATATCAAGAGGCTGTGTGAGATGTGACAGGAAGGTTAATTACTTATCGTTATCCATGTTTAAGCCACCTAAATAACTTGAAGACATTAGATTCTCTTTTATCTTACAAGCTAAGCAGGTTATGTCTTGTTATTACTTGGATGGGGTGGTGACCAAAGAACAACAGGTGCTATAGACTATATTTCAGAGGAGGGCATAGGCAAACCACCTCTGAGTATTCTTTGCCTAAGAAACTCCTATGAAATTTTCAAGGTTGCCATAAATTAGCAGGTGAGTTGAAGGTACATAAATATATCTATGTTAAAATTGTCTGTTTTCCCTCAGCCAACTCCATTTCAAGATTGGCTTTTGCTTTTCTGATGCTATTGCTTTGCCATCAATTGTTTTAAGTATTGCATGTCCTTTGTTTCAATATTGTGGTTACCTGAGTGAGTGAGTCCTTGAACTTGTTTCTGTATGAAAGGTTTGGCATTCTGTTTGATGAGATAAAAGCAACTCAGCATGGCTGGTCAAGTGCTCCCTTCATACTGGATGAATATGGGGGAAAGAAGTGGAGGAGGAGGGAGCACTGTGTCTGCAATTCTCATTGAGTGAACTTTATTCCTGTGTAATATGTTGTGTACATACAAAGGCACGCCATATAGAATGTGGTGCACTGGTCTTGTGTAATATTGTCACACAATGGAACATAAAGAAATTCTCAGTTGAGTCACTATGGAGGCCTGAACTATAAATGTTTCATTCAATTTAAGATTGATAATTTCAGAAGACTGACAAATTAAAAGCATCATAACTTTTTTTTCCATTTTTTCCATGTCTACCTATCAAACTCCAGGACTCACCAAGTATTATCCCTTTGTTTTAAAATTCACCTTGCTATTGCTGCCTATTTAACACAAATAATGTACATTGTTAGAACATAACAGATAATGTAGATTTTTCTCAGAAGGCAAATCTGCATCAAGACATAGATGTAGAACTGATATAATTGTCTGATGTAATGGAGGGTTTTGAAGGAGAGCTTCAGATGGATAAAGTGTAAGCTGAAATTCAAGAAATTATTGCCAAAGGCTACATAACCCCAATATATCTGAAAAAGAAAAAGAAATAATCTGTGCATTCTGGTATAGAGGAAATTTACCCAAATGTGTTTAATTAACCTAACCCAGCAATCTGTGGCTCTTGAAGCCACAAAAACTGATAATTCACATGATCATTGTATCTGAAGCTGCATTGAAGGCCGTAATGAAACCAATAGCAACCCATTGTTCTTGTTCAAGCTAGTATCACCAGGTAAATGGGGGGGGGGACCTTGAATAGAGTTTGAAATAGTTGATCATTTAAAAAAAAGACAAAGGATACAGATTTGCATACATTTTCCTTGAGCATATTCCCAGTTTCCATATGCTGCAAATTATAGACACAGCTATCATAATTTAGGTAGAGAAACATACTACCGTATGTACTCAACTATAAGTTGAGAAACATATTTCCCAAAATTGACCCTAAAATCCTAGACTGACTTATATACAAGTCAATAACTAATACTGCTCCACTCTTGGTGACTTGAGGGACGTATTGTCTGTCTGTCTGTCTGTCTGTCTCTCTCTCTCTCTCTCTGAGGCCTAGTTGTAGAGGAAGACATGTGTACAGAGACAGGGGCAAAGCTGTCAAGCATTGAAGAAAGAGTGGAGTTAAATAAAGACATTGCTGAATCAGCAGAGTCCCCAAGTTTTAGAGAAGAGAGAGATAAATCCAAGGTCTGACTGAGATGGTTAGATTATGATAGGAAGTTTCTACAGCACAGCAATTGCATTTCTGAAGCACGTGAAAACAAAAGGGTACACACATACAACTGAACACAGGATTAAGCTACATGTATACTTACATGCCATGTATGAAACTGAAAAATGTGAGTATTGTAAAAAAGCCAAGGAACAAAACTGTTTTTTTTTCTCTGTAAATAAGCAGCAGAAGAGATACCTACATCTAGATTAAAATATGTGGGAGAAAACATTTAAAAGATTAGCTTTAGATGCTAACTGTCATATACAGTTCTTTATTTAATAATAGTTTAATGCCACATTAGAAAAAAATGTTGATTTCATCCTCCCAATGATATTAGCTAGAAATATGTTACAGCTAACATCAGTTCATGAAAACAAGTAGTTTGACAGAAATCCAGAAACAAGGCATTAGAATCTGAATTAACTGTTACAAGTTTGCCTTAGGTATGTTATACATTTATGACTTATGAAGCAAAAGGTTGTATAATTTGGAAAGCGGACGGCTGATCTCATAGGACATACAGTACATTTCTATGCAGTGACTTAGATTTGCTTCACCTTCACTTCCTAAAATCTTTTAAACTGGGAATTGTGAGGTGTTTGTGGGGAGGCAGTTGAAGTATTTGATTTAGATTTTCAATTCATGAGCAGAAATTTGAGGGGGCCTTTCCATCAGCACATACAGGTAGGAATAGCCCAAGGCACTTTTCTTCTGTGAAAGTAGAACAGCCAATAGCATGGCTTCTTGCAAGTCAAGGTGCATAATCCCCAAGCTGGACAATTTATTTTGATACTCATGATTCTTAGACACCAGGATCTGACCAGGACTCTAATGGACTTACTACTCCTTGTCCAATCCAAAAAGCAAAGGGAAGGATATCAGGGCATGATGCAGCCTTGAAAAGAAAACATGCTGCTGCTGCTGCTGCTATAGGGTTATTTCCAGATGGCTACAATATACTCTCCCGAGGGTCTGTGTAACTGCCTCCTCCTCTCTTTTTTCCCCTTTGCCAAGTTATCTTATATTGGCCTGTCAGTTTCCACCCCCTGCAGTGGCAGGGCTCAGCAAAAGGGAGCTGACCTTCATATAGGAAAGTAGTAATCTCAGAGTCATTGTGGAGAAAGGTGGGGTATGAGCACATGTATATCTGGTGCACCTTTGCAGAAGCAGTTGAGATAGCATGATAGTAGCATGAGCTATGTGCTGCTGTCATTCTTAACAGTGCTAACTGGCAGGCTGCTATTGCTCAAAGTTAAACTGAAGCAAACCCCAAACCCTAAGGAGCAAAATTTGGGGAAATTGCACCATAAATCCATAGGAAGCAGAGGTACAGTTAAGGGGTTCAGTGTGTGTAGACCACGTGAGGCAACACCCTAAGTGGGGGTGACACAACCATTCTCTAAACATTTGCCACAGTAGAAACATGCTGTGGCATTTGGCTATGTCCCTTTAAAATGCTAGAGCTCAGCAGAAAAGATGGTATGAGTAAGGCAAGGCTTAGTGGGTGGAGAAAGGAGAGGCCTCAGTGTTTTTCATTTTTTAACTATTTTTTTCTTTCTTTTTTCTTTTAAAACATCACATCCTAGCAAATTTTCACTTTAACCACATAAAGCTATGTTTGTATAAACACATTTAGGCTGTGCATTACATTATAATTTAATGGTATAATTTTAATTTTGCTAGTTGTTTATGTCACAACTATTCTCATTATATTCAGTGACATACAGGAATTACTATACATAAGTAGCATTAGTACAACAAACATTATTAAGGATTATGTTTAGTTTTATATGGGAGGAGATCAGTGGGGTGACACCATGAGTTGGCACACTGGGTGACACCAACTGTAGTGAGTTCACTGATAGGGAGTATATTGGAAAATTTGGACTGGAGGCTATATGTGACCCACACTTTTCCTACCCCAGCTTTAGGGAAATTTATTGAACTGTGTCAGGAGGCTCTAGGGCCCTAAACTCCATATCTTTTCCTGACATTAAATACCAGTTTATGCCAAGAGATGAGTGAGATTTAGCAGTTCATGTGGCTTTTTTCATCATGTAGCTTGGTTATGACCAACTTTTAAATGGTTTAGAAATTGTTATGTATAAATGTGTGAAAAAAATTTCCCATAACCCCCACAATAAAAGGGGCTTAGGGAACATTTTGTTCATTATACATGCTTCATAGCCATAGAGTAGCTCTATTTGATATATAAAATGTGATGGCAAACAGAATAAAATAAATAAAGTCCCTAACTTACACTGAATTAGTTAACAAGGTTAGAATGTGTCC
>NC_056524.1:78218955-78338913 GCF_019175285.1 Sceloporus undulatus | reverse complement strand
ATATATATATATATATATATATATATATATATATATATATATATATATATGGGTTCCATTGTTTCACTGTGAAATACTTGGTGGTATCTGTGTGCAGTGGATTCTTTCTGAGAAGATGGGCAGGAAGCAGAGGTTCTGTATGGAATGTTAAGAGGTGATGATATTTTGCTATTCATTTATTCAAAGAAGTCATAATAAAGATCTGAAATTCATGTGTGAACTGCCTTGAGGAATAATTGCTCACTTTGTTTGTTTGTTGCTGTTTTACATGGTGGCATCCATAAAAAATGTGAGCTAGCCTTGCAAATGCTTTGTTTTAGTCCATCTTTTAAAGACTTTCCAGGAGGTCACAAGCCATATCTGTGTTATAGCAGAGGTGGAGAACATGTGTCCCTCCAGATATTTTTGGATTATTTTGTCCAATGATCAGGGATGATGGGAGATATATTTCAACAAAATATGGAGCCTCTGCTACAGTGTACAGATATGGCATATGACATATTGGCTCGATGTTTGTGTGAAAGAAAGAGAGAGGAGTCAGAGCCCTCACCTTTTGAGGTTGGGGGGGACAGCAAATTTGGAATTTTGAAACAATATAGTGGATACTGTCACAAAATAGTTGCATGGGGGGTGTTCTGTTAAAAAAATAGCTGTTTTCCCAAAGGCAAACAAGGTAAAAGACAAAATAACGTCCTCAACAACCAAGTCCAAAGCAGAAATTAGATCTGTTTTCGTAGCACAAAACTACCCTTTCTAATTCTACTTACACACACACACACACACACACACACACACACACACACACACAAACACAGAGTGAGCCCTCTCCTTATGCGGTGAATCCGTTCTGGATCCTCCAGCGTAAGGGAAATTCTGCCTATGCTCAAGCCCCATAGGACATAATGGGGCACGAGCATGTGGCGGTGAAGTGCATGTGTGCCACGGGCACGTGCACCATTCTTTTCCTTGAGGCGTGGCTTCTGCATAAGTTGGAACCGCATAAAATGCATCTGTGCATGGCGCACGTGCACTGTATATATATATATATATATATATTTTTCTAGAAAAGCAGTTGAAGTGTGATCCTCCCTCTGTTATACATATTTAATGCCTGTTGACTTATGTATGAACAAGTACAAGTAGGACTACAGCCTTAATGCTTATACAGCAATAAGCAGGAAATGGTTCACTGATAGGCTTTCATCTGCTTTAGACAGACAAGAGAGATGCAAGTGAGGTGAAGGTAAAATCTAACTGCTAACGATCTCAAATGTTTTAATCAGTACCCTTGCAAAGGTTAAGATGTTTTTTTTCATATATCCCCTTAAATATAAAGTATGAGTTATACAGTAAAGGTAAATGTGGCTCCCTGGACTTAATTTAAAATAATTTTGATGGGTTCAATTTAGAGTATGCTTGAGAGCATGTACTAAGCTCAGGCCTGTATCAATGTCCAATTCTTATCAAACTACCAGTGACTTTTTAAATTTTATTTCATGTAGCTAACCCTGGATGGTGGAAGTATTACTGTCAACTAATGCAGGCTGCCAAACACTCCCTGCCTCACTCTGAGTTCTACTGCACCAACACCTTTTTCCTCCCTTACCTCAGGGCACTCCTCTGCTGCTCCCAAATCTAGTGTCCATTCTGATGGCTTCATTCCCAGGTTATTTTCATGATCCTCCTGCATGGTGAGAGCATGGACTCAGGTTTGGATGCAAGTATAAGTACATGGGACAGAATGGCGAAGGAGAGATTAGGAGGCTGTTGATAAGATTTTCACACAACATCGTTATATCGTTCCTTTACCGTTCCAAAGTGTAGTGGAATCATCATAACAGATAGACGATTCCAAAAGATTTTCACATGAGGCTGTTAGTGTTCTTAAAATGTTGATATATCAGAATTCAGCAATTCAACTGTTTTGAAATCGTTTTGTAATAATTTATTGCTGAATTCTGATATATCAATGTTTTAAGAACACTAACAGCTTCATGTGAAAATCTTTTGGAATCGTCTGTCTGTTATGACGATTTCACTACACTTTGGAACGATAAAGGAACGATATACCGATGCCGTGTGAAAATCTTTGATGTTTTTCTTTGTAAATATTGACAAGGGGGGCACAAAAAAAGGTGTTTCAGAGGAGTAAAAGATGGAAAAGAAAGGAAGAAATGAAAGAGATGAAAATAGAAACAAAAATAGAAGGGAACAGAGTTGGTACAATGGAATGAATGAAAGAAATGGGAAATGAAACTTATGGCATGATAGAAGGGATGTTAAACAAAGAAAAGAAATACGGAGAAAGAAGTGGAAGGAAGTTAAGCATGGATGTTCAAAGGAAGCAAAATAGTCATAATGCCACAGTTCTACTCTTAGAGAAGTGATGAGGGCTCTGCCATATTCACAAGACCTACAGCAACTAGAGAAGCTGGGAAATGGACTGTTCTTTCCAGCAATAGCTTGCATTCCCTGCTGGTTTCCTAGGAGAAATATTACCCTTTTTTTGGCCTTGTCCCATCTCCTTGCAAGCAGAAAATTCAGACTAATTCCAGTAATGTTCCCTCCTATATAAATACCAGTAATTTTGTTTATGCTTCTTCGGGTGGTGGTGGTGTTTGTCTTTAAGTAAAGTGGATAGGATTCTGGTTCAGCTACTAGTACTATTTGTTTTTGGTCTCTGGCCACTAAGGGCCTGTACAGACAGGCCAAAATAAAACTGCTTCAGGTCACTATGGAGGTATGCTGTTTAAATGATGTATGTGTCCTAAGAGTCCGGAAGCTGCACCTACTGCCAAGATTCTGGTCCATGCTCTAGTAGTATTGCGACTTGATTTCTGTAATCCTCCTGGCAGGGCTTCCTTCCTCTTTCTCACCTCTGTCCTTTAATTTCTGTTCAGCATTCAGCTGCACACATTATTACATCTGCCCACTGCTCCAACCATATCTCTCCTTTACTGTCATCCCTTCACTGGCTTCCCCTCTCCTTCCGTATTCAGTATAAGCTTCTGTTATTGACTTTTAAAGCCCTGCATGGACTGGCCCCTCCTTACTTATCAGACTTTCTTTCTCCTCACCTTCCCACCCATGCCCTCCATTCTGGTAATTAAGATCTGCTGTCTCAGCCTAGGATTTACACTGCCCCATCCTGGATTCATCCTTTTTCACTTGCTCCCCCTAACTTCTGGAATCTCCTTCCCCCACGAGCACAAGTCATCACTTCTTCAACCACTTTCAAAACTGAGTTGAAGGCCATCCTGTTCAGAGACGCATTCCCAGGCATTGCATGACTATCATTTGTTATTTGACGTTTTTAATTTGTTGCCTGCCTTACTTTATTGAACCTTTTCCTGTATTGTTATGTATTATTTATATGTATTATGCTATTATTTCTTAGATTGTACACCATGAGCAGGTTTACTTTTAACTATTTTATTGTTTGTATGTACAGCGCTGTGTAAATCTACAGCGCTATATAAAGAATAATAATAATAATAATAATAATAATAATAATAATAATAATAATAATAATAATAATGTCTCATTTCTAGGTAGACATGTGCATTATGGTAAATTTAATAGCAACACAGGATCTGCTTCTTACCAAGCCAGACTAAATACCTATTTAGTGTGTTCAGATCTCAGACAATGAAGATGAAACAAATCCAAGCTATTTCAAATCCAAGCCATTTTAGACAAGTCTACCTCCAGAATGTATCTAGAGGCCACAGTATCTCCCCCCCCCCGCCGCCTTTGTCTTGTGGTTCCTGGAGAAAAGAAGGTTAAGTGGTGATATGATAGCCTTATTTAAATATTTGAAGGGATGTCATATTGAGGAGGGAACAAGCTTGTTTTCTGCTGCTCCAGATAACAGGATCTGAAACAATGGCTGCAAACTACAGGAAAGAGATTCCACCTCAACATTAGGAGGAACTTCCTGATAGTAAGGGCTGTTTGACAGTGGAACACACTCCCTCGGAGTGTGGTAGAGTCTCCTTCTTTGGAAGTCTTTAAGCAGAGGCTGGATGACCATCTATTGGGGATGCTTTGCTTGAGATTTCCTGCAAGGCAGGGGGTTGGACTGAATGGCCCTTGTGGTCTCTTCCAACCCTACGATTATATGATTCTATGATTCTATGACACGTTACAGACCGCCCAAAGGGATGGCCTGTACCAACCCCTTTCCCCTGACAGATCGGGGCCTCAGCTGCCACAGCGGCAGCCCTGAGGCCCTGATCCGCCGCTTTTCCAGGCCGCGGGAAACGGCAAAAGGCCACTTCCCGCAGCCTGGAAAGGGGGTGTCCTTGAGGCTTCAAGCCCCAAGGACAACCCGACAGTGGCGGGGAAAAGAGAAAGGGGCTGCTCGGCCCCTTTCTGTTTTGTGTCGCTGGTGCAGCCGTGTAAAGCCGTTTCGGAGCTCCTTTCTGCGCCGTGGAAAGGGTGCCACAGGTGCCCTTCCACGGCACCAGGACATCACATCCGCACCACCCCGTTTGGAGGCGGCACGGTCGTGACGTCCTAATGGTGGCGCCCATGTAGAATTTGGAAGAGACACCCCTGGGCAACCCTAGTACGTACACAGTACATACTTAAAGGCCCATGCAGAATGGGCCTATGAATCTTTCCCCTCCTCACCTCAAAAGAACAGAAAGATTCAAAGTACAGTACTAGTCAGCAGGAAAAGCAGCCATCCAGACAGCCAGTCAGCATTGCTGAGAGTGACTGCAATATAGGGAACATGCTATAGGGCTCAAACTATTTTGTTCAGTACTATCTTTCTCTGACCCCCTTCCCCTTGCCTATGTCTCTGAGGAGGGGAGAAGGACTTCAGCTCATTACTGTCTACTCTGACTGTCAAGGTCTCAGCAGGGAAACATATTTTCCATCATTTACTTCCTTAATCCATATTCAAACTGGATATACAGTAATAGTGACTTGGCCTAGGACCTTTGCACTCTTTCAGTGATTAATGAAACATCCATTGTAGTCTTAACTGCACTGTAGTTATAGTGTGTTGGCTGACGTTATTTCGAGGGCTGCCATTTTTTATTTAGGTACCAACTGTAATAACAGATTCACAGCCATGGACAAAATATTTATGGCTTTAATAGTGTCACCATAACTGCTCAGTGGTCACATAGTAAGTGTCTGCAAGACCTTGCTCCTGTAATTTATTGTATCTGCCTCTGTAGGTAACCTGCCTGTCCAAGGGAAACAGAAATGATTTGTGGAGTGCTCAAGAAGCAGGTGCTGCTGGAAAAGGTCTCCACCCTATCCCTTCATCTGGCATGTGGAAGCTCTTCCTCAGAAAAGATCTACCTGTGATGGGAAAGTCAGTTTGTCCTATGAGACAGGAGTCTTAAAACTGGTTTTCCCTTCCTCCTGATATACAGTTTAGGCTTCACACAGCAAGTTCCATTTTGAATGAAAGACTGCAGACTGTACAAAAATACTTCAAAGTATTTTTGTGAGTAACAAAAAGTGAGTGTAGAAATAAACCCTGCCCCCACAAATGACAAGCATTATTATTATTATTATTATTATTATTATTATTATTATTATTATTATTATTATTTAGAAGGAGGGGGAATGGAATTGCATGAAGTCAGGGGAAACAATGGTCTTTGTTGGTATAAAAAGAAACAGCAAAAAACTGCAAAGAACAAAAGAATAAGACACTGGAGACAAACAAGGCAGTTGAGGATTTGGATCAAACAACAATACATGATAAAACTTCTAGTCAAATACAGTTTAACAGTCTTGGCCTTTTACGATAAAGTTTGTGATCTGGTCACATTAAACTTTCTTCTCTCATTCTTGTCGAAAGTCTTTTTGATCTCCTCATTGGCCATTCATAATCACTGCTGCTATCTGCCTCCAAGTCATTTTTGACTTCTGGCAACCCTATGGTTTTCTTGGTGAGTTTCTTCAGAAGAGGTTTGCAATTGCCATCCTCTGAGGCTGAGAGAGTATGACCTGTTCAAGGTCACCCAGTGGGTTTTTATGGCTGAGCCATGATATGAACCTTGGTCTCCAGTCTTAGCCCAATACACAAACCACTGTGCCATACTGACTTTCTTAATCACAGTATTCCACAATATGATACAAATTTAAATCCCTTCTAATTTTTCTTGTAATATCATTGTTCTCTGATTGTATAAGTGCCTTGCTATGTGAAATTTTTTAAACAAAATATTTTATTCAAGAATATAAGTAACTAATAATAATATATCCTCGGTACTCTAACTTCTTTCCCAATGTTATGTCATTATGAATTTGCCACCCAGTCCTGCACAGAGCTTTAAGCAAACGTTCACTTATATTGCAAAGGTACACTTTTACTGATGCTGGGGGGAAAGGAATATACAACAGAACGTATTTTTTTAAAGTAGTGTTTCTTGTCCTAACAAATCTCCTCCAGTGTTGTCTAACTGAAACTATTCTGTAGAAAGAAAGAGGAAGAAAACTGAGCCTTTGACGATCGTCCCATTTATACATTTTGCTACAAACTGCTGCGTTTGCACAATTTCCAATTTTAAACACATTTCATAAAATGTTTACAAGACTGTGGGTTGCTTATATTTTTTTCTTCTATTTTTTCTCTTTTTCCCCCTGAACAGAAGGGGCCCATGTGGTGGTGGTAGAGAGCATATCAGGAAAGCAAGGTGAGGAGACTGGTCAAAACCTTCTCACCCAGAGCTACCATTGTGAACCAAATCACCTCTTGAAGATGGTACTGACACTTTCAAAGCCATAGGAGATAGAATACCTGAATCTCCAGGGCAAATATAATTTAGCCACATGCTTACTGCTTATTAACACAGTTGCCTCTTTTGGAAACGTGAAGTGTTAAGACACTGGAGACATTTTATTCACCACATCTATTTGAATACTTCTTACTAACTTCCCAAGAACTTGTTTTTTTCTCTTGCTGAATGAATTCACTGTTAAGGGTAAACTTTGAAATGACACTTCACCTAAGTGTTTTTGGTGCCAGTATTTTCCATTCACTTAGTCATAAATCAGCATAATTGGACTCATGGTTGCCACAGACTGGCATTAATTAAGACAAAGGATAAAGCCTATTTTGTGAGCATTTCCACATTGGGCTGTATTTAATATCCTAATATTCTCAGGCAAAAATTATTAACCCTATATCACTGGCAGTAAATGTCCAATAGCATATTTTCAAAGTAGTTATTACTATGAGTGAATGAATAACTGAATGAGTCTCTGTGTGTGCATGCACACAGACAGACACTATCACACTTCACAGTTATAGAAATATGATTCCACTTTAACTGCCATGCTTACATGGAACATGGAATTTCCATGTTCCTATAATCCAGTCTAACTCAAACCCTTTCCAATTGTCTCTTGTCAAGCCCACTTCCAAATCAAACTCACAAGTGTTATAGCAAGCAATAGCAAGTAGATTTTTATATCACTTATCAGTGCACTTAAGCACTCCCTAAGCGGTTTACAAAGTGTAAACTAATTGCCCCCAACAACCTGGGTACTCATTTTAGCGACCTCAGGAGGATGCAAGCCTGAGTCGAGCTTGAGCCCTTTTGCTGGTATTGAACTCACAACCATATGGTTTGTGAGTAAGTGGCTGCAGTACAGGCATTTAACCACTGCGCCACCAGGGTTCTTTATAGAAATTTCAAACATTCCATCAATCAACAATCATTTCAAGCCAAGATGAGACTTGTATTTTGGATATACCATGAGAAAACATGAATTAATATTTTTTTAAAAAAAAAAATCAATGCTTGGCTAGGGAGAAGGTAGTAGGAACAGTAGGAACATTACAGGTGGATGAACTAAATCAAGGAAGCCACAGCTCTGAATTTATATTTATTTTTTATTTTATTTATAAGACTTGAGCAGGGCTGTTGATGACAGGGCGACTTGGAGGGCTCTCATTCATAGGGTTACCATAAATGGGAGTTGTCTTCATAGCAGTTAACAACAACAATAGGGTGAGGAAGATGGTTGGAAAGGAGTGGATGGAGCCTGTTCTGGATGCAATTGAGCAAGGACCATGGTGACCACACAGCGTGCTCTCAAAGCAGGACACTGCCTGCAATCACAAGCTGTGCTGCCCAGGAGCCAAATTAAAATGCCTCCTTTTTAGAGCAGCTTTGGGCTCCTTTTGGCAGCCTTGTAGTGGCTTCTGGCCACTTTGGGGGAATGCACTGTGTAAATACTATGCACTCAAAGTAGCTGCAAGTGGTGTTACTGGGGCCAATGTTATATATCAAAATGCTACCATTTTAAAATGAGGTCCCTTAAATAGACAGTGCTGTTTTTCACATAAAAATCACCATTAGCCACTTGGACCCAACCTTTCAAACTGATTATCTTCTCCTTATTGAAATCTGCCCAAGTAACTTCTCTTGTTACAACAGATGAAGCCCTTTACCTGCTTATTTACAAGACTGAGAGTATCTTTAGGAAAGTATAAGCATTCAGTATTTTATACAGACTGAGTTTGTGTGGTCAGAACTGAACTGTATACATATCATGTATCATTCTTATCTTGTTAAAATGTATAGTTTTTTATACATTAAATCACTTTAATACAGTTTATAAACTTTTTTTTATGTTTTTCCATCATATGAACTTGCCTTTCCCCCCACCACATCATTATTGTATCTTCTTATTACCTAGTTGGAGAAACGAAAAATAAAAACCCATAATCCAGAAAAGTTTTCATAATTTTCATAAGTGCAGGGAGGAATATTGTTATAGATGTGACATCTTAACTTTTTTTTTAATTGGAGAAAGTACCAGGAGAAGGCATTTGTTTCCTAATTAACTAGTTGGAAATGTCAAGTTCAGGCCAAAATATAAGAGAGACACAAAGTAAGAACTTCAAGCTCTTTCTTCCTTGACCTTCTAACCTGCAATTTAGATTATGACCTTGCATCTGTTTTTATCGTATAATTATACTTGCTGATTGTTTTATAAAGAAGTTATTTGGCATCCTCTCAATCTACAATCTCTTTGATGTGTTCCTAATTACTATTTCTTATCTACTTCTATTTTTCATGGTTCAAGAGACAGAGTACATTGTAAGAAGTGCTGGAAATGCTTTTATAGCCTCATCTACTTTACAGTTTCCTTGTCTAAGTGGGTCCTCAAAATAAACTGAAAACAGTAAATTCATCACCTTGACTAAATGTTTCTTTGCTTTAAGTACTGAGTTTTCTTGTTTATGTCCTTGGCTCTTATTTTTCTAGTATCATTCCTAAAAAATCTCACTTTTTAAGACAGAAAATTCTCAATGTATCACCATTACATTTTACTTTCCCTCACTGGAGATATGGCAGAAGAAATTGGGTTTCATATCATTAAAAATGTGTTCAAAGTAATAAAAAACCAAATACTATAACATTAAAATAGTATTTTGGGTGGTCCCTCCACATTTGCTGCAGTTAGGGGTGACCAACTCTTATGAATGTGGAAAAAATGCAAATAAAAAGACTGTTCTTTTTAACTGAGAGAACACCTCTTGAAGAATCTCCAGGTCCTCCAGTGCAACTCTGTGGCCAGCAACTGCCAGAAGATGATCATAGAATCATGCTGGAAGACCAACAAATGCCTAAAGAAGTGTTTTCTCTAACTACTTCTAGGTTCTCCAGCACAACTCCATGTTCTCCAGCAAAGGACGGGGGGAGGCATGGGAGAATTCCATCTGCTCATCTCACTGTACACAAGCCTTTAAGAACACCAAGCCAGCAACCACACTTTCTTTGTTTTTTATCTATTTCTGTCATAAGTGGCTATATGGGACAAAAAGAAATCTTTGACCCAGCGGTGTCATCAAAACCTAGCTGAGTTTCACACCTTTTATAATACTATGAGAAATCTTGATGATTTTTCCAAAGAAGTTTTAAAATTGCAGATTTAAATCAGAAATAAATAATAAAATTGTGTGTGGGGGGGGGGGGGAAAGTTCCTATGTGACTAAAAGATCTCTGTTGTTGTTGTTGTTGTTGTTGTTGTTGTTGTTGTGTACCTCCAAGGTGAAATGATAAGTAAAATTTAAAGCCATAAGATTGCTTGTTTTTGTAAGCAGTTTGGAATTAACAATGGATTAAAGAACGAGACTTGTTTGTTTTGCAAAAGCAGAATTGTTTTGGCTTGGAGAATTATTTCATTGAAAGCAATCTGAATAACAAGAGAGGTGATAGGCTGGGCTTTGTCCTTGCTAAACTGTATGGAAGGAGTTGCTATGGAGAGAGATACTGAAAAAATAAAACTTTCTGAAAAATGACTTTAACAACTTTAGATTGAACTTTAGATTGATGGATGACACAACTGAAGTTGGAGAACTGCAGGATGCAGAGTGGTAAGTAAAGGAAGCAATGGGTCCTGGAATGGAAGATAAGGACTGGGAAGTCAGACTGGCATGTAAAGAGATAATTATAATAGAGGTTTGTGGCTACACTGGGAGGATTATGTAGATCTGGAGATGATCATGGAAGAGCTAGGGAAGAATGTTGGTGACATTAATGGTTACACAGAGTGGAGGAGTGACATAGAATGTGGTGAGTGTGGTGACATGGAGGGGATTTGGAGGGACAATTATTACATTTGGTTTTTACTTTGTTATACAGTGTGCCCGTGCCATACATGAGAGAAGCCATGCAACTATAAGACATATGGCTTGAGTCCATGGCACACACACTGTGTGCCACCATGAGCACATGCCCCATTGTTTTCAGTGGGTTGCAAGCATACATGGAATTTTCCTTACACGGGAGGGGGGATCCAGAATGGATCCCCCATGTAAGGGAAGGACCCACTGTATGGAAGGAGGGGGAAATGAGGATTAAAAAAGACTAAAATCAACATGAATGTTTCTTATGAAATGATGTCCCTTCCCATGGTGTTATTTAATTTAAGGAAATGTACTTAATTTGTACAATTGCAAATGCTTTGTTTAAAAAAACCCAAATATTAAATTCAAGTAGGAAATAGTATAGAAACAAGGATTGTTTTTTCTGGATTTAAGATGTTAATATAGGTCTCATTGTCTGATGCTGATTTAGTGTGAAGAAATGGATTATAAAGCAAACTGCCTGGAAAAGATGTCTTCCCCAACATAACATTTTCACTAAGGACTGAAACAACATGCAGGCATCTGACTAACATCTCCAATTGTTGTTTTTTCCCCCCTTCTGACGAAGAAGCCTATGGAGCTTCAAAAGCTTGAAAAGAATGCATGGGAACCTTTAATCACTTTTGTTAAAAAGGAAGGTATAGCATCCAACTTTTATTGGTAAAATTTGAATTGTTGAAGCTAGAATGAAACCGAAAGAGGGTTGGTAAAGCTGAAACACAAAATATAACTGAGAAAGAAAGCATTGTAAATATATTTAATGCGCATGTGAAACATATCGAAAAAACGTAATGATAACACGGCAAGTGAGGAATGCATAGTTAAATATATTTGTATTAATGTTTATATCTTGGCACAATAAGGTCACAATGTTTCTCCTAGGAAGTCAGAGTTACTGTAGTCTTGTATTTTGTTAATGTCAGTTTTATGTATATTATGTTTCGGTATTTGTTTACATATTGTATTGTGTTGTTATTGTTTTTAATCCAATAAAAAATTTTTAAAAAGCTTGCAACAAGTATATTGTGCATTTTGGTTGGTCATTAAAGATATCACTGATGGATTTTTGTTTGTATTTGTTAAAGCTACCCGTGAATGTTTTCAAAAAACAAACTGTTAAGGCTGATTTATATGGGTTTTGGTGGCTTAAACCTGAAACAGACAGGCTTAAAAAGTCTGAAACAAACAGGCTTGGGGGCATGGTGATTACATGATGCATGCCCCCAACCCATGTGGAAGCCATGCTGAGTCTGTACCTAATGTGGTCCAAAAAGCTTCATGCTATGGACCATTTGGGGTGGTGGCAGCAGGCACCCTTGGGGCTGCTGTGGCATCAGGGTGATTGGGCCAGGAGCAGCTACTGGCCACTCCTTCCTGCCCCCTCCCCCCCATTTCATCTCTCAGTCAACTAGAAGGGAGAGGAATCTGAAAGTGGGGTATGTAAAGAAATACTTAAGGAAAGCTGAAACCGAAAAATAATTTAAAAGATGTAAGAGATTTATATTAAAAATAATGGGAACAGTGGCCCATTACAGATGGGCTATATAGTACGCGCAGAGCGCGTACTAGGGTTAGGAAGGGGCGGTGCTTCTGCACAAAATGGCGGCAGCCGTTCCACATGGCCGCTGCCATGACGACGTCACAACCGCGCCGCCTCTATACGGGGCAGCGAGGACGTGAAGTTGTCACTCCATGCCAGGGTGCTTAGTGTGCCCTCCGTTTCAGAGCTCCTTCCTGGTTTGCGCCGCTGGGCGCAGCCTTCACACGGCTGCGCCCAACGGCGCAAAGGAGAAAGAGGCCAAGCGGCCCCTTTCTCCTCCTCCCCGCTGCCACGGGGTGTCCTTGGGGCTTGAAGCCCCAAGGATACCCCTTTCCAAGCTGCGGGGAAGCAGCCTTTTGCTGCTTCCCCGTAGCCCGGAAAGCGGCGGATCGGGGCCTCAGCGGCTGCCGTTCTGGCCACTGAGGCCCCAATACACCGGGGAAAGGGGCAGGTGCAGACTGCCCCAAACAGGCGGTCTGTAACCCGCCAATGTAACTTTTTTCTCTGGCTGGCTGGGAAATAGAGCTGATGCTATGACAGAGTGATGTTACATGGAAAATTGAGATGGGGTAACTTGATGAGTTTAATAGAAGCATTTACATCTGAGAGGCAAGGTGAAATAGTTCTCCTTAACGTAATTTAGAGGATGAGTAATAACAACAGTTGATAAGTCCGCAGACTTGAAAATCTGTGGAGGGGCGACCGCCATTAAACCCAAAATGGATCCCCCACGAGTTCCAAGGAGTGACTGTATATTAATACTTGATTGACTTTCTGTAGGGAACACATTTATTAATGTCTAGATATAATTTTGATTATTAACAATTATACCTTATAGAAAGGAGGTTGATTATTTATTGTATGAGAGGGATATTGATGGATCTTACAGTTTAGTTTAATTACTGTTGAAGAGAAGATTGGAAACCACTTTTATCTGTCTCTTCTTTTTTTCTTTCACTTTGTATTTACTTTTTTCTCTCTCTTGTATTTTTTCTGTTTTTTGTGTTCTAAAATTATAAAGAAAAGTGATTCTTCTTTAAAGTTCTGTGCATCAATTTGAGTGTCTATCATATATAAGCCTAAAAGTAACAGACTTAAATGTAAAGTATATTGCAAAAATCTTCAGTTACCTCACAGTTGCTATAGTTTAAAGAAATAATATTGGATGTACAGTTAAAGAAGCTCAAAAATTACATAAACTGTACTGGCTCTGATTTTTTAGGATTTTTTTAAAAATCAATTCACTATTTCCATTTTTCTATTTATGACACTACACTTTAGTTTATAACAAAAACAGCCATTTTCAATTTTTATAATGAAAAGAATTCATCTTAGGAAATTCAACAGGAGTGATAACTTGCTATGCTTGTGGAGGTTGTCTGGAAAAATATCAAAGCAGCCTTTGTCCCATCCACAATCAATAGTAACATGATCTTGAGAAAGCTGCATGATGTAATGTTTCTGAATGCATATTTTACAGCTTTTCATCTTAGTAGGTGCCTGCGTGAGGACATCATGGTCCAAAGAGTTGCAATTTATTCACATTTTGATTATGGTGGAATGCTTTAATACCAGCAGCAATTATGCTTTAGTATGATTTGAGTGCATGAGTGTGAGAAATAGCTTTATAAAAATGGCTTTCCTCTGCTTGTTACAAGTTCAATTATTACTCTGTTTAGCATAGTTTTATCTATACCAGCCTTTCCAATGTGGACATTATGGCTGGGGATGATGTGAATTTCAATTGAGGGTTGGTCCACACTAACACAAATGTAAATGCATTTAGGGGTAGCTGTGTTGGTAGCAAATCCAATAACATCCAAACAATGATACCTTTATTGGGCCAACCAAATTGCACAATTACATATTGCAAGCTTTCAATGTCACACTGGTTTCTTCATCTGGCAAACAGGAGAAATACATTTAAGATGTTAGTCGTAGGCCTGCATTTTGTGTTTTCAGTTTTAATTCAGATGTTTATAAAGAGCCCCAGCATTCTGCTGCCAAATTGGCACTGTTTCTCCAATCCTGTCAATATGTGGCTATAGGACTGCTCTGCCCAAGAATTAATTAATTGGTATATTCTGCCAATTAGCTTATTAACTAAAGATTTAAAATGTAGATTTTAAATCAAAGATGAATGTAAATTAGTGCTATTAGCATAATGCTTCTTAATTGTCTCATATCTTGATCACTGTAATGCTAGCTTTGCTAGAAGCAGAAGATGTGTTACCATAAATTTTCCATTCTGTGGTATCCATGATGGATTTCTTTCTCAGGGAAACAGCCTACCATTATTCTCTGTAAATAGGAGTTCAGCAGTACATATATAAATATATATCTTTACAACATTACACTGTAATTCATTTATGTTGGTCAGTTCCTTGCTCTCATTCTCATAAAAGTCTGAACAAAATGACAACTTATAATTCAAGTAAATGAGTATGTGTAGTAACATCCTGAGGTTGTGATATGAAGGGGACATTTGTACATTGTTTGGTGAGATCATTTATTTTAAAATAGATTTTTTTTCACCTAATGGTCTTACATATTTGTGAAACTGGGGTGTTAATTTTCACACTACACAATTATAGCAGAATGATTCCTAGTTAACTGCCTTGGCAACATCCTATGGTATCCTGTGGTTGTACTTTGGTGAGGTAAAGAAGGTCTTTGGCTGAGAATTCTAAAGACCCTTCTTTAAACTGCAAATTCCAAGATAGCATAGGGTGCAGCCATGGCTGCTAAAATAGAATCATAGTGTTATAATACCTGGAAGTAATTGATTTGAACACAGTTGTGGTTATTTTTCATATACAGGATTACATTGGAAGACAGCAAGCTAGAGCCTTTTCAATACCAACAGAGCGTAAAATTCCACTATTTACCCCTCATGCTATTACTAGATCAGGACTATTCTAGGCCCTGAGATTTCAGGCCAAAAATTTGAAACCTGAAGATGACCTCTAGTGATGTTACAGGAGGTGGACCTTGGTGATGCATGAGAGTAGGGTAAAATATTCACCAGCCAAACCTACACAAAAACAACAACTAAGGAAGAAAATTATGAGATCCATTCCCCTGTGAAGAGATTCTTCGCCCTCACTCTGAGAACTGGAGAAAATGATCTGGGCCCTGAGACTCAGAACCAGGCCCTGAAATCTGGGAAGCCTAGAGACAACAGAGGTAGCAATGACATTTAGGCAGCAGTTCCAAGCCAGTCTAGTTGCTCTCCACATCATGGACTGGAATGGTATCTTCATGTTGGGGCATCCTTTAAACCAGCTAGCAAAGGGGAACTGTGTGTGTAAGTGGGTAACGGATACTTCCTACACAGGTGTGTAAAGGGTACAACTGCTGGCACTACTCTGTATGTTGCCTTAATTGAATTCTGGACTAAGAGAGACTCCACAAATGCTGTCATCTGGGATATAAACTAGATTTTATTTCTAGCTCACTTTTCTTTTAAGCAAACAAATACAGCAACCCAGTCACAGCATTAAGAAAGCAAAAAATCCTGATGACCTTTATATCTAAAAGAATGCACATCATACCCTATTTAATTCACAGTGAGGTAAGAGGATAATTTAAGAAAATAATCTCTTGCTATAGACTTATTTAATAACTCATAGACTGTTCTCTTCAAGCACCAAATACAGGCAGTTGTCTTCAACAGCAACCTCAAATTAGAATTAAGGCTGAGTTCTTTTCCTTTGCTTTTTGTTAAAAAAAAATAAAAATTAAAAAATCAGTGAGTTGGAAGAGTGAGTAGACAGTAATTGCTTAACTATTTGCCTTCAAGTTCTTTTGCATTTCTAAAATGCCCTCCTTCTCAAGTTGCTTTCACTCAAGGGGAACAGGAAGATACAGAACTCTGTATCTTTTCCTTGCATTTCTATTCTTTTTGTCTTAACTCATCCCCACTCATGTAGTTTCAGCCTTGATAACATTTCTAGAACAGTGTCAGATGGCACTGTTCATTAGCTGAGTGTTGCAGGAGTAGTAGGATCAGATTAATAAGTTTAATATTTCTCACTTTGATTTAGGGAGCAAAACACAGAATGCTAGAGAAAGCAAAAATAATGTTAATAATGCATAGAAAGCTTTTTATAGACTGAAGCTTCAAGTTTGGGGGAATGTGATTAGTGTTTCTATTGGAAATTGGCAGTTTTGGGTCACTAACCTAATCTAGCATGAAGAAAATGAGCGAGTAAAGAAGGGCAACCATGAAGCAAATTTAAGGCATGGTTATTTGAAAAGGAGACTTGACTATATCAAGTATAGAAGATTAAAAGTCTCAGTGTCACTGTTACTCTGTCACTGTACTTGGTCATTATGTGATAAAGTAGGAGATGAGAGTTAAACAAAACTATAAGTAATGAGGCTTGCTTATCTTCCACTCACTAAAGAAAAGGTTTTAGAAAGGAAGGTTGTTTCAGTTTTAAGCATATCCATACTCCCTAACATTTGACAGATGAAAACTGGAACACGTGGTCAATCACCATTAGACAGTGGCCAACATGCCAAAAAGTATTAATTAAAGGGGGACATTACATGCTTGGAGAGGTTGCAACATTTTGCTTTTGCCTGTATTTACAAGGAAGGGAAAGATTCTACCCCTCCTCTCTTCTTTCCCTGCTCACTGAATTAATTGCATACAAAGTACTTTTGCACTTAGAACTCAGTTTGCAGCAACTGGAGTATGCTAGGAAAAGGGGGAAAGTGGGAGGAAAAGGAATTGGGGCATTTTAAAATAAGTTGGAAAAGTGGAATTGCAGAGTGGCCAAATATTCAATAATTAATCAGGAGTAACTGTCATATCCAGGACCTTTGGAGCATTGTTAGCACACCCAACATGCCCCGCCCCATGCTGGCTATGGGGTCTTCATATTTGAATATTGTAATATCTAGAGCCAGGAATATGAAAAACCTAGGTAGTATCTAAAGCAAGGTTAAATGGTTGTTCTGATCACTGATCCAATAACTGGAAAATGTCTTAAATACCTGACATTTTCTCACATTTTTAAGAACTCATAAAATCTATCTTCTGAGCCAAGTAGAGATTTTTCAGGGCATACTGCATCCTCCTCAAAAGCATTAGTCACCATTTTTCACTATGGTGCAGTAAATTTAAAAAAGAAGAAAGGTACCCGTGTTTTTGAATCTTTACACACACACACACACACACACACACAATTTTTAAACTTTTGTTTAAACTTTGTAACTATTGCCTGCTTTTTTTTATTCCTTTGACAGATGGCCTGCTTTCAGGAGCATTTTCTTCACAACTAGAATGTCAATATTTTAGCAGTTTGAAACCCACTGTTTACAATTAAACTTGTCACTGTGCAGGGTGAGTTCTTCAGAATTTCATGTTGCCTGCACTTTGCTTCCACTGCTGTGCATTTATATTTATACTGAGAGTTATGTCAGTCTGTTTATAAAATATATTTGGATTAACAGGTGATCTATATAATTCTACATTCCATATGGTGTGTGGCACTATTTTCTCACTTTCAAAATGTACATTAGGGAAGCCACCGTTCTTTAGACTGCACTACACACTAGAATTTATCTTTATTCCCACCAGATCTCATCTAGAAAGGAAGCCTTTTTCAATTATTTTCAGTTATTGTTTTCACAGTGTTATCAAGTCAATAATCTGATATCCTCTCTCTCTCTCTCTCTCTCTCTATATATATATACTATATATCAGTCACATTTCTATACGGGAATCTCATTTTATGCTCTGAACCTACTGTTTCCACTTTGAATTACCACAAGATCACCCACCCAGTATTTCTGAAGGTCATGGCACATTTGAAGGGCTGTGAAAAAAAATCTGAAATAACTTTATACATTGGTTCTCTATCTGTGATAATCCGTTGCATGTTGGCATCACCCAGCATTGGCTGGTGGCTTCCTCGTCAAAAAGGTAGTGATTCTCTGGTCCAGGTTTTAGTCCAAACTTTAAAGAAACTATCCAAGGTGCTAAACCCTATCTCCCAAATAGGTTCTAGATATGGCTTAGTTCATTGAAAGTTTTAACTAAAGCCTGGAGCAGATTCATTGCTTCACTGACATGGAAGCCATTATCCTCCACTAACTCAACTCATATAACATTGTCTGTTAAATTAACTGATATATTTGATTTTATGTCAGTGGCTTGGGGTAAGGTAACTTATGCTCTTTGGATGCATTGTCAGCCAGTGAGCTGGCCTGTTCATTAACTAAAATGACCACCTGCGAGAAAGTGATGACAGGAGAAAATCATAAAAGGTTCAAAAAATCAAATGTTTTGTGATGGCACCATCTGTTTACTTCCAATACCCTTCTCTCTCTTCTTGGACCATGTTCTTCAACAAAGAGGAGTGATGAAGTAATAACCTATGCTCCAAGGTTTTTCAGCTCTCCACCTAGCGCCTCAGAGTCCTTTTTGACATGTTGAAGTCTATCTTTTGCAGCATCATTTGTTCTCAAATGGATCAGAAGGAGGGGTCAATAGATTTGATGAGTCTTGTCAATGTCTGTTTCATCTGGAAGACGCTACAACCCTAGAGACATTGTGTCAGGCCCATACACCACTGTTTCTGCTTCTTTCAGCAGGGAACTGCCTACCACCATCACACTTCTCTCCTTCTCCTAATCAAAGGGAAGCTTGAAACTGATTGTATATTTCCAAAGGTTCAGCATAGATCCAGATAGTTCGGCTCTTGTGTTTCACCCTCTTCCAAGTATTTGCTTGCTGTGTTTCACAATTTTTCTCTTCCTTAGATGTATTCCCTATATATTATCTTCTCAGTAGAGCTTCTCTGCTCTGTTCAAAAAGACTCCATCCACCCTGATAAGTTTGAATGCAGTTATGTGGTTCTCAGCCTATTGTACTTCCATTTCCATCACTGCAATCAACTTGCACTGGCTGCAGTATAGCTCCTCACATCAGGGAAGAAGAGAAACATAGCACATGTGTTGCAGATCATTGCAGCAGCTCCCTCACAATTCATGTTCAGTCATCCCATGTAGCACTCTGCACCTTCTCAAACTTCCCTGAAAAATGCCTGCTGTCCTGTACACTGAGCTCCAAAGAATGAAGAAGCAGCTACCGTATATATTCAACTGTAAGTCAAGAAATTTATGACCCAAAATTGCCCCTAAAAGTTTGGGGTAGATTTATAGAAGGGTCAACTGATCAGCAGTGCTTAGAAGGATCCCAAAGCAAGCAAGCCTGACACCCCAATCTCCCTTGAACACCAATTCCTTCCCCCCTCCAGTCTGTTCTCCGAGCCTTGCTTTCCCAAGGAAAAAGTCTCCCATTTAAATCCAATTGCTTTTCTTTTGCAAGCCTTGGTTTTCCAAGGAAAAACACCTCCAATTTAAATCCAATTGCTTCTCTTTTGCAAGCCTTGGTTTCTCAAGGAAAAACCTCTCCCATTTAAATCCAATTGCTTCTCTTTTGCAAGACCTGGCTTCCCAAGGAAAAATCTCTCCCATTTAAATCCAATTGCTTCTCTTTTGCTCCCTTTTGCAAGACCTGGCTTCCCATGGAAAAACCTCTCCATTTAAATCCACTTGCTTCTTTTCTCAATCTGATGTTAAATCCTCTTCTCCAGCACCTGGGAATTGGTTGGGAGAGGTCCAGAGAAGGAGAGATGGAAGTGGTATTTCCCCCTTTCCATCCTTCCTTATAGCCCCCTAAACTTTACCCTCGACTTATTCATGGGTCATAACAAAATCCAGGATTTTGACCCTGAAACCTTCCCTCGACTTATACATGAGGTTGACTTATACATGAATATATACAGTATATAAAGCAAGTGGCTGCTACATCCACCCCCAGACAAGGTAGTAACTCACTTATTCTCAGGCAAATGCATGCTGTGCTTGGGGAGAGTACCTGGCCCCAAACAGACAGCTCAGTCAAACAATGATCCTTAACCATAAAGACGCAAGCTCACCTTATTGTCTTACACCAATCTCATGCAAAATTCCTGTTGTCCTTGTCCTGTTAGCCAAGCCCCTGTTTGCCACCAAGAGTCATCAGTCATTATTTGTCTGTACTGTGAGGTGACATGAAAGTCAGGAGTGTTGGAAATCATTGCTGTGCAAATGCAACATTGTGCCAATGTGTGGCCACTGCTGTTGATTTATGTTAGTAGGGCTGTAAGTTTACGTAGGAACCCTTTCTGTTGCTGAAATATAACAGTAGGATGTCCTATCTGTCCTGAATTCCTAGGGTGGGACCACTAGAATTTTTTCCTAATAAGTTTCTTCAGTGGACACTGCTGTAATATCAAAATATCCCTGGTGGCTCAGTGATTAAATGCCTGTACTGCAGCCACTCATTCACAAACCACAAGATTGTGAGTTCATCACCAGCCAGGGGCTCCAGGTCAACTTAGCCTGGCATCCTTCCATAGGTCGCTAAAATGAGTAACCAGCTTACAATTTATAAACTGCTTAGTACATTGGTAAGTGGTATAAAATGTGCTTGCTATTGTTATTGCTACCTCGGGGGGGGGGCACAACATTTCTGTTTCCTTATTAGAAGTTCTCTTGTGTTTTTGTCCAATCATTTCCCCACCAAAAACATGTATTAGAGCTAATACACTCCAAATGGTTTAATGCATTTCCATTATTGAATATATTAAATATATTTCCGTTATTAACTGCAGATTGCTTAGAAGGAGGCTTGAAAGGAAAGTTCAGTGACCTTTTAAAAAGAAGAAACTCAGCTGGTCACAGATCCTCAGCCTCTCTGAAGTGAACCTTTCACTGTAATGTCTTCCACTCGCTCAGTTTGGCTTAAAAACAATCTCATTCACCACGGTAATGGCCTGACCCAGAACTGTAAGTTCTTATTCCTACAAACCCTCAAGCAGAGCCATATTGATAGAAGAAAATGGAATATTCAGAAAAGTAGTTAAAGGTTCAGCTGCTTATCTAAAACCATTTCAATTACAATAGCTAGATGTCATATTGTATCATGTCAGTATTATAAATACTATGAAACCTTTTCCAGTTTAGAGATAGCCACTCCGTTTCCTGAATCATAGGGACATTAACTATACAGTCAAATTCAAATATCTCTTCCATGTCTTAAAACTAGAGGAGGGCTGGGATGCATAATCATGTAATACCAGATGAATTTAGCCATTGTGGCATTCTGGCAATGAGATGGCTTATCTGGCAATAACCGTTGTCACTGCTTGTTCTGTCATCTAGGATTGCCAGGTCAGCATCTCCTAAAATTTCAGGGCCAAGTGCTTGTCTTAACTTGTCCTATGACCAGGAGAGAACTGAAAACATCATTTCCAGAGGCCTTAATCTGCAGTTCCCAGAGCCCTGATGTACAGTTTGGATGGGTGCTGCCAGGCTTTAAAAAAGTGGTCTTTGAAGTTATCGTTTGACATTAGCAATGTCAGCACCCCAATGTCCCCATAATACATCCTGATACCTCTATATTTTTATATGGCACATCTGGAAGCCAGCATGTGCTTTTGAGGTCTTTAAGCACACAAAAAGTAGTACATGAATGAGGCACATAGACCCTAAGAAGTGTGGACAGCTCAGGTGACAAACATAAAGGATGAAAGGGTTTTGCTAACAATGCAATGCTGCCCATCACTCTCTGCATTTGCTACTGAAACATAAAGCAAAGGATGGGTTCTTACCAACAGATCAAACAAGACCACATTCCTCCTATACTCCCCACTGTGTTTGCAATTGCCTTTCCTGTCCATACATTTGGGATGCCTTAGATCCTTTCACTACTTTGTTTAGTCAATTGTTTAGTCACCAGTCAAAGGCATGGTACAAACCACCAACAAGCGGCATATCAGTGCCAGCATTAGCGTTAGGGAGTGCACACCATGTATACACGGGCACCGCCATTGTTACATAAGCACCATGCGACGTCCACACAGCACACTAGTTACACCACTGCAGTGTAAAAAGAACCCGCTTTTTGTGGGTTCTTTTTCCACCGGTGAGAAGCCACGCAGTTTGACTGCTGTGGCTTCCCTCCGGTGGAAAAACCACCGCCGCCAGCCCAGACCTTCAAGTAGTTATATACTGGGCCAAACTGACCCTTTCCCATCTTCTGGATTTAAAAACAATCCACCACTTCAGAATCCCTTTTTTGGTCCTTCTGAAGGGCTGTTTAAGCTTTGTTTCTCATGAAACCACCTTTAGTCTGGGCCTAGTTTTAAGGTATAAATAAATAATCTCTTTGCACACAGTTGATCTCATAACTGAGCTCTGTGATACAGACTCTTGTATGAGCCACTTTTGCTTTCCATAAACCAGTGTTTGGGACAGGTAGATATCACTCTCAAACAAACCCTCAGTCTCTGAGCCCCTTTCACATTTCCTTTTCAGTAGCTTGGATGCCGGGTGTTAGAGTGAGTTATTCTTGTGTGCATGCTCTTTCATATTTCTTCCAAATAAAGGTTCTCTTATTTTTTTCTTTATTTGGTATATTTATATCCCGCCCTTCAGCCCTATGGCTCTCAGGGCGGCTTATTTATTATTTTTTAACCAGACAGTTCCCTGCCCTCAGGCTACATCTAAAAGACACGACACAAAGGAGAAGGGAATGGTGAGGGGGGGAGGGGATCAGTCCAGCATTCTTCTCTCCTCTGAGGCCTGGACCAAGGCAGATGGACGGCGGGGAGGGCTCTGCTTCTTCCAGGCAGGCCTGTTGGAGCTCGACTGCCTCTCTCCCCTTCCAGATGGGGTGAAGGGGGCTGGTCTTCTTGAAGAAGGCAGTTTGAGCTCGACGCTCTCTCTCCCCTTCCAGATGGTGGCTGAAGGGAGGGCTGGTCTTCCTTGAGAAGGTGTTGGAGCTCGACGCCTCTCTCCCCTTCCATATGGTGGCTGAAGGGAGGCTGGTCTTCTTGAGAGGGTTGGAGCTTGACTGCCTCTCTCCCCTTCCAGATGGTGGCTGAAGGGGGGCTGGTCTTCCTTGAGGAAGGCAGTTGGAGCTCGACTGCCTCTCTCCCTTCCAGATGGTGGCTGAAGGGAGGGCTGGTCTTCCTTGAGGAAGGCAGTTGGAGCTCGCCTGCCTCTCTCTCCCCTTCCGATGGTGGCTGAAGGAGGGCTGGTCTTCCTTGAGAAGGCAGTTGGAGCTTGCCTGCCTCTCTCCCCTTCCAGATGGTGGGTGAAGGGAGGGCTGGTCTTCCTTGAGGAGCAGTTGGAGCTCGACTGCCTCTCTCCCCTTCCGATGGTGGCTGAAGGGAGGGCTGGTCTTCCTTGAGGAAGGCAGTTGGGCTCGCCTGCTCTCTCCTCCCTTCCAGATGGTGGCTGAAGGGAGGGCTGGTCTTCCTTGAAGAAGGCAGTTGTAGCTTGCCTGCCTCTTCCCCTTCCCGATGGTGGCTGAAGGAAGGGCTGGTCTCCTTGAGGAAGGCAGTTGGAGCTCAACTGCCTCTGTCTCCCTTCCAGATGGTGGCTGAAGGGAGGGCTGGTCTTCCTTGAGGAAGGCAGTTGGAGCTCACCTGCTCTCTCCCCATGCCTGGAGTCTCTATCAATTAGTACCAAACTACAATTTTGGGATCAGGGTTCAATTCCCTGTTCAGCCATGGAAACCTACTGAGTGACCTTGAGGATCACACACTCTCAGCCTCAGAAACCTGTGCTGGAAATGACTTGAAGGCACACAAAATGAGGGAGCAAGCTTGTTTTCTGCTGCTCCAGAGACTGGAACGCGGAAGATGGATGCAAACTGCAGGAAAAGAGTTTCTACTTCAACATTAGGAGGAACTTCCTGAGAGTAAGGCTGTTTGACGTGGACAAACTCCCTCGGAGTGTTGGAGTCTCCTTCCTTAGAGGTCTTCAAGCAGGGCTGGATGGCCATCTGTGGGGATGCTTTGATTTAGATTTCCTGCATGGCAGGGGTAGGACTGGTGGCCCTTGCAGTCTCTTCCAATTCTATGATTCTATGATTCAAGTCACCTGTCTGAAAACAAACTTCCATGATGCTCTTTACCTATTACATTCTAGATCATTCAGATGTGTACTCCGCCTGTTGTTTCTCAAACTGTGCTTTCGAATTGTTTCTGCTGAGATGCACAGGAGGAAATACTATAATTTCTCAAAGGGTCTGACGGTTACCTTTCTGCTGCAGTCAGTTCTCAGGGAAGAGAAATGTGTCACTTTTTTATAGTAACTCAATGCTTGGAATTTTAATATATCATGGAAGGGGGAAAGGGCAAAAATAAAATATATTTGAACGTGTCATAGGAAAAAAAGACAGTGTTTCTTTAGGTGAAGCTCTTGATAAAGGCAGGACTAGTTACAGAAGGAGAGTGGAAATGTGTAGGTTTCTAAATATTATATTATTATCAATAAGTTTCCAACTATAACATCTTTAAAGAAAACTGGCGGGTTACAGACGGGCAGGGGAGGACGTCTTGGAGGTGTTTCAGCTGAATGCGGAGCGTCCAGAGGCCCGCCCCGGGGCGTGCTTCAGGTGTTGGAGCTTCCACACGGAGGGCAGTGAAGACGCCTCACCTGGGTCCGTTTCGGACCCGGAGCTTCCATACCGCCGCCTCGGAGGACGCTGCCAAAAGAGAGCCAGTTCCGCACGGGCGGCCCAAATCGCGGCTTTTTTTTCTTTTGCCGCATGAGAAGTGCGCAGCTTCGCAGCTGCACGCTAGCAGGCGCAGCAGAAAGCCTGTCTGCGCATTTAAATGTCCAAGCCCCTTAAAATTTCTCTCATCTACGAGGCCATGGAGGCTGGCATCTATGTGCCAGGAACCCCAGCATCAACATCACAGGCCAGCAGATCGGGCCCTGATACTGGCTGACTGTGCCTACCCCATTTGAAGTGGCTCATGACCCCCTTGAAGAGACAGAGAAGAAGAAGAAGCAGGGAGACTGTGAGGAATGCCCTGGCAGATTTTTTTCTGACAAGGAGAATCTGAGGATGGCTCCTATGCCATCATCTGTGATGTCACAGTGCATTGTTCTGTAATAGCATAAGCACATGTTAAATGTATCCCATTATCCACAGTTTGAGTCTGCCTATCCTTCCTTATCTGTGCTGTGGGCATGTTTTGCCACGTGCCTGAGGGGGACACACACAAACACACACAACAAAAGGTCTCCTGGCGCTGTTTTCCTGGGGCCAAAAGATACATCAGCTCCAACTGCCAATTGCCCCTTTGACAATGTATCAATCCCCCTCAAATTCAAGCTTTCCTAATGGCCCCTTTGAATGTATCATGGGGCACCCAGAGGACATCTATTGGGGGAGAGATTCAAACTGCTCCTCTGAAAACTTTCATTGGCCTAGGACACCTTGGCCTAACGGCCCAGGCGCAGGTGCCCATATATACCCGTGCGCAACTGTGCAAGACCCCAGGATGGCGATCAACATGGCAGAGCCAAGCAGGAGGGTCCCGGTCCGAATCGCCTACTGGACAGACGAAGAGGTCGGGATCCTCCTGGACTCCCTGATGCCACAGGCAGCTGCGAGGAGAGTGATGGCTAGCACCAACAAGCCCAACCGGGGCATTTTCTCGAGGCATCTCTGCCCTCCGAAACCAAGGGTTTCAAAGAACGCTGCACCAATGCAGAGTGAAGTTTGAACTCTGAAGGCAGCGTTCTTTGAAACCCTGGAGGATTTCGGAGAGGCGCCCCCGTTGACAGCACCCCATTCTTCTCGCAGGAGGACCTGTGGTCAGGGGGATTGCCCGACCGGAGATCGCCATCCTCCAGGTAAGCAGAGCTCTTGCCATGCCCTGTCCTACCCTCCTTGACCCTTCCCTTGCCCTCCTCTCTCCTGCATGGTGCCAATGCCATCCCTCCTCTTCCCTTCTGCAGGCGTGCGGCCGAGGCGGAGGCGGAGGGAGGGAGGGCACCCTGCCATGTCGCCCTCTCCACCTCCTCGGGGGACGAGGATGTCCCCGAGGGTGGGCCACAGCCAGGACAGCTGCTGTGGCCCCTCCGCAGCCAGAGCAGGCTCTTCTGGCGGCAGGTAGGTCCCAGGGTGAGGGTGGGGGTTGCCTGCCTGCAGCCCCCACGACACTTGTGCCCTCGTCTGCCATGCCAGCATGGTAACTTGGGCCTTTCCTTCCTCTTTTGCAGGGCTTGGAGTCCTCGCTGCTGTTGCTGCCGCCGAGGAGAGGAGCCTGGCCGAGCCGCCGCCTGCCAGGAGAGCCAGGGCACTTGGCCTCGCCAGTGCCCTGGATCGTGTCCTCCAAGCCCGGCAGCAAGGTAAGTGTAGAGATGAACCCCGGGAAGGGAGTGGGGGTACCCAAAACCCTGCCTGTGGGAGTGGGTGTGGGCTCCACAGGCTGATCCTAACCATCCTCTTTCTTTTCCCCCCACAGAGAACCGGACGGAGAGGAGGTTCGCTGCGCTGGAGGAGAAAGTGGACAAGCTGGCGGAGAGAGTCTCCTCCATGGAAGAGACCCTCCAGGAACTCCTCCGCCGGCTGCCCGCCCCACCGCCTCCTCCCCCTCCCTGAAGCAGCTTCCCTCCCCTGCCCCCTCTGCCATCCCCCCTTCACCCTCCCTCTTCCCTTTGTAAATAGTTGTAAATAAGATTTTTATTGTTGTTTTGTTGTTAATAAAAAACTTTATTTTAAAAAAAATTTGTGTGGTTAATTATGCGCAACTGCGGCAGTTGTGCTGTGAGTGTGAATGAGGCGCAACTGTGCAGTCTAAAGCTAGGCAGGAGTGGTGTGAGGTAGCAATGTCCAAACTCTGTCCTTCCAGGCATTTGGACTTCATGTCCCAGAATCCCAGACCACGGCAGGTGGCTGGGTTCTGGGAGATGAAGTCCAAACGCCTGGAAGGACAGAGTTTGGACATTGTGCTTTGGGGACCAGTGAGCCAGGCATGGTGGGGGAGAGAACAGGAAGGGTAGAATAGAGTAGATAGGGCTGGGTGGGAACACATGCCCTGGAGGCGGAATGATGTCTTTATGGACATCATGGGACCTAGTGCCTTGTCAGTGCTCCCTGCCCCTTGATCCCAGGCCCCCTGTAGTTGCCCTTTGCCTTTGGGGGCAAGTTTAGAGGGCATCAAAAGGTCTGTGGCACATTCAAGCTACGGGGTCTCTTTTTTTTTTTTTCCTTGCCGGCTGGCGAATGCGCAGCTGCGCAGGGCTAAGCAGCGGCGGCAGAAGCCTATGGGCACATTTAAGTGCCCAAGCCCCTTTAAAACAAAGCTGGTCTCCTGCCAGCTGGTGATCAGTGGTGTTGGCATCCTTGTCCGCTTGCACTTTGCCAGTGTCAGCAGCATCATAGATGCCTCCTCTCCTTTGGTCCCCGCGCTCCTGCTGATCTGCAATGGGCAGCCACAGCGTCTCCGCTGCCACCGGTCCCCCTGCCATCTCCCCTCACCTCCCTTGTACATATGTCAATATTTACAGTTTTAGCGTTTTTTTATTGTTAGGTGAAAATGGAGAGGAATGTGTGTAGGGGTGCACTTTAAAGTGCAAACTTTCCAAGCAGCGCATGCGTACAATGTTGCTCTAGGGTTAGGGTTAGGGTTAGGGTTAGGGTTACGAGGCTTAAAATGCACCGCAGCTGTGCCTCAGCTTCCACAGCTGCATGGCAGCGGACGTTGCAATTAAAGCCTGACTGCAAACTGCGCATGTTCCAGACCCCAACTCACTATGCGACGGAGCTTTTAATGGGCAACTTAAATTAGCGGCGTAGCAATTCTGGTGTGCCGTGCAGCAGCTCTCATGGCTTCTTCCCCTTCTCAATATGTGTCAGCATTCGGTAGGACTGCTCCAGTTTCTGCAAATGTTTGGCTGGGACCATATAGCTATGAGGTCAGCCGTCTCAGTATGAGACCAGACGTCCCCCTGCCTTTTTCGGGGTGCTGGTGGATGGCTGTGCCATCTGCCTGGTGGCAAAGGGGAGCCGCCACACAGCTGTGCCAGGAGCAGCCAAACTGTGCCCTTTCCAGGTGAGAATGGCGCACTTTCTACAACCAAAACAACCCTTTCTACAACCCTTTCACTTTCTACAACCAAAAAAATCCGCCGGCAAAAGTTACAACTTCCCGCGGTTCTAGCAACGCATGCGCACAGTGGCTCTAGGGTTAGGGTTACGAGGCTTAAAATGCGCCGCAGCTGTGCCTCAGTTCCACAGCTCCATGGCAGCGGACGTTGCAATTAAAGCTTGACTGCAACCACGCATGTCCTGGACCCCGACCCATTATGCGACGCAGCTGACACGAGCTTTTAAACTGGCAACTTATATTTGCGGCGTAGCAATTCTGACGATCGGTGCAGCAGGTTACAGACGGAGATGCGCAGGTACGCAGCAAATAAAAAAAGAGCGGAAAAAAGCACACCTTTTTAATGCCGCTTCTTCCCGCTTGGGGCGTGCGGGGGCGTGTTCATGACGGCATTCAGGTAAGAACCCGTCTGAAGGCTCTACCTTCATGACGTCATGAGTACATCCCTTTTTGCCCATCTGTAACCCGCCATGGTTTCCTTTATAGAAGATGCTGTTCTCTAACCCCAAAAGTGCAATTTGTGCAGAATAAGTCTCAAACCTTGAAAATTCCTATTAATCAAGGATTTCCCATATCAGGTTTCCCAACCCTTAAGAAAATACATTTTAACCATTTTTTAAAATTTTTAAAATTATTTCCACCCCTCTTTCTAATGTTCAAGCTGTAAAACACATACACACTTTATTGGTAGCCTCAAGAAGAGACTGGCATGCACAGTTAAGTGCGTGTGTACCTGAAGCTGGTTTGATATTGATGCTAGTGCAGAATACTGCAGTGGATTGCTCTCCTTTGCAGATAAAACATGTGTGATGAAAGACGTTCATTGGCTGCCAACTTGGTAGTGAGTCAGGTCCAATATACCCTTGTGTGTTATGTGTGTGTGTGTCTTCAGGTTGTCTGTCGAACTATTGCAACCACATAAATTTCGCAAGGAATACTCAGAGGTGCTTTTGTTAGTTCCATCCTCTGAAATATAGCCTACCTGGTACTCATTAGTAGTCTCCCATCCAAGCAGGTTGGCCCTGCTTAGCTTCCGATATCAGATGGGAACCGGTGCATTTATTTATTTGTATGCAGAACTGTCCAGTCCCCACCACACTTTTAAAATAGTAACAAATATTTTCATTGTTGTAAAATGCTACTAGGAAGCATATCCTATGAACATGGACAAAGGAAATAGCATTAACATTTCACGTTGAGTATTCTTTTCAAGTTCTAATATATCATCATGGCATCTTAGAAGTAAACAGTTAAAATACAAATCACTATGACATAACACTCAAAAACATCTTGGCTGAATACCCTATTGTGTGAGTACACAATACTCTGGCTTTGATTGATTGAACCGCTTGTACATAAACAACTGCACACTGTTTTGGTCTGAGTTTCTGAGACTTCGATTTAGGTTGCAAGTGTAGGCATAGCTACAAGTCAGTAAATCCTATTAAAAGAAGTGTAAATTACTTCAGAGTAATATGCTTATGATCACCATGTTTCTGTCATATTTCTCATGGCTATGAATTCTGGCAATGTTGGGATTTTCCACTTTACATCCATATTGCAGGTCATTGTGGATCAGAGCAGCTGCACCAGACCCTTTAGGAGGCCTGGCAGCTAGTTGGTTGCCTGGCAACACAGCAATCCCTCCCCTCAGCTGCAATTACAGCTGCTAAGGAGAAGAAGGCATGGAGATATAGAGCCTTGGAGCCAGCAGATTGTGGTGGAAACATCCAAGGAGAAGTAGTTGCAGAAGATCTTTCATTTTCCCTTACAGCAAGATCCCTCTAAGGAGACAACTAGGAGGCAGGGTAAGCCAGGAGCAGAGCAACGAGCATACCAGCCCCTCCATCTGTACCAAAGGGGAGATTCAACAAGGGGTAAAGTAGATGGTTGAGTGAAGACCTGCTGGGAGAGCTTATACAAGCAGGCTTCCTACAAGTCTGCAATAGACCCCTTGAAACAAGAACAGCTATTTCTGTAATGCTGATTAGAAGTACCCCTACCTGATCTGAATTGGGTACTGCACTAGTGTCCAACCTCTACTGGTCTATTCTCTACTCTACACTACTGCAGGGACAACACCTGGGGTCTGTTCTGTTTCTACTTGGGACTGGCCCTTCAGCCACTTGCTGAGTCCAAATGCCTGGTTCTGAAACAAAACACCAGCAAGAAAGGCCTGAACCACAAATGACTTACCCATGTTAGGGAAGCACATTCCAGCCCTAGGAATGTCATCCTGTGACAATTTTACCAAGCTGGATCCTCTTAACAACTTAAGATCAAGAATGATGTGTTCCAGAGTTAAATTAATGAGTTCAGTGGCACATCCAGGGATACCTAACTATTAGTCTTTGTTCAGTCCAATAGACATCAATCCTCGGGTAACTGTACAATGAGCCAGTCTTGGTTTTGCCATTTAACCTTGGAGATATGGGCATGATAACCATCTACCAGGTCATATCAAAATCAACAATAACAAGTTACCCTTACATTTTAAACAATAACATCTGACATACTATTGAGCTAGAGTTATACATTCCTCATTGTTCATTGTTCATGTTTACAGTTGTGGCGCTATTGCCAACATTGCAAATGCCCCCTCCCCACCTATCTTAGCACATAGCAGCCAACTGAGCAATGGAGTTCTCTTCTGCTGGTGATCAGGGCATGGCAGAATGAAGTTTCCAGCCCTCTCCCACAAGTGGTCTGTGGTGTGACAATCAGAATCTGGGCCCCTGTCATAACTGTCACCCTGCAGATCACTGGCAGAAGGGGACTTGAAATATCATCCTATTTTGCCCTGGTCACCAGCTTAAACAGACCTCCATTGCTCAGGACCTGAAGAAAGATGGATGTTGCAGGGGTTGGGGTCATTGAATGAGGAGAATGTAATGAATTCCTCCCTCCACTATCACCAAAAAAAGGATATAACTTTGGCATACGGGATACAAGCCAATTATTTCTGTTCTTCACACTATGCAAGTTAAAGTCATAACTGAAATGCTAACAATAGTTAATCCATTCTTATATTTTTACTCTTTGAAAGACAAATAGTAGGATTTTGAGGATTGTTCAGCATTCATTCCGAATACAATTCTTTAGATATTATCCTTTTCATTTACTCAATGATAGGCTTGTACTCAAGCAAAGACAATATTATCATTCCATGATATAGAGGATAACCCCTAGGGATGTTATAAAAATTGGGATAACTAATGAAATCTCACCATAATGTTTCTTCTTCACATTAACTTTATGAATCCATATGCATCAGTAACATTCAAGATCCTTTGCAAATGAAATAATGATGCTTTCCAGTGCCATTAAGATTCTATCATCTTTACTTTGTTAAAAGCAAACTGTCCACGATATTCAATAATTTCAAATGCAGAATGAGATGAGTCTTTTATTCAGCACTAGCAGACACCAAATCTCCAAGGATCTGTTCTGTTTCCAAATATGCCATAATGCATCTGTTCCATGCCTTTTGCAGAGAAGTACTGAGCTGCACCAGTGCCACTGTAAATTTTAAAAAGAGACTTCCATCATCTTGTCTTTCCAAATGCATAGTAGCGTGTCACCCTTTTCACCCCTTTAACTATTTAGAGTCAGGACTTTAAGTTCTCATTTTTTTAAAAAAAGTCTTTCTTAATATATGTTTAACCTTCATTTAAAAATATGATAATTATATAATTTAGATGCATTGGTAAATAGATCAAAAAACTTTGTCATAATCTGTCTTCCTGGAATAGAGTAAACACAAGCTAAATGTCTGCTTGTGTACCTTGTTGCCACAATTTATTGTCCTACATTTCCTCTACTGGCATAGGGTAACTTCCCCTCCCTCTGCAATTCCCATGCCCATGTAAATCTGCTGTGGAGGGAAGGCAAGATGATACCAGTGACTGTTAAAGATGGGGAATTGGAGGATGCCATTTTCTTTATCCACTGAGAGAAGCATACAACTCTGATCAGGGATCTTCCTACAAATGAAATGAAAGATAGGACAGAACCACTGTTTTATGATGTCATTGTATCTGGACGTGTCAGATCCCCAATCCAGAATCCAATGGTACCAGTCTATAACAGAAGGAAAATCCCATGGTAGAAACCAACATGTAAACATTAAGATAACCCCCCTACAGATCCTTATGAGTATGCTTATTTCATTCAAAATTCTCTAATATATGTAGAAATCACCTTACCTAACTGGGGAAAAATATATTTTCAAACCATATGTGCTGCCATCCTTTGGCTGGATTTAGACATCCTCACTCTTACATTAGGTGAAACCAGTCAGAACATTTAATGTCAAATCCTAAATATGTCTACAACTCAAACCTTCAAGTGTGGATGAGAATAAAGTACCATGTTATTATCTATTGCTATAAACTGTTTTGAGGGCCTTCTACTTGTGTTTTGTAAAAAAAAAAACCTATAAATATAAATATGAAAAAATGAATTATTCCCTCCTCCAGTTGTACTATCTAGAATTTAGCAATAGCATTTAAATTTCTATACCACTTCATAGTGAACTAAGCACTCTTTAAGTGGTTTACAATGTGTAAGCCAATTGCCCCCAACAAGGTGGGTACTCATTTTATCAACCTATGAAAGAATGGAAGACTGAGTCAGTCTGGCTCCCTCTGGGATTGAACTCACAAAATTGCGGCTGCAGTATCGGCACTGTGCCATCAGGGCTCCCTTTTGCAAGGAATCACTACTGTTATGCTGTGGTTTTCCATGCATCCCCATAATGGTCGTTGTAACTACTGGGAAGACATGTAAAATTACAATATAGCAATAGAACTCCACATGGAAAGTAGGTCTAGGTGGTTGTCCACACTGGCAAAATAGAGTGACTTAAATTAGAGTGACTTCGAATTACCTTGAAGCTTACTGTTCAGATGACACACGGTGCTGAACCGAATGTAAACCGACACAAAACTGCTCTCTATAGCTAAAAACTGGAACAAAAAGAAGCTCTGATACTCTGCTTTTATGTGGAAAATGCACATAATCATATTGTCGTATAAACAGCACAATGCAAATGTAGGAAAGCCCAGGTAGTGTGTGGAAGAGGTCTGGAGCGTGTACCCTGGAATTGGTGAGGGCACCATTGCTTGCCATATGGTTTTTCATTTGAGCATACAGGCACATGAGTGGCCACCTGCACCATCAATCCATCACACCATCAAGCTATGACCCCATGATGCAAAATTACAGCAAACATGGCAGGTCTTCAGTAATGCAGTGGTTGTAATTAAAACATACACAGACCAGATAGTCCAACAGGGGGTCATGGGATGAAGTGAGCTAACTGGGTATGTATTGGGAGCCTCCATGAATGTGCTTTACCAATGTGTCACCAGGCACACAGATGCACTGTACAGGTGGTGATTCACTCATGTGACTCTGTGGCCAGGCATCCAATGAAATAGTAGCTAGGTGGGAAGAGGGAGGCAATTCTGCTTTCAGGTGGTTTCTTCATGTGATGATTCACATGCATGATGGGGAGGCAAAAAAAACAACAACACTCACACACACACACACAAATACCCTAAGAGGTGCAGCAACCCTAAGAGGTGCAGCTTGGGAGTAGACCATGTGGACAGCAGAGTTTCCAACTGGTTTGGAAAAAAATAGGAGCGGCTTGGTTTTCCCTGTCTTCTGAGCCCCTAAATGGGATCATTCTGACTTTTCTTATTCCGTAGATCATATTGACTATTTCCCAACTATTACCCATTGAATAGTGCCCCAATACACTTTAAATGTTGTGATTGTACTATTCTACAGTTATTTGACTGTTCTATAAGATGTCTCACAAGATAGCATTTGAAATAGTTATTCAAGATTGACAATAAGATCAATACAAGAGGGAAGATTTCACTTGAGTGGAGTCATTCAGTTCCTATTTATTCCAGAGGAGGGCAGGATCTCTTAAATCTTTTCTCTTACAAACAACAATGGAGCTTGTGTATATGGATGGTTACAGCTAGTGATGGGACAAGGGGGGAAATAAAGAACAGTGGCCTGTTACAGACTGCCAAAATAAAGCTGCTTCAGGTCTCTTTGGAGGTATGCTATTTAAATGATGCATGGATCCTAAGAATCCGCAAGCTGCACCAAAGCTGCACTCCAGTGCTTAGGAATGGAGTGTGGCTTTGGCGCGACCTCCGGACTCTTAGGACCCATGCATCATTTAAATAGCATACCTCCAAAGAGACCCAAAGCAGCTTTATTTTGGCAGTCTGTAACAGGCCAGTGTTTTGTTTGTTTGTTTGTTTGTGGGTATTTCTTTTCTTACAACATAGAATACTTGAATTGCTGTAAAAGCCCTGATTTTTTTTCCTTGGGTCCTCCAAACACTCCTATGTACATTAAAATGGCAAACTAGCTTTCATTCTTTTTCATGGAAGATGAATGGAAACTGCAATCAGCTTAGTTTTCTTTTTCACTAATAGATGTCAACTGAGTGCCAAGGTCTTTATATCCGTGTACCTACAAATGTCATTTTGTGTCAACTTCTGGATCATTTATTTCCCATTCAGAGAAATACAGTTCAGGTCTGAGAGTTATCACCTTTCTCTCCACTGTCCATTCTCTTGCTCCCTCAAAATATTCCATGCTTTCTACCATGTGTGGTACATCCTTCAGATCCCCGCCATAGCCCTTGAGTTCCCTTGTCTTACCAACTTATCCAATTTATCTTCTCAACATAATGTTAAGTCATGAGGGTAGAAGAAAGCCCAAGATGTCCAATGATGCCTGTGTAGCTACTTGCTCAGGTATGATCAAGTCTCTTTTTAAGTTACATTTCTAAAAAAACAAAGGAGGGAGTTGAGTTCAGTGCATTTAAGTAAACCTGTTTGCTCAAAATAAAATAGTTTATGTATGTGTACTGGGTGGGGGAGAAATTAAATTCCCATTTTGAATTCTGAAGTTGTATTCAGTTTGCAATGCTCAGTGGATGAAAATACTTTGACCAGGAAAACTATGAACAATATTCATAGCTGCAACACAAAATAAGTCTGAGACATTTAGTAGTATAGAAGACATACAAAGGGCTGGGCAGACGGGCAGGAAAGAGCAGCCCAAGTCCATTCTGGCTGCAAGCAAGTCAGGGCCATGTCGACCACACAGCCCACTCCCAAAAGTGGGTCATGGCCACAGGACCCAACCTGCACTGTCAGGATTATCCCACCCCTTTTTTTGGTCTAATCCAAAGGACCAGAGCACAGTTTCAGTGCAGCTTCAGGCTTCTTTGGAGGTATGCATTGTTTGAAAATCATGCCTCCAAAGCAGCCAGAAGCCGCTTCATTTGGCCTATCTGTTTCAGGCCAAAGACACTCATACTGATTGCACATCCAGTGCAACCTACAGTCATTGGATGGACTTGGTGACTTGCCAAGCTGAAGCCCTCTGTGCTGCGGATGTGTTGCTCAGATGAACTACTTATATGCGTAGGGAGAGGCAGGATATTTATTATTATTATTATTATTATTATTATTACTATATCAAATCTTTAATGCAACTTTGTGTGCATTTGCCTTTATGCTAGCCTAATTGCTTCAACTCTGTATAAAGTAGACTTCTCATCATACAGTTAATAGGGATACTAATATGGATACTTCATAATATTCATGCAGTCCCACAAAAGAGATTGCATGTTGTAACGAAGCCTTTCCTAGTTGTGCCATCCACTTATGTGAAGGCCCCGTCTAGTCAACCTTCACCTAACGCTGTCACCAAATTATGTAATGAATAAGCTTTTTATTGTGGCAAGCGCTTGGGGCTTTTGTTATCCTACCACTGCCACCCGTGTTCTGTAATGTGAGTAGTGTGGTATTAACTCAAGTCCAGGCGTGTCCTTCTTGAATCAAACAAATAAAACTTTATTTACAAGAAGGTTTAACAGTGTTGGTTTTAATATGATATCTTATGTAATTGTTACTTTTTATTTTGTTACAGTTACCGTTGGGTGTATAAATCTTTATCTAAATCACCAGTTTCTTATACCTAAGATTCACTCAATCTTTCTATTAAGTTCCTCTCTTAAACTTAGACCTAACAGTCACCAAAGCTAACACTATCTCGCAGGATATCACACTCCAGCCACTCCCTTTCCTAGAGTCCTGGAAGTGAAATGGTAGGGAGCCCTTTCCCACTCAGACTCTACCCCTAACCGTCCTTCTCTATTCCTGGAATCCTCACTCTCAGGATTCCAAGCCCCAACTAACTATTCCCTCAGGAACTCATGGAACCCAGTCCTCTCTTGGACTCAACTGTTCCCCCAACTCTCTCAAATCCCAACTGCCAACATTCCAACTGCCCAAAACCAATGGACACACGGAATGTTCAACAGTCCCAGCCCACATCCTATTGGCTGGACCTCAGCTGCCCTCCGATTGGTTGGTTTGTGATTCAGTTCGTCACACATGTGTCTTTGCATATAGTGCTATGCATGCCCATCCAACAAATTACCTGTTGAGATGGGATTTGACATCAATCAGAGTTCTTTTTCAGGGTATTTAAGCATGTTGTAGTGGTTTGAGTGTTTAAAGTATGACTATGGAGACCAGGATTCAGTTCCCTGCTTGGCCATAAAACCCACTGGGTGACCTTGGGCAAATCACATGCTCTCAGCCTCAGGGTAAGGCAATGCCAAAAATCCATAATAGGTTCATCTTAGGGTCGCCATAAGTCAGAAATGACCTGAAGGTACACAGCAACAACAACAGCAACAAATAAGATTTGTAAGCCACATCCTCTGCTTAGAAGGTGGTCAGAAGGAAGTGTCATGAAAACACGGAGGCCAAAATGGCCCCATTCTTGCTCTCCTTCTATCAGCAACCTAAGATATTTTTATGTTGTCAGGCTTTTGGAAACTGACTGGGGTGAGCTTTTAGTGTTGTGCAATGCTGTTTTTAATATTTGCATGCTTTCTTTTAATGAATTTTAATGTTTTTAATGTTGAATGCTTTTAACTTTATCAATTATTTGGATTTTAAAACACACACACACACACACATGCTTATTGAAGTTTTTGTATAGTTTTAATCTATATTGTTTTAAAGATGTTGTAAGCTGCCTTGAATCTTATTATTAAGAGAAAGATGAGATATAAATGAATACAACAACAACAATAACAACAACAACAAAATTCATATAGAGGCCAAGTAGCAAAACCTTACATGACTTACCTTAAAAGAAAAAAGTAGCAAAATGTTAAATATTAAAAGCCAGAACAGATTTTTATCTCACCTCCCTTTGCAAAGAGTTCCACAATTTCAGAGCTGCTATTGAGAAAGCTAAGTTGGGTTTCATGGTTATAACCTTATATGTCACTGGAAGCTCCTAGGGCAGCCTGTGGGAAAATAACTCTTTAACAGGTACATTCCCTTCTCAGTTCTCCATTCTTTGCAATGGGAGCCTGATTCACCATGAGCACACACAATGTTGTGATCAGCCCATGCCAGCTTTGTCTGTTGCCTTTCAAACTTTCTGCTCTTCTTAGAGTTTGGGGAAAAAAAAGATAGAAATTGGTGTTTCTGCTGAGAGGTCAATAGCAATAGCATTTACATTTCTATACCACTTCATAGTGAACTCAGCACTCTCTAAGTGGTTTACAGGCTTGCAAGCCAATTGCCCCCAATAAACTGGATACTCATTTTATTGACCTATGAAAGGATGGAAGGCTGTGTCACGCTTGCAGCTCTGAGATTGAACTCACAACATTGCGGCTGCAGTACCAGCATTTAACCACTGTACCACCAAGGCTCCATCACTCAAACCTGAGCCAGCATGAGGGATTCTGAGAAGTGCAATCCAAAAAGTACATTTTTCAAGCTCTGGCCAGAGCCTATATATTAAAGGCCTCTTTAAGAACATTATGTGCCATAACAGATGTGAGAAGGATCCCTTGATCTTCTTAATTATACTTGTTGCCTTTAACTGTTTTTTTTAAAATATGAATAAGGTCCCTTGTATAATTGGAGACCTCAGGCAGATATTAGATGAAGATGCAAAAGAATTAGTGTTGTTTTATATATTAACACCCTTTATGAAAGCTTTTTGCTGTGCAAATTCTTTGCTGTCCTCATTGCCACAATAAGCCTGTGAAGCAGAATGGTGTTGTTATTTTTGCTCACTCTTTATAGGTGGGAAATGAAGTGGAGGGAGAGCCAGAGAGTACATGCCAGTATCTTCCCAGCTGAATTAGGGACTGCAAGAAAATTGCTTTCAGAATATCCAGTCACAAGCTTCTGACAGAAATTCATAATCAGATCTAATTCTTCCAGTGGACTGAACAGCTTTTAATATTTTGCTTAGTGATTAAAAAAGATGATGTGCAAAAGAAATAGCTTTTGAATCCTCAGAGGAAATGGCTTATGGATTGGCAACTCCTCCTGCTAAGAAAAAAAAGCAAGAGAATGAAGGTTATCAGGGGAGCTTTATTGAAGAAGATTCTATATTTACTGATCTGTTCCTAATGCATCAATATTTATTTATTCATGTACATCAGACCTAGAGTGGAGCCCAGATTGCATTTCTCCAGAAACAAACTTCCCTGAATACTCTTGAGCTATTAAATTCTAGTACCACTCAGATGTGCATTCAGCCTGCCTGTTTCTCAAGCTGTGCTTTCAAATTGTTTCTGCTGAGATAGACAGGAGGAAATACTGTGATATTGTTGAATGGTTTGATGGTTACCTTTCTGCTACAGTCAGTTTTCAGGGAGGAAGTGTTAGTCACTTTGATTATATTAACTCGGTGCTTTGGAATTTGAATAGATCATGCAAGGGGGGAAAGGGTAAGGACAGAGTATGTGTTGAAGGTGTGAAATATTGACAGATTGTGTCACAAGAAAAAAAGAGAAGTGTCTGTTTGGGCCACAATCTTGGATAAGGGCAGGGCTAGGTTTACAGGAACTGGATGGAAATGGTTTCTGAATATTATATTGTTCACATGAACAAGGAAGCATTATGGAAATGAGCAGAGGAAGTGTTTTCAGGGTCAACAGACAGACCAGTGACAACTTTTAAAAATGAACCAATGTGCACATTTTCATAAAATCAGTTTGAATAGGAAAAGACACTTGAATCTCTAAATATCCTTCCCTCACTACAAAATCTCCCAAAAATCAGGTTAGCAAAAGGTGGAAAGTTCATTTGGGGGCTACAAACAAAGAATATCTCTGCCAACATGGACAATTGTTGTGCTGGAATTTTTTCTCCTTGGGCATTCTGGGATTTGCACTGGAAAAGGTGTATCTGTAAACTCAGGATACTCTGGTGACATAACTGTAGCCAAAGAAAGCTGAGGATTCACTTTATCCATTAAGTTTGGATAAGGAGCAAAATGAGAATGGTGCATCCTTTTTATGGCTCATTTGAGACAACAATTAGTGATAGGAAACTGAGATGTGAGGGTGACAGTGGTCCTTGCTTCATCCATAGGAGTTGCTATGTCTGACAAAAAAGTTAGAGTAGAACAGCCAAGGGTCTTAGAGTTCTGTTAAAGAGACACTAAAGCAGTTTTGCTCATGTATTTTACACATTTTAGCCAATGAGAAGATGAACAGAATGTGATGTGACCAGATCTCTTAGATCTCTCATACTAGATCATTCAGATCCCCTCACATCACCAGGTTACACAGGATTGACCACCACAAGGTTATACAGGATTCTTCTCCTGCCTTATGAAAAATAGTTTGAGGCTTCTTTTAACTCAGAATTAACTTTTAACCCTCCCATTGATTTAAGTCTCTTTATTAAGTGTTTTTACTATTCTTGGTAGCGCATTTTGATGTTAAACATAAATAAAAAAACTTGTGTTTTCAAAATCCTTTCTCCTGATATGGGAATCTGAGGCCTCATTCCCACTTACCTCTTGATTCACTTCCTGCACCAATTCCTGAAACCAGTGCAGCAAACAGTGTGGTTTCCACTATGTTTGCACCTGTTTCAAGAATTGGTGCAGGAAGCGACAGCTGCAGCTTCCCCTCCATCCTCCTGGCCATACCAGGGGTGGAGGAGAGGGTGGGGTGGAAGGAGAGAGGCAGGCCAGGAGGATGGGGGACTGAGGACAGAGGATGGAAGTATGGCCGGGAAAGCCGCTACCAGTGGGAACCAGGGCAGATTTGAATCCCACATGGGCTGAATCGATTTATTTCCAAATAAATTCAGCCCCCAAAACACCCCATTTTACCAGCATCTTTTTTATGCATGTTAAATGGGTAAAAATGGCTAAAAACCATGCCCCCCACTTTCTGAATCGCTTCAGGGATTCAAATTAAATGGGAACCATGGTGGTTTAAACTGGATTGAGACCCAGTTTAAACTGTAGTGGGAACAACCCCCTGAATCCAATTCAGGCTGAACTCTTATTTCCAAATGGACTCCTGGCAGTTCTAAGACACACATCTGCTTCAGCAGGCTTGACACACTTAGTTCACTATTACTAGATTACCACACCACACTCTTATAGCACTGCTATTCTACTTAACTGCTCCAGCTGCCTCCTGTTACATTCTGGGATTTGTAGTTTAAGGAGGGGCATTTAGAATTTTCAGTCAGAGAGCTCTTCGGCTTCACTGAACTACAAGCCTCAGAATGCAACAAGAGACTGCCATGGCAGTAAACGTCGAATAGTAGCACTATAAGAAGGTAGTGCGGTAATGTGGTTAATGGCTCCTCCTCCTTTTATAGAGGCCCATCAGACAGCCCCCACCTTTTTGCCAGCCTGACTCCAATTGGCTGCTCTGAATATTCCTCTTTCATGTTTCTCCACACAGACCAAGCCTGAATTCTCCCTTGAAACCAAGGCTTTGTACAGACGGGCCCTTTGCGGCACACTCATGATGCAACCCTAGCATGTGATGAGGGCGTCGCATCTGTGCAGCACCACCCACACGGCATGCACAGCTATGACATCGCAGCTGCGCAGCGTCCAAACAGCACTGCGCAGTTGTGATGCCATCGGGACATCTTTGTAGGTTTGCAGCGGTGCAACTGCACTGCAAAAAGGAGCCATTTTTAATGCTACTTTGTGTCTGCACAGCAGCGTTGCACAGTTTGGTGGTCTGTACCCCGCAAGATGTCTAAATTGAGGCTGTCGTACTTTAGTCACATCATGAGAAGTCATGACACATTTAAAAACACTGTAATGCTAGGAAAGGACAGAGGGGAAGTGCACACCTGATGGTGAGACTCAATCAGGGACATCATGGGCCTGAACCTGCAGGAGCTGAGCAGAGCAGTTAAGGATAAGTAGGCTTGGATAGGGAGATGTCTCATCCACAGGGTTGCCGTAACTTATGCAATTATTTAAAATAATTTCTTATTCCATACTCTGTGTTACACTATGCTGGGGAAAATTACTTTTACCTAATGTTGGTAATTTGTTGGAAAAGATAAGTATCTAGCTTTTAAATGGGGGAAAATGCTCATATTCTTTTCTTTATTAACAGGAGAATGCAATAGATAACTGACCACATTAAAAATATACAAATTTCTTATTTTGCATACTCCACTGCAAATCATTGTAGCTGTCCATTTTCTAAAAGTTCTATATCCAAAGTATTTTTAGTTGTGCTGTTATCTGCTACATTGGTTACTAGTCTATAATCTATTTTTAATGTGTAAATTACCCATTGCCACTTGGGAATCATTTGACTGAAATGTTGCTTCTGAGTGAATGTTTGTATTTAAATATTTCATAACATAAGTAAATAAAATATTGTGCCATACAACTACTTATGGTTAAAGTCTGCTAAAAGTGAAGATAGGGCATTATTACTATTTAGCATTTATTCTTCTGCACCATTTCTAAGTCTTGCTTGTTGAGTGAAAGTTGCACTTTGGCTCAAGTTTGCTCTACAATGGCAGGAGTCTAAGTATTCATTTTAATTCTGAATAGAAATGAAACATTAATGTACTGCTCGTCATATGAGGCACCTTTGCTATAATGGAAAACAGAACAATAGCTATAGATATTCAAAAACCAGGTGTAAACCTCATTTCAGTATAACAAGCAAATTCTGTTGTTCTCCAGAGCCTTTTTACAGTCAGGGTGCACAGTACTGGCAAGAAAACATAGTGGGCTATTTATTCCTGTGTCACAGACGTTAACTCCATCTTAGAATTAAGAATAATTCATGCTGCCTAACTGCATTTTCTACTAGTTTTTCAGAAAGAAAATGATTTGAATTAAGAGAAGCAACCAAGTTGCCCTTTGTGACTGATGTCAACACATATTGCGAAGACACTGTGAAAAGCTACAAGCAGCCCAGCCTTGAAGAGCAGTTTCAGTAGCTGTAAAGCAGAAAACTGAACACAGCTAATGCTTTATTCTTCTGCTAGCAGTACAGGATGACAGAGGTTTCTTCTCTGTATCTACTTCTCTAAAATGAAGGTGCATGTTGGGATACACCAGTTGGTCCTAGTATACATCCAAAAAGTACCTAGATTTATTTATATTCATTCAGTCTCCAAGACATGGTGAAACCAAGAACTTAGGAGCTTATCTCATTGCTTATTAAAGTGATTTACTTATCCCAGCTTAAATTTTAAATTGGGTGGCATCTTGATATTATCACAAAGATTTTGCCACTGAATCCACTGGCTGGGTCCATCCCAGGTCCATCCCCGCTCCCAGGGGCACTCAGCACACCTTTTTTCGAAACCGGGAGTTTTCCTTCTTAAGAAAATGGCTGTCGGAGCACTCCTGGGAGCAGGAGGTGGATTCGGTGGCAAAATCCTAGTGATAATATCAGGATGCTGCCTGATTTAAAATTTAAACTGGGAGAGGTAAGTCGCTTTAATAAGCAATGCAATAAGCTTTTTAGTCAGGCCTGCCTGGAGAAGGACAGAGAGACTGGATGAATCAGTCCATACCCTGTCTCAGTCTGGCTCCAACACCTCTCCAAAGAACATCATTAGATTATTGGATTCCAATCTAGTATGTTACTTGGTGATGTAACTATTCAGCCATTAAATGATATAAGTACATAGGAGAGCATACTACACTTGCCTCTCTGTGTCATTACTCTCCTGACATGGAGAGTGGTATTCCAATGAGGAAAGCTTTGTTTATATGTGGAGGCTTTCACCTTTAGACTGTCACTAAGCACTAGTGACAGTCAGTAGCTTACTTGCTAATTAGCTTACTTGCTGTTCACCGCTATGATCTTTGGAATAGCGGTATATAAATAAAACAAATTATTATTGTTATTATTATTATTATTATTATTATTATTATTAATTAGTATATTACTATCCTCAATTGTTTATTTAAACTAAATCATATAATCCCTGAATAAGGCAAGAATGTTGAATCTGTGGGCATAACTCGAAAAGAGGATAAGCATGATTTAGACTATTACGTTGGGAGTATTTTATATTGTTATAGGCCAGACATTATTCAGTTGCCAATATTTTGGCCTGTTCATATAACTTTAAACCGCAGAATTTAATGTGGTGTCACTTATAGAGTGTAAAATGTAGCATAAGATTTAATCCAGGCAGGTAGATCTAGGTGGGAAAGCATCACTGTGTGCCAATAGAAGACTGACATTGATTTCAGTCTAGGAAAAATGCCAAGGCAGTGGAATGTAAATAAGGCGCAGGACAGACCTCCCCAAAAGGTTGCCCAATTCCCTCCAGAGGGAAGCCGCAGCTGCAAAACCATGCAGCTTCCCCCCAGAGGAAAAAAACTCTGGGAAAACTGGGTTCTTTTTGTGCCATAGGGCGGACATCATGAGTGTGCCAATGACGCACTTGTGATATAAGCGACGTGCAATGCTGTATGGATGCTGTGCGGTGCCTATGTCACAATGGCAGCGCCTGTGTACACGAGATGGTACCATTGTTATGTCACCATGCTGTGCTAGGTTTAGGGACCGTGCAGTTGCCACTTGGCTCCTAACCCTAAAATTGGCACCAGCACGGCATATTTGGGCAGTCTGTACTGCACCTAAGAAAAGAAATCCATGCATGTTTGTATTCAAGAAGAGAGGAAGCACTAGCAGACAGTCAGTAGACTGAATGAGCCATCTAGCTAGCACATATGTGTCAGGTAATCAAGCTATCACTTTGAAAGCTAACATGATATAGTGGTTTAAGTGTTGAACTATGACTCTGGAGATCTGAGTTTGATTCGTGGCTTGAACATAAGAACCCACTGAGTGACCTTGAACAAGTCACACTCTCTCACCCTCAGAGGATGGCAATGGCAAACCTCCTCTGAAGAAACTTGCCAAGAAAACCCCATGATAGGTTCAACAAATGACTCAGAGTCTTTTGATGATGGACAAGTCTCTCTTTATTGGGTAGTGTACTGTGATTTATTTTGACTGATCATCTGACAAGCTGAGTGACCACAAGAAGAGGATAAAAGAGGCTGAGATAAAAGTGCAAATCAGACCACCTTATGGTGAGTCTATAAAGTGCAATGAAAACTATTTTGCGAAACAGCAATGACTATTCCTGATATGAAGTCGAAGGCTTTCGTGGCCAGCATCCATGGTTTTTTGTGGGGGTTTTGGGCTATGTGGCCATGTTCTAGAAGAATTTCTTCCTGATGTTTTGCCAGCATCTGTGGCTGGCATCTTCAGAGAATGCTTGCCTGGAAAAAGTGGGTCTAATATATACTGTGTGAGCCTGGGAATGCAGGAGTGATTTGCATGTGTATTGTTCTGTGCTGATGGCCAGCCTCAGGCTGGGAGGCTAATGCAAAAGAGGATTAATGCCTGCTAACTGGTGATCATTATCTGCTGGGAAAGCCCCTGACTCTGAATGCTTTCCTATTTGCATTTGCTGAGTCCTTATTTTGCTATTCCTCAGGACTGGTAGCCAAATTTTGTTCACTTTAAGGATTTCTTCTTTCCGGTTGAAATTATCCAGATGTATCTTCATTGAAATCCACAAACATCTGGATAACATATCCCAATGGTAATTTTATGCAATTTTTAAAATACTTTTGTGTACACTGAATATTCAGAAAGCAAAAGATTCACTTTGTCAGCCACTCATGAAAAAATTTTTGGATTTTGGAGCATTTCAGAGTTCAGGTTTCCAGATAAGGGATACTCAAACAGTAATGTGTGTTCCTTTTCTCTCCCACTTTCTCTCCCTCTCCCCTATCCTATACATATAGATATATGCACAGCGCATATATTATGACTTGGTGTCTAATTTGTGGCTGAGATTGTGAGTTTGCAACATTATGCTTGAGCACATTGCTATTTTTTGTTTTGTGTTTATACACATTGCATTCATTTTGATTATTTTGTTGGGTGCACAGTGGTAGTCTCATATCATCTGCTCCCTTTCTGAATTAGAATTCCATTTGTGAACTTTTCATCATATGACAGTGTTCAATAGAATTCAGTATCTAAGACAGCAAGGTTTTTTCTTTTTCTTTTATAAAACTGGATTTAGTTGGAATTGGACAGGCATGGGATTTGGATCACATTGAGATGCATTGTTCATTCCCCCACTCTGTTCTTCTTGGATGCCCAAGTTGTATCCATTCTATTTCTAGGAAGAAAACAATTTGGGCATTGGTTTCATCCAGGCTTTAATTTTTAAAAGCATACAAAACAAGACATGACTAAGCTGTGTCATTCTGCCATATGGTTCCTACATTTGTTTACACTTTGTTTGAGACCCCTGATTTGCTATAGTTACAGATATCATACAGCATGCAGGCTTCCTGAAACACTTTGGGTGAAGTGTATGGTATGTTTACAAAGACAGTTTTTATTTTCTTGTAGAGGAGAATGGAGGGACCCCTATTGTCTCCATCTCCTCTTTGTTGATCACCCAGCTCCAAACACCATGAAGGAAACAAAACAGGATTAGAGTCTTACAAGGCACTTGTTCAATGGATTTCATTATCCTTTCTTTCTTCTCACCAAAGGATAAAGATTTATTTATCAGTAAACAAATAAACCTACCAGCTGTGCAGTGTTCATACCACCGTCTTATAATGACAAGAGGGCTTGAAACTTAAATCAAACTTTTTTCATACTGCCTGTTTGGTATCAAAATATTAATTCTCCCTAAAGCCCCCCCCCCCCCACTTCTGCCTTACAAAAGATTGCAATAGTGTTTGCTTTATGTGGAAATGTCTTTATATTCCTTTCATGAAGAGGCCCCCAATTAAGTTACTCCAAAGCAGTGATTGCAATGATAGTTTATAAATGCAGTCAACAGTTTTACTGAAGGAAGTGGAACAGAATCATAGAAGGAAATGGAATAGAATAATAGAATCATAGAGTTGGATAAGACCACAAGGGCCATCCAGTCTAACACCGTCATGCAGGAATAGAATATAAATATTACGAAAACTGTTTGCACCAAAACTGTATTACCATAAATTAAGGACTAAGAGGGGAGGGGAGCCACTAGGCCTTAACTAAATTTCTAATCCCAATGACAGTAGCTCCATCAATGCTCAACAATATATTTGCATTTATCTAAGAGGTGTATTGCATTGGTTATTAAATCGATTTACCTCTCTCCAGTTTAAAGCTAAATTTGAGCAGCATCCTGATCTTATCAAACCTTTTTGCTGCCGAATCTGCCACCCGAATACAGCCCAGACCCATCCTTGCTTCCAGAGCCACTCCTCCCAGCTCTTTTTGGATCCAGCTGTTTTCTGACTTAAGAAAATGGCTGGTGGATCAGCTCTGGAAGTGGAGATGGACCCAGGCTGTATTTGGGCAGCAGATTTGGTGGCAAAAAATGTCTGATAAGATCAGGATACTGCCCAAATTCAGCTATAAACTGGATAGAGGTAAATCGATTTAATAACCAATGCGATAAACCTCTAAATCCCAGGTTGGGGGACTAACAATTCAAGGCAGGCTTTAGAATCCATTTTTTATTAAAGCACTGCCAGTTGCCAAACTCTACCCTTGACTGGTAACTTGCAGATCATTCTGAGCTATAAAATACTACTTTTTTAAAAAAATCAACAACTTCCAGACTCCTCCAACCAGCATGGACACAGGTAGTGTGACCAATTTCCATGCTGGCTGGGGGATTTGGGGGGATGTAATATAAAATAGTGACAATTCCAGGCTCTGAGAGCTTCCACGTGGAAATTGTTTCTATTAATCTTCCTCATGGACAAAAATTTTTTTTCCACTTTTTTCTCCCTCCCCCTTTTTTTTCTTTTTTGCCTTATCATTTTCCATTTATCTTATGTATCTTAAACTCTTTAGTAATTCCATGAGTAATGCATTAGTTTTCCCAGCTTTTGCCTCACAGAGATGCCATATCAAGTAAAACATGAAAACATCTTATTTGAATGAAAGTACCATAGTGGAATGGGGTGAGATTGTTCACATGAATCTTACACTTTAAAAGCATATTTTTATGATCAATGCATAAGACACTCAGACCTATCAGACATTAACAGATTTTAGGTGTCTACTCCAGAAGTTAGTCATAGCATTGCAGGATCTTTTCCACCTGGAAACACTCCTGCCAGTGTACTTCCACTATTTCTACCAGCTATATGTTGGGTAACCATGAAAAAGAGCTCTATGAAGATCGCGTGATAAACATATGTAGCTCCTCATGTGAACAGAGATCCAGGCACAGGGACAATGTGCCTTTGCTTGGATGAGAAGTACTGTCTCCATAACTAACAAAAGCACAGGGCTTCTTTCTTAGCAATTGCCAGGTGCACTAACAATGCCTAGAACCAAAAGAAATTACCTAGTTAACCATTTTTGTTATAAGGCACTGTTTATCAGCCAAAACTATTTCTAACAATATATGGACCTTCACCTTGTATGCAATGGGGAAGGAAGAAGTTCTTATCTTTAGCTCATCTTCAGTAAACAGATGTGCATCAATGTATAGTTTTAGAATTCACTGTAGAACATATTGGATTTCTGAGTTTATAACAACAACCTTAATTGTTTTATGGGGTGGGTAGATTCTAAAGCTAGCCCCCAGGTGCCTTCCATTACAAGAAGTGACTTTAGGACATGAAATATATACTGCAATGTTTCAAAATGTTTTTTGCATTCTCCAATTCTTAAAAACAAAGTATACATTCATGTAAATTCAACAGGAATGTGTATCACAATTCTGTCCATGCTTGTGCAGAAGTAAGTTTTAAGGAAAATTACTCCTGAGTGAGTGTATATAGGAGGAGCAGAAGAAAGACTATGGAGATTATTGCATGTTATTTTTTGCCCTATCCAGGCACAAAATGCCACTAATACTGCCGGCTGACTACTACCCATCTCCCAGCCGTGTTTAGATGCCTGATTTTGAAGGATGGGAAGCTTCCATACTTCAAAATCAGCTGGCTAAGTGTGGCTGGGGAATGGGTAGTAGTCACCCTGCAGCATTGGTGGTGTTTTAGTGTGCGATAACACCCATTTTCACCCTTTCAAGCCTGTTCCCAGCTTGTGTCAGGATCGGGCGAAAAATGACGTGTAATAATCTCCTATGAGAAGCCCCTGAATTCCACCTTTGCAGCCCCTCAAAGCCCTCCAAACCCTAAATTAAATAAAAATGGTGAGGTGCTCGGGCAATTTTCACCTCAAAGCCACATAGATAGCCCCCTGACACAAATGCACAACCCCCTCCCCACAGACACAGACTACCCCTGTTATAACTCTCTTTTCATCAGTCCTTCTCAAAATAGTGACAGGAAATGATGTTCCTGTCCAAATGATACAGTCACCATTTTTAGAGGGACTCTGAACAAGGCAGAAATATTATAGTGCACTGGAATGTGTGTCATCAGAAGACTACTCCGTGGACATCATGCAGTTGCCCAGCTCTGGTACATAATGTAATGAAGAATCTGTTTTGATTTAGGTTGCATCTACAGTTCTGTGCTGCACGGATTGCATCAGCAGAGTCCTGTCCAGCAGAGCTGTTCAGGGTGGTTAGGGAATTAACACAACCCCCGGCCACCCTGAACCCTTTATTAGAACCAACTATAGCCTGCTGTGATGCTTTTAATGACTTCTTTGCTGATAAAATCTCTCAGATAAGGGACGATCTTGAAGCCAGTTTTTTGACAGATCCTATAGCAGAGGCGTCCAGTGACTCTGGAAACAAGGTTATTCTGGATCACTTTGAGTTTGTTAGTACCGAGGATGTGGACAAGCTCCTTGGTCAGGTGAAAAGGACGACTTGTCCTCTCGACCCTTGTCCTTCTTGGTTGACCGTTCAGGGGGGAGATGCTATAAAAACTGCATTACATCTCATAGTAAATGCATATCTTCGGGAAGGTGTGTTACCACTGCCCTTGAAACAGGCAGTGGTGAGACCTCTTTTGAAGAAACCCTCCCTTGATCCTCTGTTAATGAGTAATTGCAGACTTGTCTCCCTATTACCATTATTGGGCAAGGTGATTGAGAGGGCAGTCGCCTTTCAGCTCCAAGCAGTCTTGGATGAAGCCGATTATCTAGATCCATTTCAAACTGGCTTCAGGGCGGGACACGGAGTCAAGACTGCCATGGTTGCCTTAGTCGATGATCTCCATCTGGGGATTGACAGGGGAAATGTAACCCTGTTAGTGCTTTTGGACATCTCAGCGGCCTTCGATACCATCAACCATGGTATCCTTCTGGAACACCTGGGAGAGTTGGGTATCGGGGGCACTGCGCTCCAGTGGTTCCGGTCCTACCTCTCGGATAGGTTCCAGTCAGTGAGGCTGGGGGATAGCTGCTCCCGTAAAAGGGAGCTGACATCTGGCATTCCTCAGGGCGTCATTCTATCCCCCACGCTATTTAACATTTACATGAAGCCTCTGGGAGAGATCATCTGGAAGCATGGAGCACGGTGTTATCAGTACGCTGATGACACCCAGATCTATCTGTCCATGTCTCTGTCTGATACAGTGACTAAGGATGGCACCTCCCCTCTGGATACCTGCCTGAAGTCAGTAATGGGCTGGATGAGGAAAAACAAACTCAAGCTGAATCCAGAGAAAACAGAGGTACACGTGATAGGTACCCCAAGTCCAGATAGGGAAATTTGTCATCCTATCCTTGATGGGGTTATGCGTCCCCTAAAGGATAAAGCTCGCAGTTTGGGAGTACTCCTGGATTCATCCCTACAGTTATCATCTCAAGTAGATGCGATGGCCAGGAGTGCTTGGTATCAGCTTCGGCTGATACTCCAACTGCGTTCCTGTCTGGATCAAAAGGACCTTGAAACCGTAGTACATGCACTGGTAACCTCTCGCTTGGATTTCTGTAATGCGCTCTACATGGGGCTACCTTTGTTCCAGGTTCAGAAGCTTCAGTTAGTTCAAAACACTGCAGCCAGATTGGTCACGGGCACCCCAAGATCGGACCATATAACACCTATATTAAAATCTCTTCACTGGCTGCCTATTAGCTTCCAGGCGCAATACAAAGTGTTGGTTGTTACCTTTAAAGCCCTACATGGCTTGGGCCCAAGTTACTTAAGGGAATGCCTCTCCCTACATAATCCGCCCCGCACTCTCAGAACATCGGGGACATATCTACTTGAATACCCCAGGGTGAAATTAGTAACAACCCATCAGAAAGCCTATATGGCAACAGCCCCCGCTCATTGGAATGCTCTTCCTGAAAAGATTCAATTGTGTTCCACATTAGAAGCCTTCAAAAAGGCATTGAAAACTCATCTTTTTCAGAAAGCATACCCCCCTGGTTCTGTTTAAAGATGGAAAACTCCAATTAAGTTTAGGATGTCCAACCACAACTGATAGTTTTTAATTTTTCTGTACAGGTATATGGTATTAGATTTTTATCGAACTATGTAAAATTGTTGATGTAGCCGTTGATGTAATGTATTGCTTGTTGTAATGTATTCTGTGCTATATTGCTTTGTATTGTGATATATGTTTATATAATTGATACTATGTGAACCGCTTTGATCAGAAGGAAAAGTTGTATATAAATAAAAGTTTTATTATTGTTATTATACAACTACAGAAATAATGTAGTCTGACACAGCTTTAACTGCCATGGCTCAGTGCTATAGAGTTCTAGGAACTGTACTTTCTTGTGGCACCAGTGCTCTCTAACAGAGAAGGCTAATTGCTACCCTACCCCTGGAATAAAGAAACCAGACACAAGATGTATGGGTTAAAAACAGGGCCATTTATTGACCTATTTATTAAGTTCTTAATGGAACTGCAACTAGTATCATAACCAAAACAAATGTGGGAGACAAGGAAAGCTGCATACCGGTGTCTTACTGCAGACTATCTCTGCAGCGTATCAAGGACGATAACACCTGGGCCCTCAATGACAGTCCATAAGTTGGGTTGCCGTTGGACAGCCCGCATAAGGAAGCCCAGCAAGAAGTCCCCCTTCCCAATCCGCGAAAATTAAAGTCAGGGTATACCTTCCAGCCAGACCCAAGGTCCATTCCTTTCAGCCACTTCGCAGGTGGCAAGGTCCATAGAGGTGCTTCCAGAAATTTTCCTAACACCCAGTAGGGTGTCCAAGGTGCTTGCTGAGATCAAATCCAAAGATTTATGCAAAATACATCCAATTAGAATCAACAAATTTCAAGCCAAATCATGTGTTATTGTGACACCACCTCAGCCAATCTCCCTTATGCCACTGGAAACAGTGTGGGGTAGGCAAAAAAAAAAAAAAAAAAAAAAAAAAAACCATGGAAAAGGGGAAAAATTCCTACACAGCCCCTAGGCGACCAAGTGAAACTTCACACTATACCAGCGGCAGGTAGGTGGGTCGACAGTTAATCCAGGAATGAGACGCCTAGGGGATGACAGGTAAAGCATGCCCTTAACCACATCCCCTAGAGCCTCATGCCATGACAACCAGCCACATCTCCACCAGTAGGAGGGCAGCAAAAAGCCCATCCCAGCTCCACAGCCTCCGGCGTGGAGGGGGGTGGGATGGCCAGTGTCTCACAAAACTACTACAGAATTCCATAGCACTGAGCCATGGCAGTTAAAGTAGTGTCAAATTGGATTACAGTGCGGCCACATTATATGTGGATTTGAGCATACGCTCAAACCTGTGTAGAGCCACGTGGGAGCACACGGGGCAGCGTATCCTATTCAAATGAATGGGGCACACGCCCATGGCACGCACACACTGCTGCGCCACCGCATGCATGAACCCCATTCATTCCAATGGGGCTTGAGCATGCGCGGAATTCGGCTTACGCGGGGGGTCTGGAACGGATCCCCCGCGTAAGCTGAGGGCGTGCTGTATTTCTGCAGTGTGGATGCAGCCTTAAAAGACCAAAGGGAAGGTGGAAAAAACCCTTCCATATTTCATGAGGGGAGGAAAATTCTCCAAAAAAAGTATCTGTACTCCTTTGTAATAGTGTATTTATCCTTTTTCTTTTCCCCTGTCCTGCACTGCCATCAGATAGATTTTTTTTAAATTTGTTAAACTGCTTCCATCAGTCCAGCCTTCAACCTTCATATTCCACAAATATTTTCCCTTTTTGGTAAAGTGGTAAGGATTTAGTTATGGGTTAGTCAACCAACAACTGCAAAACATAGCAATAGTTCTTTAAAAAAAGTTTAATGGTCTATTTAAAAAAAAAAACATTTTTCTTGGTTAGAACACACAATTATACAAGCATAAAAAAGCCCCCTGACAAAGTGGTTGTAATTATCAGCAAAGCCAGTGAAGCCTCAGAGGGGCGGAATCAGTCTCACATTATCCATCGTGTTTTAAAATCAAGTGAATAAACCCACTTTTAACTATGCTAGAAGAGCTCACCATTTCTTGAACTTTCTTCCACTCTCCAATCATAATGGAAAGAAAGTCACATTCAAAATATCCATACTTACCGTAGTGACTTCCTAGGATGTGGCTTATGGGGAAACAGCTGAAAATATATGACCAAGTAACAGAACAGGACAGATTGCTATGGAATTTGAAAATGCCCAGGCTGTCTCATCACTGCTGATGACTCCCTCCTTTGTTGTGCATTAGTCAATATTAATCACTTAGTAATGGAATATGATTGTCTATAATGAAAATTGCATTATAAAAAGTGTGATTATTTTGATCTTCTTCCTTAAAATTTGTTCTGTTATCATAAATTATTAAGATATAGCCAGCAAATAAAAATGTTATGACATACTTGAGATGTCATTCTCCTGCCTCATTAAATTTCTCTTTATTCTTCTCATCCCGACAAAATAAAACAACTTTGGAATTGCTGATATTGTACAACGTGTTTCCAATGAAAAAGATGGCAGCATTTTTCTTGTACATAATAAGTGATATCAAAAGCATGCAACAAAATAAATAGTTCAAAGCTTTGTTTAGAGAAGTCAGGTCAACATGTTTTTAAACAAAATAAATGCAGGATTTATTTTGGACTTTGTGGTTTGTTTCAAGGACCTGCCATGGATACCAAAGGTCATAGATGCTTAGGTCCCATTATATACAATACTGTAATAAAATGGTGTCCTTTATGTAAAATGGCAAAATGAAGTTTTGCTTTTTTGTAAAAAATAATATTTTCAAGCCACAGATGGATGAATTCATGGAAGCAGAATGCACTGATACAGAGAGCCAGCTGCATTTCTACAGCAATTTTGGGGATAGCTATTCAAGGCTAGGAGCTATATCATATTACGAAAGTAACATAAGATGCAACAGGATAGAAACATCTTTGTTTACACCTCTGCATGCCTTCAAAGTACATCATTCTGTTTCTGACATAAATGATTGTAAACATGTTCCTTTTGTTGTTTTGGAATAATCTGTTTGGCAAAAGGAATGCTTTTATGACCATCTCCCTCTGGAGGGAAAGTGGATATTACTACAACATCATGCTAGAAGATAAGCAGAAAGCCACTTCTATCTTGCTGCCTCTCGTCTTTCTTTTGCAATGCGATAAGGCTCTAGGTCTCATACTGAAGATGCACTTCTCTGTGTGTCCTTGGAAGAGACTGCCAAATAATCCTGATGATTTCTAATTGATTTCATCCAAATCTGCACATATGCATTGCTGTCTTAAATTATTTTAGCTAGTTTTAAACTTCCTTGTTTTAACTTATATTATTTTAATTGTTTTAGTTTATTATTTTACTTTAAATTTTATTTAATTGATGTTATTGTACGCCTTTCAACCCATGATACATAATACCATGCAAATAACTCTTGGCAATCCTAGAAATTACACAACATCATTTCCTGTTGTCAAGCTGAGAAGCACTGCAGAGGAAAACAGAGGTAGAGCCCGTACATACAGGGTCACTTTGGAGGTATGCAGTTTAAATGATGCATGCGTAAGGCCAGAAGCTGTGCCAAAGCCATGCTCCAGTCCTAAGGACTGGAGCGCAGCTTTGGTGCAGCTTCTGGCCTCTTAAGATCGGTGTGTTATTTAAACAGCATACATCCAAAATGACCCAAAGGGTCTGTACAGGCCCATATTTGGGTTTGCTGGGAGAATAGCTAGATGGAATTTGACTCCACCCCCATGCAATTACCTACTTCTGTTTTATATCCTTTATATTTGTGGCATTCTTAACTGATCCACACAGGTCCCAAAATAAAGTTACTAAAAGGAGATTTTTGTAACTTCTTAAGCAGATGCCAAGACACTGGATCAGTTATAATTTATATTATAAAGGAATGTGATAACCTTAATTCTGGTGCAGGCTGGAGGAGAAGGTTTCTGACATATACGCTACACAAACCTACTGCACATCACACATCAGTAATATAAATTGTGGCCTAAAAGTAGTATCTTAAACTGAACAAAGCCTTGGGTGGCAATTAAACTTTATTAAAATTTCAGTTTATGCAGAATCTGAATTGTCAGCTGGAATTTTTTTAAAGACATTTCCTTTTAACTCCTAGTTTAAATAAAACCATTCATAAGGTAACTTTATAAATTCTCTTTTAACCTGCACCCTGCTCAAGGGCTATATCACCCCACACATGCACACAACACAATTTGTAAAAGGAAAACAGTGGTGGAATGTGAGTGACAAATGAAACCTCTATGAAGTGTGTTTCTTAAATGAAAAAGTAATGAACTTTGAATGAATCTCACACCTTTCTGGAATGGTTACGGTCTTGTCTAGGAAAGTGACAGAATGGCATTTCATTTTCTCTTCTGGTACAAGGGGCACTGAAGACTTGAAAAGGAAGGGAAATAATGAGCTACAAAACTGATTTGTCCAACAGCTAAGTCAGAGAAAGATAGGTTATCTAGTGACACAAGAGCATAGTGACTGAACAACATTATATAGAAATTTTGTTCCACAGAATCTGGCCAAAATTCTGCAGCCTGGAAAGATGCAATTTCCACCGCATATTTATTTTTTGAGATACCATAGAAGAAACAATAAAGACTGTATTGCACTGTTGCAGCATGACAATTTCTATAATTCAGGCTAAATGTCTTCAGGGTTGAATTCCCTCCTATCTCTTTCACAACTCTCACTGGTTCTTCCCCAGTCAAATCCCTTTGTGTCCAGCTTACCATTACAAATGGGGCAATAAGCAGCACAGGAAGCCAGTGTGATAGGGCTAGCTTTGGAAGCACATCCTCAAAGCACTAGCTGAACCCCTTCCCATTACATACCTGAAGCTTGCTTTCCCAATTTTCCAAAGAAGCTACAACAAACTTGCCAGCTGATTGCCTTCCCCTTGAGAGAAAAACATAAAATAGGTGATGGAAAGGAGGTGAGACTCAGGCGGGTTACATACCGCCGAGAAGCAGCGCTGTCCCGCTGCCACCGCTTGCGGCATCCGGGAGCCACAGCTCAGAGGAAGGAGCGCGGAAATTGTGCTCCTTCTCAGGCCCCGGAAGAGGCGCCGCAAGTGCCAAAGGGCGCACTCACGGCATCACTTCCGGTGCGCCATGTGCGGACGCAGAGCGTCCGTTATGTCAATATGGCGGCGGCCGTGTGGAATGGCCGCCGCCATATTGTACATATTGAATACGTATTAGGGTTAGGGGGGTGCAGAAGCACTGCCCCTTCCTAACCCTAATACGTATTCAATACGTATTTTTTGGCGGTCTACAACCTGCCTCAGTGACCTCAGCAGAGGAAGGAGTTTGGAAGGAGGCCTTTGCCTCCTGGCATTTTCTATCCTGCCAGACTTATCTTGGGGTAATGGTATCATCTCAGTTCCTTGTGCTTGATATAAAAAGTGGCGCGCAAAAGCTCAAGCTTATCTGGGAAACCAAAGCCTGAGATGATTAGGCAAGGCATTCTGGGATGGGATGGCAAGTGAAAACACAGCCTTGAATTAGCCATAATGTTAACCCCTCTTTATACATGAACATTTCACAAAGAATCATAGAGTTGGAAGGACCCCTATGGACCACGAGGTCCAATCCTCTGCTCAGTGCAGGATCTTCAGCAGTTAGCTGCCCAGCCTCATCCAGAGAAGAAGACTCCATCACTTCACTGGGCAATTGGTTCTATTGTTGAATTTCTCTCACTGTCAACAATTTCCTTCTAATGTTCAATTGAAAACTACCCTCCAGTAACTTAAAAACGTTCAACCTAGTTCCGCCCTCTGAGGCAGCAGAGAACAAGCCTGTACTCTCCTCATAAAGATCTAGTTCTCAAAAAATAAATATATATTGCCCTCCCCTTTCCTCCAATATCATATTGAATTATGTGAACTTCTTTTTCAACATTTTGAAGGGCTGCTCCAGGAAATACAGAGTTATTATGTTATTGCAGGATGTGGTTACTCAGTGTTTTCACTACAATCAATGTCCAAGAGACCTTAGGTTAAACTTAAGGAACAAGCCTTATATCTGAACTCCCTAAAGGTGATACATCCTGTGAAAAAGTTCACTGGAGTTGTCTATGCCCTCTGCCTTGCAGAGTTTTGTAAATAACTTTAATATTACTGGGTGAATGTCATTCTCATGTATCAGTGGCATCCAAAGGCAATACTTCACAAAAGGTGAATACAGGATTTTTAGATCACTGTGACCATGTTTCTGAGAACTGGAGAAACAAACAAACCTGAGAACCTACCCTTTGGATCTGGATTCCATTTTCTTTCTTCTTTTTTGTAAGGGCTTACGGGGGAGGGCATCAATTCTAACTCTTATTATTAAATTTAACTTTTTGGGTCTTTTTTCATAGTGTAAACCTGTACTGATAAAACAAACAAACACTGTTAAGTTCACCATGTCTTTTAATGAAAATAACCAAGAAGCACAGGGATATCATTAGCTTGGAATATTGTAAAATCACTCATAAAAAAAAAAAAATACGACTCGACACACAGGTCCTAAGCAGTTCACTGGTTAGGTTATTGCAAAAACCTCTCTATCTATACCCTGACAGCTGCCTGCTAGTGATAAATGTGTCACATCCTGATTCACTTCAGCAGAAGACACTGCAAACATTACATTGTGTGCAGAATAATATATGAGAAGCCTTGTGGTGCAGTGGGCACAGTTGTGGATCCTAGTCTTATGTATCTTAAAACCCTCACCAAATGCACTTGCTACTTGCTATTGCTATTAACCCTAATTTTCTAAAGCTGGCACAATTTTCAGGCAATTTTTGCACACAAGCCAAGCAGAAAGTTTCCCAAACATGAGGAAAAAATGCAAAATTGATTATATCTCAGCCCCTAGAAGCACCCCTAATTTACTCCTATGTTGTTGTTGCTGCTGTTTTTGTTGTTGTTGTTGTGTGCCTTCAAGACATTTCTGATTTATGACAAACCTAAGGCATTTTCCTGGCAAGATTTGTTCACAGGAGGTTTGCCATTGCTTTCCCCTGAGGCTGAGACTTGCATTTGACTTGCACATGGTCACCTAGGAGGTTTCATGGTCCAGCTGGAATTTGAACCATGACCTCCAGAGTAGCAGTCCAGAATTCCAACCATTACACCACCTATACTAGCCTGAAATGCCTCCATTTTCCCTAAAGTCAATCTGAAACGGTGACAGGAAGCATCTGGGCAGGTGAGCCTGTTCTCTCCTCCAAGGTGGGTGGGTCAAAGAGGTCTCTTGAGAGGGAGCATGTCTCGTATGTGGGTGCTCTTAATTCTTCACAAGTCTAAGTATGATCAGTTGGGAAAGGGAGAAAGGGATCCACCATCAAACTTCATGGGGTTTATGGCTGCCAGCACTGCCCTGTTCAGCTTTATGCAGGTATCTGGCGTCTTGCCACCTATCCAAAGGGCCCCTATTCATCCAACTGGAGTCAGTACTTCATCAGGCCTTGCAGCAAGCTGGGCTGCCAGCGGAGTACTTTGGAGGACACTCATTTCATGTAAGGTCAGCCTGCCCATTGACTCCATAATATGAATGGGCAAGCCAACCTTATGGGGAATGAGTGTCCTCCAAAGTACTCCACTGGCAGCCCAGCTCACTGCAAGGCCTGATGAAATACCAACACCAGTTGGATGAACAGATGGCCTTCGGATAGTTGGCAGGATGCCAGATACCTGTGCAGGTGGAAGTATGGGCTATTCACCTGCTATGTTTATCCAGGTTTGGACTTCTGCTCAGTGCAGCCATGAAAACTGTTGGGTTGGGTTCCTTTGCTGGAAGGCAGTGCAGCTTTCAGGGGATTTGAGGAAGGTGGACCCCCCGCTGAGTGGGGCTTTCGTGGTGGTAGCTTAGGTAATGGATCTGGTGGGCATGACTTCCTGTGCTGTGGAGCACTGGATCAGGAGTCCTTTGAAGAGCCGGGGGTGTTGTTGTTGAGCGTTGAGGTGTTGCCATTGCAGGGGCAACTCCTGTTCAACATCCCCCGGTGACAAGCAGTGGAGATGCTAATGTGCAATCAGTTGGTTACCCCTTCTGTTGTCCCAAGGCCTGGCCATGACCGGGCAACTTGGTTCATCAATCAACAAGTGGATTGGTTGATGTCTGATCCAGACCTCATGCATTTGGGCCAACCCTGCCTGTCAGCTGTACTCAATAAAGTTGTGGCCTTTTTCCTTCCAGTTGTGTGTCCCAGTGTTAATTCTTTCAACACCTTCCCTCCCTCAGCAAAAGATCTTTCTCTGGCTATCTCACTTTCATTCTTCTCACTGCTACCATGGCTGCATCCTCCTCCCCTCCTTTCTTCTGCCAATCAAAATTTCCCCTTTCTTCTTCTTTCTTCCTTCTACCACCTCTCTTTTGTTTCTTCTCTGCCTTCTTGCTCTTGTTTCTCCTAACCTACATTTCTCCATGACTTCCTGCCTTTTGACTGTATCCACACTGTAGAATGAATGCTGCTTGAAACTGCTTTAACTACCATGGCTCCATCCTATGGAATCCTGCAATTTGTCATTTGTTGGGGTACCAGAGCTCTCTGACAAAGAAGGCTAAATATCTTACTAAACTACAAACCGCAGAATTCCACAGATGTGAGCCATGACAATTAAGGAGGTATCAAACTGCATTATTTTTGTAGTGCAGCCCCTATTGCCAAACCTCCTCCCCAGTTCACACCAGACTCCCTTTGCAGGCTGGGTACTAGGGACAAAAGGAACAGCCTCAATCAAATTTTTTTTTATTAATCATGGATTTAAAAAATATACTGCTTATCTCAGGAATATATTCTGCATACAAGGTGTGCTTCATGTGAATTCTACAATACAAAGTCCTGTGCATTAACTAACCCTTGAAAAACTAACCCATCTGATTTCCTCCCCTAATCTAGCTCTTCCTTCAGCCTTTCTGAAGTAGACATCAAAATCTAGGATATTCTTAGAATATTGGCTGAAGCTTCATGACAAATAGCACCTTAGAGCATGGGAGGCAGCTGGATATGTTATGATTCCTGGGAGAGACCAGAAACCAATTAAATTAAGCTAGTTGTGATTATGATTCCAATGTAAGTACACTTGTAAAGTTTTAGTTGCTTTTATAGTTATTGGGGTGTGGCCTGGCTACATAGTAGAGGAGGAACCACTGGAGTCATCTTTGGACAATGCTGGCCCTTTGGTTTAGTAATGGAGACGAGCTGTGTCCCCTACAGTCAGTTTCGACTAGACATTCATGTCAAGGGATTAGCTTGAGTTGTACCTTTATGATTCATAATTCTAGTTATTTTTATTACATCATCTTGGAAAGCTTTTATAGAAGGGCCCATGTATTAGGCTTGAAAGACAGCTAATTGAATGGTTGTAATTTTGGCTGGAACCTGTGATTATAATCTAAGTGTCATTTTTTTAGACAGATGGAGATGATTTAAGTTTACTTGGCATTGATGAGCTTCAATTATTTTGGCTTGGTCTGTTTTCTCTTTGAGAATAAGAATGTTCTGAAGCTCACATTTCAGTGATCAAGCTTTGTGGTTATGTGGCCAGCATGACTGCACTGAATGCTCTTACCTTCCCACCAAAGTGGTCCCTATTTATCTACTGGCATTCATTGGAAGATCAGGCTAAATATCTTATAAAACTATAAACGGCAGAATTCCATAGGGACTTAAAGCAGTGTCAAACTCCATTATTCCTACAACATAGATGCACAACTAGTTTTCTGTGAGGAGGCATTGCATTTGTCACTTTCTTTAAATGGATAATTGGATTCTCTGTACAATAACTTCCTTTCTGGGCTGATGGAGTAGGCCAGAAGGCTACATAACAAGTGCAAAACTAGGAAGGGAAATTCTTAAACTAGTGGTAGATCCCTTTAGAAAGGGGTTTTGGAAAAGCAGTCCATGGACAGCTTGTGAACCCCTAAGCCTACTTTGGGGGACAAACAGGTCCCAGCACCCCCCCCACAAAGGATTTTAATATTTTTGTTCCCTAAACATGGGGCCATTTTAACCTTATTTTGGATCTTCCTGGTCTGTTTTTTAAAAAATGACATCTTAAAAACCTTTTGCAGGATGTAAACCGGAAATTGTGGTTAAGTTTCTCTTTATAAAAAGAGTGAGGTAGGCAGCTGACAAACATGGCAAAATTGTCTTAATTCCATCTGCAGGACACTGATCAGTGATGGGGGTGCAGTGGGACTGTGGTCATCTAAGGTCCCCAGGGGACCACTGTGTTCTTTCAGCTCCTTGCAGGAGTTTGTGAAGATTACTACTTATTAATGGACTTCCAGTCCTCAGAATGAGCTATACACTCAACAGGGAGCACTATAATGAAGCCATGCAGAAATGAACTAGCAGCTCCCTTAACATCCTAATTGTCCAAGATCTATTGGTTGTGGAAGCAGCAGTTGAGCCTGGAGAATAAAAACATGTATGGGATATTGCAGAGTATATCTCCCCAAGCAGATGTTCTACCCTTTGCTTTGGTGAGCAGGTATCAGAATTCTGTGCAACAGAGGCTCATATCCAAAGATAATGAGGATAAAAATTAAGACTTATTTGTTGACACTGAACAGGGGCTTGTCTCAGAACATGGTGGAGGTCATGCCATACTCTATGGAGGTCTAGTATACATGTTGTTATATAACATGCAGTTAACTTGTCTTTTTCAAATGACAAACCCCAAAATTTCCTAAGCAAAATTTAACCACTGATGAGTTTAGGAATATTTCTAACTGCTACATATTAAATTAACAGCCATTTACCCTTTCCTAATTCTGAGTACCATCAGTGTCTTTGATTGTGACCAACTTTGACATGTTCCATGTTTTTCCTCTTTCCCGCCATCATACACTTTACATTTTAGGTATGAGAAACGTGAAAGCAAAACATATAATATATACTGTATATTAAACCAAACTAAAGCAAGAAAAAAGCTTGGGTACTCATTTTCGTGACCTCGGAGGGATGCCAGAATGAGACAACCCTGAGCACCTGGCTGGTACTGAACTCACAACCATGTGGCTTGTGAGTGAGTAGCTGCAGTACAGGCATTAACCACTGAGCCACTAGAGTGTCTCTTTATTATGTTATTTTTGAAAAGTGGTTTTGTTAACACACTTTTACTCCAAAAGTAACTTGTTACAGATGACTTCTATTTGTAACTTTATTTACTCTGATGAAGTTGTAGCAGTTGGGGAAGAGCCTCAAACTTCATCACAACTGATTGGACCAATGACTGAATGCTATCAACACTGATGGCCCTTTCATACTATGTGATTACAGCACCTTGACTATCTTGTCTACATCCTATGAAATCCTGGAAGATGCAGTTTGAGGAGGCACTAGAGCACTCTGATAATTTTAAATATTCTGCCTTTCTCCCAATACAGAGCTCAAGGCAGCTAGCAACAAAATACTCATCCCTCAATTGCAGATCCCATGAGTCTGTACAGTGGAGCCATGTCAGTTAAAATGGAATCCTATCACTAGAACTGTGTAGTGTGAAATGGCCCAGGATCACGCAGTACATACAGTACATGATCTAGCCCAGTTCCCTATTCAATGCAGGAAACTGAGAGCTGGAGCATTCTCAGGAGATATCTGTCCATTCTTTCCTTGCAAAAGAAGAATCCATGATACTTTTGGCAATTGGTTCCATTGTACTTATTAAAAAGGTACTACTTCTAATATTCAGCTGAAATCTACCTTCCTTGAAGACTTCAAACATTTACTCAAGTCACCACCAATGACAGTGATACAGCAGTTGTATAACAAGATGAATTCAAAGTCAGATCCCAGATATTGGTTAAGGAAAGAGCAAACTTATTGATATAACAGTGATGATTTCTAGATATTTTTAAATACTACCTTTTAAGGGCATTTGAGCAGACTTCCTCTTATTAATCCTAAAAGTTCTTCTCAAACAAGTAACAGAAAGTATTAAAAAATAATAATAGCATCATGGTGATTTGAAGAGCTGTGCGATAGCAACTGTCCAGTGTGTATTTCCTAGACAAATACACCTTATGAGCCTGATGTGATAAAGTCTTAAGAGAGCAGTTTTGGGAGGAAATTATTGAGAACAGAGAAGTGAAACCCAAAATAGCTGAGGCTTCTCAATTCCATATATTTCCAATCCAGAGGACAGAAAAAAACCTGCCAATATTCTCCTTTTCCCAGTAGCATTAAAGAAAAAGGTCCTGTCTGACATAGACTGAAGCCAGGCTTGTCTATATTTATGATTTATACTATGGTCTGTGGCTACCAAAATACCATAAGCCTGCAGAATCTTGTGTTATCTGACCCTTCACAGCAGGTAATAGAAATCAAATTTCCCTTTGCAAACGTTTGCAGGAGTCTACAGTCAAACTGAGATAACGCCGAACTTTAACGCGACTTGGCATGGCATGAATAATTTAATGTGATGAGCTGGCTAAAATGAAGAGAAAGGGAAGCCATGCTGGTCCTGATTGGATTGCCACTTTTGATCTGTTTTCTCTGCTCCCTTTGACCTGAAGCAGGACAAGGTGAATGGTTGAGCAAGGGAGCCTACAGCATTTAGCAATTGGCTCATACAAAAACATCAAGATCAAGTGAATTATTTATTAGTGATTCAGCATATCTCTGCTGCTTGCAAGGAGAGAAAAAAATGACCAAGGCTCTTGTTTATTGTGTAGCATCTAAGAAACAAATCAGATTAATTTGTTTTTAAAGGAAAAGAAGAACTACAATCTCACCACCACCACCATCATTAGATGAAGCCTGTAAATAGTGGCTCTAAATGAATATCTACTACCAAGTGCCTTGAAGATATTTTAAAATACAACATCATTTTGCAGTTAATCTAAACTGCATTGTATTGCAGTTAACAAAACATAATATATAGCTGAACTTGCACTTTTTGAATTCCTACATATATCTCCTGGGGAAAAATGGATGCAAGATAGGAATACTTTTTTAGAAGAAGAAGAAGAAGAAAAAGAAGAAGAAGAAGAGTGGGTTGGATCCAAGGTCAGGAAGACCAGAACTCTGCAAACAAGATGATCCCACATGCAGAATGAAATTTTCATTGACTGTTCTCCCTGCAGCTGCTTATATCCCCCAGACACCATTTGTTGGGGGGGGGGGATGTGTGAGGTGCCATTGATGGATGCAGAGAAAAGGTGGAATGTACAAAACATGTGCCTTTGTCCTCTTCTTCTAGTTAGGATCTTCCACTGGACTGTAGTTCCTCCTAAGGAGCTTATCACATGGGAGGCAAAGTGCCCAAATCTCATGAATAAATGGGATTTAAATCCCTGGAAAATCCCACAAGAGCAGGACTGTTTTCAGATATGTCGTGCAAATTAAGAATTAATATGACATTAACCCATACAAAAAGTGGTAAAATTGTGCTGCATTTTAACTTCGGGATTTTTTTGAAGTTAAAAAGTGGCATGATTTTGCTGCTTTTTGCACGGGTTAATGTGGCATTAATGCTTAATTCGGATGACATTGTCTGAAAACAATCCCTCTCTTGAGGGATTTCCCCAGGTTTAAACCCTGTTTATGCATGGGATTTGGGCGCTTCCCTCCCATGTGATAAATTCCTACCAACAAGAGTTCTTTTGTTCACAAAAGAGCAAGTCTGGATCTGTTCCAGAGTAGATACTTTTTTCCTTGACTTACCACTTTTTGTATGGGTTAATGTCAACCTCTCATTTTCTCCCAGGAGTTCAGAGTACTTTTTCAGAATACTGAAAAATCAATAATTAGCTAACATTAAAAGCAAGCCCCAAACTTAAATTAGAACTAGAGAGACCTATTCCTAGTCCATGTCTTTTTTTACATATCCCAAATTCTACATTGTTGTTGTTTGGTGTCTTCAAGATGCTCCAGACTTATGGTGACCCTTGTTTACGAAGCTATCATGGGGTTTTCTAGGCAAGATTTGTTTAGAGCAATAGCAGTAGTAAGTACATTTCTATATTGCTTATCAGTGCAGTTAAGTACTCCCTAAGCAGTTTACAATGTGTAAGCCAATTGGCTCCAACAAGCTGGATACTCATTTTAGCAACCTGCAGAAGGATGCAAGGCTGAGTGAACCCTGGAGCCCTGCCTAGGATTGAATTCACACCTTGTGGCTGTGAATGGCTGTAGTACCAGCATTTAACAACTCGTGCCACCAGGGCTGACAGCATATGGTTTCCCAGCAAGTTTCATGGCTGATTGGGGAACTGAACCCTTGTCGCCAGAGTATATATCTGTATTAATGTAGGCTTTTGAATTTTTTTCCAGAATATATATTTTAAAAAGGTCTTTTTATAAGTACTCATTGCTCTATAAGTATTCAATAACTTTATGGTCCCTGGAAGGTAGCATGAACATTGATTAAATAATTGAGACATAAATGAAGGTCTGACATCCTGCTGTTGGTGAATCATGTATTACAAGCAGGAAATGTGACTGGTAGTAAAAGCCCCCTTAGGAGCAGTGGCATCATTGGGAGGGTGCGGAGGTGTGGGCCGCACTGGGTAATACCCCATCTCCCCTCGTATGTGTTGCTTTGGCCCGTGTGGGTGTTGCTCCACTCCACAAGGTCTTCTCTGCTCCATGCTGGCTCTCCTTGGGCTCTCCCCATGTGGACTCTCCCCAGGCTCACATCCCAGGCCACATCGGCTCTGCCTAGACTGGCATGGGTGTTGATCGGGCTGTGCCGGCTCTCCACAGGCCTGCACTGGCTTTCTCTGGGTCCATGTAGGAGCTCCTTGGGCCACACCAGCTCTCTCCGGGCCCATGTGGGTGCTCCCTGGACCCACACCAGAGCTCCCTGGGGCTGTGCAAGCATGGCTGTGGCCCTCACAAATGTCCTTCTGGCCCCAGACTGCCAGGAATTCCACTGGAGGTCTGGGCCAGAAGTTCTACCCACCCTGAAAGTCCCATTCCCCACACCACGTGTCACCTGATGCAGGGATGCCACTGCTTAGGAGCAAGTGTGATCATTTCTACATTTCTCTGTCTTTGGCTGCATCTGCGCTATGGAAATAATGCAGTTTGACACAGCTTTAGCTGCCATGGCTCCATTCTACTGAATCCTGGAGCCCTGCCTGTTTGTTGTGGCACAACAGCTCTCTGACAGAGAAGGCTAAATGTCTCACAAAACTCTCTCTGGCTTTTCTTCGTGATCGAAGATTCAGGAAGGACTCATCCTGCACTTTCTACAAGCACGTTGATGACTAAAAAGGCCGATCTGAGATAAACTAGTCTGGTTGCAGAAAGTACAGCAGAATGTCTCTTTGGATGGTGTTTCCAAGTTGTGGTTCTTTCTGCGTTGCCGTTTCTCTTCAAGACTTCTTTGGCATGAGTTTTTGAAAAAGGCTGCAGCATTGTAGATAATGCATCTCCATGCCTCCCAATGAGAGGCCAGGGCGGACCATTGTTGGTGATCGATTTGGCCGAGCCTGAGAAGTTGTTTCAGGGAGTCCTTGTATCTCTTCTTTGGGGCGCCCTTCTTATGCTGACCCGTGGTGAGTTCACCATAGAGTATTATTTTTGGGAGGCAATGGTCCTCCATCCTAGAAACGTGTCCTGCCCAACGCAGCTGCATCCTCAATAGCATGGCCTCAATGCTGGTGATCCCTGCTTGCTCAAGGACAGCAACATTTGTCACATAGTCTGTCCAATGTATATTAAGAATTGTGCATAAACAGCGTTGATGAAAGCGTTCGAGGAGTCGTAGGTGTTGGTGATAGGTGACCCATGTTTCAGACCCATAAAGGAGAATAGACAGTACAATGGCTCTATACACACTGATTTTTGTGCTTCGCCTCAAGTGTTTGTTACTCCAGACTCTTTTGTGAAGCCTTCCAAATGCACTATATGCATTTGCTAGTCTGTGATCGATCTCTTTATCAATCTAGGCATCTGAGGAGATGATGCTTCCCAGGTAGGTGAACTGTTGAACAGACTTGAGCACAGATGTGCCTACAGTGATGTGGGGATGGTAGTGTTTTTCCTGAGGTGCAGGCTGGTAGAGAACCTCCATTTTCTTCAGACTGACTTCCAGCCCAAAGAGCTCTGCAGCTGTATCAAAGCAAGATGTTAGGCGCTGCAGAACTGCTTCCGTTTGGGCAACGAGGGCAGCATCATCAGCGAAAAGCAGCTCACGGACTAGATAGTTTAGAGACTTAGTGTGAGCCCTCAGGCGGCTTAAGTTAAACAGGCTACCATAAGTATGCTAGCGTATATAGATGCCATCGTCTTTGAGATCTGCCGTAGCCCTTTGGAGCATCATGCTGAAGAAGATTGTAAATAGAGTTGGAGTGAGAACACAGCCTTGTTTCACACCATTAGTTATTAGAAAGGGCTCTGAGAGAGCATCACCATATCTGACTTGACCTTGCTGGCCTTCATGTAGCAGGATAATCATTTTGAGGAATTTCGGAGGGGGGGGGCATCCTAGTCATTCAATGTCATGCCCAGCCTGGAAGATGGCTTGGAGGACTCAGAGGATGAGCTAGAGCCTCTGGGATCTGAACCTATAATGGAGGAGCCAGAGCCCCAGGGGCTTGAACCTGTAATGGAGGAGCCAGAGGCTGGCCCTAGTTCTGCTGGAGCAGAGTCTATGGCCCCTCCAGAGGTTCAGCAGTCAAGTTTGCCTGGTGCCGAGGCTGTGGACATGGAGGAGGATCTGGGCAGTGTGCCTACCTTCAATGAGCGTCGAGCAGAAAGAGAGGGCCTTCGAAGATCTCGGAGGCTTTATCAGAAACGTCTTCGTAATCAGGCACAGCTGAAGGCCAGCTCCTTGCCTTCTTAAGCACCTGGAGCATGTGTGGTTCTTTGCCAGTGGATATCTGACTCTTTTAGAGGAAAGACTCTGTCTCTGGCTCCTTGGCTTCTTGTCTTGACTACCCGGAAACTTGACCTTGGACTGCTTTATCTACCTGCCTATCTGTTACCCTGAACCTCGGACCGTCTGACAATTCTTCTGGTAAACCCTTTTGGTAAAGCTACTGCAACTCTCCAGGACTGAGTAGCTTACACTGACTTTGCTGTGCTGGGAGGGGATTGTTTGTTTGAAAACTAGCTGTCTTATCAGCCCTTTGGCTGCTTTCCCGGACATTCCAGGATCTGCCACAGACCTATTCTACTCAGTGTCAAAGGCTTTGGTGAGGTCAACAAATGTTACATAGAGTCCTTTGTTCTGTTCTCTACATTTCTCTTGCAGTTGTCTAAGGGCAAATACCATATCTGCAGTGCTCCTATTAGCTCTAAAGCCACATTGGCTTTCAGGGAGAAGTTCTTCTGCAATCGCAGGAACTAATCTGTTCAGGAGTATCCTTGCAAGGATTTTTCCAGCAATGGAAAGCAGTGTTATACCTCGATAGTTTGAGCAATTGGATTTTGCGCCTTTTTTCTTATATAGGGTGATGATGACTGCATCTCGGAGATCTGATGGCAGTTTGCCCTTTTCCCAGCAACTCACAAGGAGCTCGTGGAGTTTAGCATGGAGTACATGACCTCCATGTTTCCAAGCTTCAGGCGGAATTCCATCAATCCCGGCAGCCTTGCCATTTTTCATCTGTTGTATGGACTTAAGGGTCTCTTCCAAAGTGGGAGCTATGTCCAATTCCTTTTTCATTGGTTGTTGTGTCATATGTTGAATAGCTGATTCTTGGACTACTCGGTTGACACTGAAGAGACTTTGAAAGTGTTCAGCGCATCAGTTCAAAATGAAGGCTTTATCTGTGATTAGTATTTGACCATCTGAACGGTATAAAGAGCTTTGGACCTGATAAGTAGGTCCAAACACTGCTTTAAGAGCTTCGTAAAATCCTCTGGAATCACCCAGATCTGCACAACATTGTGTCTTTTCTGCTAAGTTGATCCACTACTTGTTCTGAATGTCTCGGAGTTTTTGTTGAAGTTTACTACATGCAAGGCGAAAAGCTGCTTTTTTTACATGGCAAGATGGCTGGGCGAGGTGTGCCTGGTGAGCCTGGTGAGCAGTTCTCTTCTTTGCCAACAGCTCCTGGATCTCTTGAATGTTTTCATCAAACCAGTCTTGATTTTTCTTGAGGGAGAACCCTAAGGATTCTTCCGCAGACTGCAGGATGCTGTTTTTGATATGTTGCCAAAGCACTGTAGGGGAAGAATCTGTAGGGGGTCTTCAAGTTTAATGGTGTCAACCTGTATTATTTATGCAGTGCAGATGCAGCCTTTGTTAATCAAACTATGATTTTAATCTCTCCTCTCAAGCAGGTAGATTCGGCCAAATATTCTGTTATGTTTCCCTTAAATGTATGTTTGAGACATTACTACTTGTTATTAAGTGAAATACTGAGTGGCGCCTGAGGAAGTCCAAGTGGACACCCATTTTCTTGAAAGTTTTCTTCCTGGCCCCAAGCTTTTTTCCTGCCTATCATTTAAAAGGAAACCAAAATCAAAAGGTAATTATGCTAGGGGTGGGGCCTACTTGGAACATCAGCCAATAGTTCAGAGAAGGCTGTGTCTTTATTCTAGAGGCTGATTGTTGAATTACTTGACTAAGGCTGTGCTCTTTTCAAATTGAAATCATTTTTTCAACCTCATAGAATCCAGGATTCTGACCAGAGGCTCTCATTGGTGTTTATCAGACGAGCTCTTAAAGAGGTACTATTCCAGTGTGACTCCTCTAGCTGCCTCCTGTTGCATGCTGGGATTGGCAGTTTTAAGGAGGGATATTTAGAATTCTCAGGCAGAGAAGTTCAGCTCCTTAAAACTGCCAATCCCAGCATGCAACAGGAGGCTGCTAGAGGAGTCACACTGGAATAGTAGCTCTTTAAGAGCATAGTGTGATAAACATCAGAGTCTTATATTCTTTCTAAAAGTGCTGGTCTGGCTTAGAGGTCATTGGTTAGTTTGTCTTTCTTTTCATTTCCCTGTTCCAGCTAGAAGTGCAATGCCCACCTCCCAGAAAAGTCCAATGGTTTTCATCCCTAAAACTTTTTTCCAGTTAGTACTTTGGCTGCATGTTGCAGCTCTCCCGAAACTGCTCCCCCTTTTTCTTGTGTGTATGGATTAGGGAAAATATTATACTGTCTCTACTTTTTTTCTTCTTAATTCCACTTCCTCTTAGTAACTCCTAAACTTCAGATTTCTTAACACAAATCTTCTCAGCCTTGCCAGTTTTCTCAATAGCTAGCATTTTCTCATTCTAAAGTAACAGTGCTCTATTAGGTAGCTGCTTGTAATTTGTATGTATACAGTGCACCCTTTGTATACCTGCTTGACAAAAAAAAAAAAAGCAAGACCTCAAGTCCTGTTGTTTTTTTTATGGCGGCGCACCATTGAAAATACCGGGGCTCACCATTTGTGTGACTTACAGTAAATTTATGGCATGGTATTTCTTACCCACCTCTCCCCATGGATCAAAGTCGGGAACAACAAATCAACAATAAACAACATCAATTAAAAACACATTAATTAAAACTTGCAACAGTTTAAAAGCACATTTAATACATACATATTTTAAAACAATCCATATTCACCATCTAAATTCACATTTTAAAACTCATTTGTTGGAAGAGTCTGATCTTCAATGCTGTGATAAATTTGGGAGTTTTAAAGGGAGAGGGAGAAGGAGAAAGTCCCATCATACAAGTGGGCCTCTAACTGTACAACATTTAATGCTGGCTACTGAACATATTCGTGTAAAACAATCCAAGTCTACAAAGTGAGCAGAAGCAGTTAAGCAGAACCAAATAAAATAAAATGATGATGGCAAAGCATCCCAAAAGGGAAAGAATTTTTTAAAAATAAAATAAAATAAAATATTGGTTACAGCTCCACCTTGATAGAAAATAAAACACACTGGATAATCCAATAGTCATTAGGATTATCAATGTTTTTAAGAGTAATTTGTTGTTAGAATTGTGCATGGTTTCTTTGGTTTTGAAAGGTCAGTGCAAATGTATGCAATACACTGAAATACTTTAGAAATTGTATTAAGACAGATTTATCTTGTGATTCTAAATTTCTACAATTTCTAAAGTATTTAAATGTATTGCATATAATTGCGATGACCTTTAAAAACCAAAGAGGCTATGCACAGTTCTAATAACAAATTACTCTAAAACAGTGGTCCCTAAACTGTGTTCTTTAAGGGATTTTGGACTTCAGCTTATAGAGCAGGAGAATGAAGCATGCAACGGTGGTTCCCAAATAGTGGTCCCCAACCTGTGCTCTTTAAGGGATTCTGGACTTCTGCTTGTGAAGCAAGAAAATAAAGCATGAAAGAAACAGAATGCACAGTAGGAAACAAACTCTCTTAAATACCAATTTGTCCCTTTAAGCCAGTTTAAATGGTATTGCAGATAGTTCTAGGTGAGCCATTTACATCGATTTTCTCCCCTACAACTTGCTGAGCCATCTATGCATTGTCTAGAGGATATATATCTATTGGATAGCATATATTGAATGAAAGCCTCTAGCTTAGCCATTGAAATCCATTTGAAGAGATGTCCCAAGGCATGCCATTTATTCCAACTCTGTTAAATAGTTCAGAATAGCTGAGCATATAGAATTCTCAAGAAAAGCATCATGGAAAGAATACCCTGAATTACTTCCAAACGTCTATTGTCCATTAGCATACAGCTCAGTATGCCACAGATGAGAACAGAGAGATATTGATAGCATTTGAATGCTGGTAGTGAGTAGCACTTAACAACATCTTAAGGCATGGTCCAAGGGTAGCTGAAGTAGTCACCATTCTGGAGCTAACCATCTAAGTGACAGTGCCTGGATGGGGGACCACCTGGAAACCTCATGTGTGCTGCTTTGAGTTCAGAGATGAAAGAAAGATGAGATATACATGCACTAAATTTAAGTAAACATATATACTGTATCATGTAGCTGAAAGCTCTTCTCCATTCCCCTTATGCTGCATTTATTTATTTGGCATTAGTTTGTCTGCCAATGACTGGAAAGCCAAAAAGGTATTTACTCTTTGTTTTACAATGGATTATTGATAACAACAAATAGCTAGATAGCTAGAGCAAGTGCAAGTGCAAGGAGTTGAGTGGCAGACTGTTCACTGTACATGATTTCACATTCATGTGCATATAATTACAATATATGTTCATTCTTTATTCTAAGCTTTAAATCCTTGAGGCCATGGGAAAGTGGTGATTTTCCAAGGATGCCCAATAAAGTAAGCAAAGCCACTACCACCCTTTTGCCCCAAAAGGGAGGCATGGGTAAAAGTTCAAAGATATAGCCATGTTAGTCTGTAGAATCAGTATGTAGAGAGATTTTGTAGCATCTTTGAGACTAACTAAAAGAAAGAAATTGGCAGCATGATTTTTCGTAGACTTCAATTTATTTCCAACAGTTGTCCAACACTTCTGGGGTTCCCAACAGGAGAGGTTCCCAACAGGAGAGCATATACCACAGCCAGTTTAAGGGTTAGTAACTTGTTATACAAGCTGCTTCAAACAACTTTGCTCCCATCGTGGACCTTTTCCTAGCTTCTTGTTGCATAAACTATTTGTTGTGCTGCCACAGCAGGAAGTAGAATAGGTATGGCAAGGAGAAAAAATGTTCTGTGTGACAAGCAACTAGGAAATGTCAGCTGTCACTGTCTGAGGGATAAGTCGTTATGTTTCCAGTGGTTCAGTACAATGCCCATAATACTTAGACTCAACTGCACATTATAATATGTACTTCAAATGGTAGAAGGCTATAACTGTCAGTCACTCAAACATTGGGCTCCTCCATATGACGGAAAAATATCTGGAGGTGCAGTATTTGTTGCTAACGTTCTCTCTGGTAAAGAAAAGCAGTCATGGGTGCCTAAAACATAGCGCACCCCTGTATTACATCTAAAAGCAAAACAAAAATTAAAAAAAACATGACCACCTGTTTTGAGTCAAGCAATGTTGAATGGTGCTTCCAAGTATGAAAATTAGGAGTGCAGGTTGTTAAAAGTTGCATGATTCATATATTGAGCAAATAATGTGCATAATTGTGAAGTGGGAAGCTGGACAAGTCTGATTACAATCACAACTTTCAGAATGCCTATGAGGGATATAACTTAGAGGCTCATCTGTTAAAGAGTTAGACAGAAGCAGGTTGAAATAGAGTTAGGGAGTCAGAAATACACCATGAGGGCTCATTGTTGCTGCTGTTATGTGCCTTCAAAATATTTCTGACTTGTAGTGATCCTAAGGCAAACCTATCATGGGGTTTTCTTGGTAAGTTTCTTGGGGGGGGGGGGGGTCCAGTAGGTTTCATGGTCAAGCTGGGAATCAAATCCTGGTCTCCATAGTCACAGCCCAACACTCAAACCAGATCTGAATGGAGTTTTGGGGAGTTGAGAATGTGGAGAATATTCAAGGCGAAGTGTTACTTATCTTGAAAGAGAAGGATTAATGTGTATGCTGTGTGTATACATAAGGCTAGATGTTTAATTTATTTTATTTGTTATATAATACATCTTTACTGATTATATTATCTACAAATGTGTTTCATTTAAGAAGTAAAAGGGAAAATTGCTTATACTTTATCATGTTGCACAAAATAACACATCCTCTTGTTCAGTATAGTGGTCATATTGAGGCCCAAGTGGGCCCCTAAGGGTAAAAGAGCAAGGTGTATGATTGGAGCCCATGGTTTGGAACTGCTGGACTGTCACAGTAATGATCAAATGTGAGGAACTAGAATATGACAACCAGGAGAGAGACTTCAGGGACCTTGGATGAGGGATAAAAAGACTTGTGAGACAGAAGAAAGATAGCAAGGAGAAAGCATGTGAGGGAGGACAGAAGAGAAACAGCACTGGGGCAAGGGAGAGAAAGTGGTTTCTAATTCAGGCAAACTTGATGGTAGGGAGAGTGAGACAGAGAATGTACAGTGAGCTTGCACCATACGTTGGCTCATTATAGGTGGCTTTCAGTTTATGCTGAAGCCACCTGGAACATGGGAGACTGTGCGGCGCACGCGCATGACCACATGACAAGTCCTATTATATCCATTGGGGCTCGCGAATGCTGTGCGCGGCCACGGGGCGAGTGCGAGCCCCATTGGATATAATGGGGCTCGAGCATATATGCATTTTGCTTTATGTGTGTATGGGGGGGGGGTCCAGAACGGCCCACTGTATATCACCTGTTCACTTATGGCGACCTCATGAATTCATTAGGGTTTTCTTAGACAAGGAATACTCAGAAGTGCTTTGCCAGTTTCTTCCTCTGAAATATAGCCTACAAAACCTGGTATTCATTGGTGGTCTCTCATCCAAGTACTACCCAGAGCTGACACTGCTTAGTTTCCAAGATCAAATGGGAACTCATGCCTTTAGGGCAGTACTTTTCAAACCTTTTACCCTTGTGACCTCCTTTACATCTACATCCAGATGCCACGCCCTCCAAACGACATAGTACAGTATATGAATGAAAATATTTTGTTTGTTTAACGTGGGTATTTTCATTTGCATATTCATGTATATCCATATTTTAAGATTGTATAAGGAACTAACATTGTTCAAATTAGAATAGGTATTCTCTTGAAATGAATGTCTTGTTATAACCAGCAGTAGGTGGTGCTTATCTCTGTTACCACTACTACTACTAATAATAAAATTTATTTCTACCCTGCCTCTCCAATAAGATCGAGGTGGCTTACAACAATAAGATCCATACAATATAATATAATAAATCCCACTATCCCCTCTCTTCTTAAAACAAATCAACATAATAATTCCAACATGACAATAATAAAATACAATTAAATCATTAAAACAACCAGAGTCAGAAAACAGGACAGCTTGGGGTAGTCACTAGGATGGTCCATATCAGTGGGAGTGATTGAGTCAAATATTCAGGGAAGGCCTGTTTAAAAAGATCTGTTTTGACAGCCTTTCTAAAGCCACCAAGGTTGGTAATATATCCTATCTCCTCCAACAGGCCATTCCATAATTTGTGAGCAGCAGATGAAAAGGCCCTCTCAGTAACCGCAGCCAACAGCCAACCTAGGTTTTTTTTTTTGCTGCAATAATTTTTTTCTCAGAATAGGACCTAAGTGTGCAGGGCGGATTATATGGAAGAAGGCCATCCCGCAAGTAGGCTGGACTAAGCCAAACAGCCAATATTGTTTGAAGATTACTCTGGTGACTGCTAGCCACATGACCATTGTCCCATTGAAGTGGTGCCTATTTATCTACTTGCATTTGCATGCTTTCGAGCTACTAGGCTAGAGGAGCAGGACGAGTGATGGGAGCTCACCCCAAGACAAGGCACTCAGACCTCGAGCATCTTAATCACTAAACCACCATATCAAATTAAGAGTTGTTGTTGTTAACTTCCTTTGATTCGATCTCAACCCATGGTGACCCTGTGGATGAGACATCTCCAAGATGTCCTCCACTGCTTTGCTCAGTTCCCATAAATTCATACCCATGACATCCTTAATAGAGTCCATCCATCTAGCATGTGGTCTTCCTTTCTTTCTACTTCCGTCAACCTTTCCAAGCATTATTGTTTTTTCTAATGAGTCCTCTCTTTTAATATGTTCAAAATACATCAGCCTAATTTTTATTTTTCTGACTTCCAGGGAGATTTCTGGCTTGATGTACTCCTAGGTTGAAATTGTGTAGATTTTCCATGGTCATTATTTTTGTTTTCTTTATTTTTAACAGCAAGCCTGCTTTTGTACTTTCTTCCTTGATCTTTCTCAGTAGTGGTTCCAGGTCTGTGAGGTTTTCTGCTAGTACTATGGTGTCATCTGCATACCTTAGATTATTAATATTCCTTCCTCCTATTTTCATTTGTTTATTTAAATAAATTCAATACTTAATGTGTAACTTTTACACGTACTGTCTCACACACAGCCATACACTGATACACCATTGCTCAGGTATGTACACACTGTTATGTGCTTTATTTTTTTTCTTTCATTCTCACATGCTCATTTACTCTCTCTTTCACTCACACAGAAACATTCCTTCTGTTGTGCATATGCGAATATATACAAGTTACGGTATTTAAGCTTTAGAGAAAGAGAAAAAGAGAGAGACCAGCTACATAAAAAAGGGGGAAAAGAAAAAGAAAAAGGTGTGGGCATGGTTATCATCGGGGGGAGGCAAAATGTGGGCATTGCTCCAGTGAAGTTTTCCCTTTGTCCCAAAATTTCTAGCTTTGCAGATGGTAAATCATTCACACTCAGAACTCATAGAATCATAGAATCAATGATGTTTATCACACTATGCTCTTAAAGAGCTACTATTCCAGTGTGACTCCTCTAGCAGCCTCCTGTTGCATGCTGGGATTGGCAGTTTTAAGGAGCTGAACTTCTCTGCCTGAGAATTCTAAATACCCCTCCTTAAAACTGCCAATCCCAGCATGCAACAGGAGGCAGCTAGAGGAGTCACACTGGAATAGTACCTCTTTAAGAGCTTGTCTGATAAACACCATAGAATCATAGAGATGGAAGAGACCACAAGGGCCATCCAGTCCAACCCCCTGCCATGCCGGAAATCCAAATCAAAGCATCCCCAACAGATGGCCATCTAGCCTCTGCTTAAAGACCTCCAAGGAAGGAGACTCCACTACACTCTGAGGGAGTGTGTTCCACTGTCGAACAGCCCTTACTGTCAGGAAGTTCTTCCTAATGTTGAGGTGGAATCTCTTTTCCTGTAGCTTGCATCCATTGTTCCGGGTCCTGTTCTCTGGAGCAGCAGAAAACAAGCTTGCTCCCTCCTCAATGTGACATCCTTTCAAATATTTAAACAGGGCTATCATATCACCTCTTAACCTTCTCTTCTCCAGGCTAAACATCCCCAGCTCCCTGAGTCGTTCCTCATAGGGCAAGGTTTCCAGACCTTTCACTATTTTAGTCGCCCTCCTCTGGACACGCTCCAGTTTCTCAATGTCCTTTTTGAATTGTGGTGCCCAGAACTGGACACAATATTCCAGGTGGGGCCTGACCAGAGCAGAATACAGTGGCACTATTACTTCTCTTGATCTAGACACTATACTTTTATTGATGCAGCCTAGAATTGCATTGGCCTTTTTAGCTGCTGCATCACACTGTTGACTCATGTTCAACTTATGGTCTACTTGGACTCCTAGATCTCTTTCACATGTACTTTCATTCAGCAATGTGTCTCCCATCCTATATCTGTGCATTTCATTTTTCTGCCCAAAGTGCAGTACCTTACATTTCTCTGTGTTGAATTTCATTTTGTTAGCTTTGGCCCAGCTTTCTAGTCTATTCAGATCATTTTGAATGTTGGTCCTGTCCTCTGGAGTATTAACTATTCCTCCTAATTTGGTGTCATCTGCAAATTTGATAAGTGTGCTCCCAATTCTGTCATCCAGGTCATTGATAAATTTACTGTGTATACATTCCCATGCTAACATGCCTGCACCTTTTCTTTGCGTGCCTAAACTGTGGCGCGTTACAGACCGCCCAAAAGCGGACGGTCTGCCACCGCCGTCATTAGCTGCACCGAGAAGCCCCAGCAGCCAGACCACGAGGCTTCCCGGCGCAGCTAAAAAGAAGCGCTGAAATGGCGCTTCTTCTTGGCACCCGGAAGTGGTGCCGCAAGGCGTGAGGCGCGCACTCACAGTGTCACTTCCGCCTCGCCATGTCCGGATGCTGTGCATCTGAGACGTAAAGATGGCGGCGCCTGTGTGGACGGGCACCGCCATTTACTACATGCTCCATGCGTACTAGGGACAGGGCCGGTTAGGAAGGTAAGACCCTTCCTAACCCTAGCACGCCCCTTTCTAACCCTAGTACGCATGGAGCGCATACTAAATGGCCGTTTGTAACGCGCCTATATTTCTAAATGCTCAACTGTCGTTTTAAGTTACGACAATGCTAGAAATTTAGGGTCTGAAGAAAAGGTTCCACTAGGGGAAGCAGAATTCTTTGTTAGGGGCACTGACCTCATTCCTGCCTCCCAGTGCCTATACCCTTGAGTTTGAGAGAGCACTGGGATCAGGATGGGACTACTTTTTTAAGCAAACAAACAAACAAAAACACCAAGCCAGGTCTGCATACTTTTAGTGTTAAAGAGTAAATCAAATGGCTTTGAGACAGAAAAATACATTTCATTAACACCACGGCCTTACAAAACACTGCTGTGTGCATTTTGCCCCTGGCAAAATAAATACCTTTTTCATCTTATAATAGAACAAATTAGCTGTGGGATGACAGCAGATCTCTATGAATAGACAGGTTCAAGTTGCACCAGGATTACTTTTAATACTCCCATTGACAGTATAATTGGAGTTTTTTTAAAAAAGGTCTTATTAGTTCATGTGAAGAAACTCGAAGTATAACCCATTTGCACTCTGAAATCCTGTCAACTTTTGCTCATAATTCACAAACTGTTCTATATTAAGATAGAAGGGCCAGTTAAATGTGAAAGTGTTATGGTAAAAATAGTTGGAACACTGCTCACAAAGTTGTTGGGGCACAATAATAAATATAATTAATCCAAACCTGCCAGTTTTAAGAGAGGAAATATCTAGTTCACATATATTACATAAAATATTGTTTAAGTTATCTTCCAAAGCACCATTCTGTTTGGTTTTCTAGTTTATCTGATTACCCAGAAACACATGTGTCTATTCAGCTTTCATCTATGTGTCATCACTAGACCAGACGAGAGCAAGGGCTCCCATGAAATCAATGGGATTTATATGTTTATCAATAGGCCTAGCATTTTAACTCCTCCTCCTCCTCCTCCTCCTCCTCCTCTATTTCATAGTTTCCTAGGTATTACCAAAGGCTGTTTTGGACCATCATGAATTCAGTTCCATCCAAGAATCTAGGAATCAGTGAGGTATCATGAGATGATCCAGTGTGGCATGGTTATTTGAGTGGTAGCTTATGACTCTGGAGTCCAAGGTTCGATTCCCATGTCATCAAACCCATTGGGTGACCTTGGGCAAGTCACATACTTGCAAAACTTCATCTGAACAAATATTGCGAAGAAAAACCCATGATAGATTCACCTTAGGGTCACCATAAATTGGAAACAACTTGAAGGTACACAAGACACATACATCATCAAATATTGTGATACATTGCTAGCAGTGTTGTTTTTCATCATTGTGATCTTATCTAAGGTGACTCCATTCTGAGGCCCAAGAATTAGCTTTTTTGTGCATTTTCTTGATGCTATCATGTATGTAAATGTTGAACTGATTGGTGGATGCAAGATTCCATCTTCTGACAAATGCAGTTGTGTGTGGCTTATACTGTTAACTATGATTGAATATAACTACACATTGCATTGACATTACTCAGAAGGAACTGCTTTCATTCTCTATTATTCAACAAACATTCCCTACAGTGATTATTTGTACTTAGAATATATTCTCCAAATATGGGATGTCTCCCAAGACACACTGTTAAAAACATTTTCTTTACCTTTTTGAATTCAAAGTTCTTGCAGCACATGCTAAAGTATGATTCAAAATCCAAAATGATTTTTTCAAAAACAGTAAGTGAAGAGTTAAATATTTTTCCAAGCAAAAACTGGCATCCTGCAGCAGCTGTAAGTTCCTTTGTGGTGAAATAGCAGCTAGGTAACAGCTGTATACACAGATTCCAAGCCCATAGATTTCTTGTTATGCAGGTAGCATTAAACATTGATTTAAAATAAATACAGTTGGTACCATAAATCACTCATATGGAAAACCAGAGGATCCACCTCTCTCATAAAGGTAATTCATGAGAATATCAGAGAATATCAGTACATGTTAATTCCATACTTCAGACATCAATATACTGACAAGCCTAGAAAAATTTGTTAGTTCAGTTTCATTCATGAACATTCTGTACAGTTTGAGGCATTAAGTATCCATCCAGGGCTTGAAATGTTGCCTGCTCTTATACAATGGAACAGAAACAAAATCATCTTGATTTTTTGATCACAGAATCCTTTCTCTATGTGGACTTCTGTGAAGGGATACCATTTACACATCTACAATGTTGAGTGTTTCTGCCTAAATCCAATTCTTAGAGTAGACTCATTGGATCAATGGCATTTACAGAAGTTTTGGCTTATCAGGTTTTCATGAATTCATTGGGTTTTGTCCAGTTGGGACTGTCAACTGATTTAATGCCACTATGTTTTTAAGAGGTATCCTTGAATACATCATAACACAGAGCATAAAGTTATGTGTGGTTGTTATTTTTAAATTGTTTTAAAGTATATGTGGAATTTTGATTTGCAAAATTTCTATGGCATATCTATGGCATGTCTCAATATGGGAAATTGTGTTTTTTCAAATAGTGTGTGGAGTCTGCCTTAGAAAAAAAGACATGAACTATGAAATGAATGGCAACAGGAACATAAAACCTGAGTTATACTATCCATGAACAACTTAATGCAGGGGTTAAAAAGTACAATTACTATATTGAAGGACATACAGTGGAACCTTGTTATCCACTGGAGTTTGGTTCCAGGAACCCCCATGGATAACAAAATTCATGGATGCTCAAGTCCCATTAAATACAGTGGCATAGCATATACAGTGCCCCTTGTATAAAATGGGAAAATCAAGGTTTGATACTTGAAATTTATCCTTTTTTTTAATATTTTCAAGCCGTGGATGCTTGAATCTGTGTATAAAACATCTGTGGATAAGGAGGGCCAACTGTACAAGAACTCACAATTTGGTCTAAGCATCCCTAGAGATGTATAGGACTTAATATAACTGGATATCCACAAATGCTGAAGTCCAGATCCAAGTGTTTCAGCTCAGAATGTTACAGAGCAACCTGAAAGCCTATTTTGAGTATTAGAAAATAGACTCTTATAATGAAGTGCATATATTGCAAGACTGTAATTGCTTTTTAAAAAAATATATATTGTTCTGGTTTTTCAAGTGACTTTTTCTGGGAGTCACCTTGGGGTCCCTTTGGGAGAAAAGTGGCATATAATTGAAATAAACAAATAGATAAGATAAATACAGTGGACCCTCGTTATACACTGTGGTTTGGTTCCAAGATTCCCCGTGGATAACAAAATCCGTGGATGTTCAAGTCCCATTAAATATGACATAGCAAAATGGTGTCCCTTATAAAAATTGGAAAATCAATGTTTGATATTTGAAATTTATACTTTTTTGAACATTTTCAAACCATGGATTCTTGAATCCATGTATAAAAAATCAGTGTATAAGAAGGGTCAACTGTATAAGGCTATTGTGGTTTGATTTGTTCACCCAGTGCAGCATATTATTATTATTATTATTATTATTATTATTATTATTATTATTAACCTTTATTTATGAAGCGCTGTAAATTTACACAGCGCTGTACATGCAATCTTTTTAGTTAGACGGTTCCCTGCCCTCGGGCTTACAATCTAAAAAGACATGACACAGAAGGAGAAGGGAGTGGTGATGGGAAAGGGTAAGAGGTCCAGCAGTTCCTCTCAACCTCCAAGGCCTGGACCAAGGCAGATGGACTGGAGGGAGGGCTTGGCTTCATAATGGAAGGTTAATCATTTTCCAGGGAAAAAACATACTCTCAAGTAGGATAATGCATATACAGTACATAGCAATACAAGAAATGGTTTGATAAACAGGCACCAAAAGAACATCAAGTAGTAACTGACAATTATGCAATGCCTGGGAAGGCTTCTCTGAATAGGATGGTTTTCAACTCCATTTTGAAGCTGGTTAAAGAAGTGATGGCTCTTGCTTGTGGAGGAAGAAGGTTCCAGGAGTGAGGGGCAGCAAGTGAAAAGGGGCGAATCCGGGATGGGGCAGAGGAAATCCTGGGCTGGGACAGGAACCCTTGACTACCAGAACGGAGGGCCCTGGTGGAAAGGTGAGGAGAAAGAAGGTCTGGTAAGTAAGGAGGGGCCAGTCCATGGAGGGCTTTAAATGTCGACAGCAGGAGCTTATACTGAATGCGGAAAGGGAGAGGGAGCCAGTGAAGGGATGCCAACACAGGAGAGATGTGGTCAGAGTGGTGGATGGAAGTGATAATGCGTGCAGCTGAACGCTGAACAGAGATTAAAGGACAGAGGTGAGAAAGAGGAAGCCCAGCCAGGAGGACGTTACAGTAATCCAGTCGTGAGACCACTAGGGCATGGACCAGGATCTTGGCAGTAGAGGCGGAGAGATATGGTCGGATTTTGGCAATATTGTACAAAAAGAATCTACAAGCCTTGGCTGTGGTCTGGATCTGAGGGATACACGACAGAGAAGAGTCAAAGATACAACCAAGACTGCGGGCTTGCTGGACTGGTTGAATAGAAATGTTGTCCACAGAGACAGAAAAGGAGAGTTGAAGGGTGGGCTTAGGAGGAAAGACAAGAAGCTCTGTCTTGGACATGTTGAGCTTCAAACGCCGATGGCGCATCCACTGCGAGACAGCTGTAAGGCAAGACGAAACTTGCTGTTCAAGGCTTGGAGAAAGGTCGGGGCGGAAAGATACAACTAGGTGTCATCGGCGTACAGATGGTAGGAAAAGCCAAGAGAGCTAATGAGTTTTCCTAAGGACAGTGTGTAGAGAGAAAACAGAAGGGGACCCAGAACAGAGCCCTGGGGAACTCCAACAGATAAGGGAGCAGGTGAAGAAGTCTGGCCCCCTGCAACTACTGCAAAGGATCTGCCAGACAAGTAAGATCTAAACCAGTCGAGAACAAAGTCTGAGAACCCAAGGTCAGAAAGTATATCAACTAGAAGACAGTGTCAAAGGTAGCAGACAAATCAAGAAGGATGTGTACAGAGTAAAGGCCATTAGCCTTTGCCTGTAAAAGGTCATTCGAAATCTTAGTGAGAGCTGTCTCAGTAGAATGCCTTGGGCGGAAACCAGACTGAAAGGGATCGAGGATGGAGTTGGCTTCAAGAAACTCAAGACAGCACGAATAAACAACCCATTCCAAAGCCTTAGAAAGAAAGGGAAGGAGAGAAATCGGACGATAGCTAGACAAAGAGTAGGGGTCAAGAGAAGGTTTTTTCAGAATTGGGGAAATGAGAGCATGTTTGAAGTCCGAAGGGAAGGAGCCTGTAGAGAGAGAGAGAGAGATTGAAGATATGGAAAAGTGAGGGCAGAAAGGAGGGAGCTATAGAGATTAGAAGACGAGTAGGAATTGGATCAAGAGAACAGATTGCAGGTTTGGAAGAGTTCAGAAGTGTAGAGAGTTCATCCAAAGAGGCAGGAGGAAACACAGAAAATTTGTTAGGCGAGGGCGATAGAAGATTAAGAGCAGAAGAAGAATCGGAGGGAGGGGGGAACATCTCAGAGCGAATAGTGAAAATCTTAGAGATGAAATAATTAGCAAAGTCATTAGGAGAGAATGATGAAGAGACAGGAGGAGAGGGAGGTTTAAGCAAAGTGTTGAAGGTGGAGCACAAGCGCTGCGGGCACCTCTCATTGGCGGAGATCAATGATTTGTAATAATTCTATTTTGCCATAGAGAGGGCGCGTGAGAAGGAAGAAAGAACAAATTTGAAATGGATAAAATCAGCCCACTCTTTGGACTTTCTCCAAAGACGTTCGGCCGCTCTGGAGCAGGACCGGAGAAACTTAATGTTGGGGGTAAGCCATGCCTGAGGTCTAGTCTTAGAGGAAGAAGTGCGTACAGAGACAGGGGCAAAATGGTCAAGAGTTGAGGAAAGAGTGGAGTTAAATAAAGACATAGCTGAATCAGCAGAATTCCCGAGATTTAGGGAACAGAGAGATGAAACCAGGGTGAGACCAAGATGGTTAGAGTCAACAAATTGAAGATCATGAAAATGTCATTGAATAGTATGGCAAGGAGGAGGAGTATAAGTAAGAGCAAAGGAGATTAAATGATGATCAGATAGTGGAAAGTCAAGTGCCAGGTAGTCAGAAATGGCGCAGTTTGCAGCAAGAACTAGGTCAAGACAGTGACCAAGAGAATGAGTTGAAGAGTTGGAATGTGGTTGGAGGCCAAAAGAAGCTAGCAGAGAGTTAAAGCAAGATGTTGTAGGGTTATTGGAATCGTCAATGTGGATATTGAAGTCACCTAGGATCAAAGTGGGGACTGAATCTGAAAGGAAGAATGTCAGCCATGATTCAAAGTCTGAGAGGAACTGGGTGGCAGGACCAGGAGGGCGATAGATAACTGCAACCCGGAGCTGTAGAGGAGAAAAGAGTCTAATAGGATGAAACTCAAAAGAAGAGAAATGATAGCTGGGGGGGAAAGATAGAACTTGAAACTGACAGGAGTTAGATAGCAAGATACCAACCCCTCCTCCTCTACCCTCAGGGCGGCTTGTGTGGGTGAAGGAGAGACCACCAAAAGAAAGGGCAGCGGAGGTAGCAGTATCATGGGCTGGGAGCCAGGTTTCAGTGAGAGCAAGGAGGTTAAAGGATTTAGAGAGAAAAAGGTTGTGGATTGCTGCTGCTTTAGGGGCAGCAGAGCGGCAGTTCCAGAGGGAACAGAGGAAGGGAAGCAGGGAGACAGGGAGAGGCCGAATGGGGATCAGGTTAGGAGCATATTCCTCCTCTTCTTAATTATGTGTTTTACCCGTAATGTATATATAATATAACCAGTAATTAAATACAAACAAATATCATAACTTTTTCTTAGATGCTGGATACCTGAAAGTAAATTAATGGGTGCCCAAAATGGGCCTTGGAACAAGTTATTTGTTACTTTTAATTTTCACAACTTTATGAGATATCTGAATTCAGTTTAGATAACTATGCAATTGAGCCAACAAATAGGAGTATTGGAAGCTAGCTGTGTATACTGAAGATTCCAACAGCTGACAACAGTGAGAGTAACACAGTTCATTCTCCTTGGTAGATGAGCAACAGTACAAAGGGCTAAGATTATCTAAAGCTGTGTCCACAGCCTGTCCTATCTGTAGTTCGCAAAGCATAGCTTCTCTGGTTGCTAATTACCTGCCAATCATGTGGAACTCTTATGGGTCACACATTTCTGCTGTCAGCCTAGCATAATAATTGTACAATCCAAGCTAGGAAACAAAGGCTAAACTGTTCAGCTGGGAAGGGTAAAATGTGGCCTTTTCAAGCCAAAACTAACAAAAAGCAGAAAAATGGTGCTCTTTGTTGAGTACGGACTGTGCAGCTGACCTTAACTCTGGCAAGCATACTTTGTGACTCACAACTATTTGCCGGCTAAAGACAGAATGTTTATATATATATATATTATAAAACCTGGCAATATTAGCCCCAGCTGAGGTTAGACTTTAAAAATACATGAATGCATGTTTTCATGTGTCTGGAAACTGCTGAAACAATGATGTTAGGAAACAAGGAATGCTAAAGAATGCTGAGACAAAATTTAATATTTTTTATACAAGCACAATGGATTTTTTTCTTACGGCATTCCTATAAATGAGAGACCTCTAAGTCACTTTGTCATTAATAGTCCTACTCAAATCTTGCAGGCTCAGGACTGTGGCTTCCTTGAGTCTATCCATCTGTAAAGCAGTCTTCCTATTTTTTTCTTCTTCTGCCTTTCCAAACATTATTGTATTTTCTAGGAAGTCATGTGTTCTCATGGTATGGCCAAATTAAGACAACCTTGGTTTAGTCCTCTTTGCTCCTAGGGAGAGTTCAAGTTTGATTTGCTCCAGGACCCATTTTATTTGTCTTTTTAGCAGCCATGGTACCCATAGATCTCTTCCTCAGCACCACATTTAAAAAGGAGTTTCTTCCTATCAGTTGAACCTGTGAACTCCCCAACTCAAGGAAACATAAGAAGAGCAGCAGCATATAAGGCTGCTTGCATGAACACTTATTCATCTGAAATTAGGCAGGGTTCATTTCTCCTAGAAGATACCACTGTGTCTGCAAATTCTATCCAATCAAAAACTGAATAACAGAATAAATACAGGAAAATCTGTTATCATTCTTTGTTGTTTTCCCTTCAAGGATCAAGGAGGCAAGGATTTCCTGAAGCAAGATTCTGGATCAGATCAAAATTGAATCCTGTAAGGTCAGTTTGAGGTGAATTGGACTGCTTTCCAAATTATCATAACAGAGTCCCAACCAAACCTGTTCCAGGACAGATGTAATTTTGACTTGCTTTCCTAGCATCACATTTTTCTCCATGAACTATAATACAAGCCTCTTCTTCTGCCACAGTAGCTGAAGTGCTGACCTCATTGGATTATACATGCTAAAAGGAGACAAAGCTGTCTTTTGTATTTTCAATTCAACAACAGCAACACATTGCAGCACATTTGTCCTTCATTTTTCCAAGGACCTCAGTGAACATTAATCATTTTCTCTTGCAGATGATAAAACAGGATCCCATTAACTCTCTTAGGTTGGATCTGGTCCTGACATTCTGTTTTTGGAGTTCTTTCCCCTAGAGAAGAGGGGTGATTCTCCTTTCCCTGAAATCCCCGTGAAACGTCAACATTGACTCTAGAGGAATCCCAATTGAAAAGACTTAGATGGTGCAGAGGGTTACAGTGGGAAGGGAGGTGAAAATAATCCTGTCAAATTAATATACATCAAGTTATGATGTTGGACTGGCTTTTGGCCACCTTGTTTTAAACATTAATCCTATAACTTCTTTGCTGTTATATATACACTGGAAGAACATGATTCTTCATTATATGCCAGTAGAAATTTTTAAGCAGTTTTGTTGCAGGGGTGTAGTGAGGGTAAATGAAGAAAAGTTGCATATGTAGCTGTTTTTGCCATAAAATAAAACAAACAAAATAATATCCCAAACCATTTTGTGGTGATATCTTTAGATGGACAAGCAAAAGATGCAAAAATATATCCTCTTAGTTTACATTCCCTTAGGCTTCTTCATTAGCCCAAAATGGTATACTAGCTGACTGAGGAAGAAAAATAACAGTATTGTGGTCTTCAAGTTTACCTTGTTTTGAGGTCTTACAGGAAGTATCTGTAAACAAAGAGTTAATGTTTCTTGCAGGAAGAGACATGTGTTCTCTCTCTCTCTCTCTCCTTGGTGCCTGTGTGTATGTTTTAAAGATAGAGATCACAGTAGAGTGAAGTATCTTGGCTTAGCCAAGAATGTTTCACCTGCCATTCCACATGGGTGCAATAGAAACTAGATTCCCTCATAAATATAAAAGGAATAGTTGTGAGCTCTTGGCAGTGTGCATATATAATACTGTATGTATGGCTAATACCTAATACATTTAATATATCAATTATAGCATTATTATGTCTGGATGCATTACTAAACTTATCAAAGACACATCTTTTAGACTGAAAGGGTCTCCCTTTTTTGTCATTTGCCTTAAAAGAGATACCCAATGTAACTATTGAATTTTGAATGGTTTGGGAAGGAGGGAAGGATTCCTCTGGTTTTCACTTCACTTGTGGTAATAAAAATGAGAAAATTAAAATAATAAAAGAATCCCCATAACTTGGATCAAATATTGATAAGGAAGGAGACTGCAGTCAAGAAATCAGAAGGAGATCAGTAATGGGAAGGGCAGCTATGAAAGAACTAGAAAAGATCCTAAAGAGCAAAGATGAACAACTGAGCACTAAACTTAGAATTGCACAAGCCATTGTATTCCTCGTTACCATGTACGGATGTGAGACCTGGACAGTAAAGAAATCAGAAAGAAAGAAAATAAATTGATTTGAGATGTGGTGCTGGAGAAGAATGCTGAGGAGACTGTGCAAAGCCAAAAAGACACATAAATGGATCCTTGAATAGACTGAGCCTGAAATCTTCCTGGAAGCCAAGATTATCAAGGTGAGGTTGTCATACTTTGGACACATCATGAGAAGGCATGACAGAAAAATACAATAATGCTAGGAAAGAAGGAGGAAAGTTGAAAGAAAGGAAGACCACATGCTAGATGGATAGACTATACTAGGGAGGCCATGAGTATGAATTTGCAGGACCTAGACAGAGCAGTGGAGGCTAGGGAGTCTTGGAGATGTCTCATCCACAGGGTCACCATGAGTTGGATAGGTCACACACTCTCAGCCTCATAGAATGGCAATGGCAAACCCCCTTGGAAGAATCTTGCCAAGAAAATCCTATAATAGAGTCACCTTAGGGTTGCCATGTCAAAAATGTCTTAGAGGCACATAACAACAACAAAACAACAATATATACAGTTTAGACCCAGTGTGGTGTAGTAGTTTGAGTATTGGACTAAAACTGTATAAAATGGAATTTGAAACCCTGCTAAGCTGTAGAAACCCACTGAGGAAGTCACACACTTGAAGGCACACAACAACATATATAGTTAATATAATGTACAGCTATGTGTAACATAACATATAGTTCTTTTTGTCTCTCTGTATCTGCATATATATACACATTTATATGTACTCACTATGCAAATACTAGCTGCGAATAATCTACTTTAAAAACAACAATTAGTATTAATAAAGAAACCATGAAATACAGTTTTCTGTGCCTCAGTGGTTTTCTGCATGGTTGAGAAACTACTTTTATTAACAAGCCAGTTTTGAGAATATGAGCCAGTTGAAGAACTGCTGTAGATTCCCAATGCTCTCCTCATGACCATCTTAGTGCTTTATCTAATCATGTCAAACTTATGAAAAGTTAAGATGAAAAATTCCTACACTCTTTGTTGACCAAAGTGCTGTCATATTCAGATTGAATTTTCTCTTTCATAAACACATACCTTTAGAGCACACGTAGGCTTTAGAACATATTTATGTTATCTGTTTGTGAATTCAGATGGTGAAATTAGTTAATCCTCAGGAAATGTTCAGACATTTAAGATGTTCAAAGTGGATATGGGGCTGTGCATACTGGCGGGAAAGGCTTGGTTGGAGGTGGAACAGGGATGATGCAGGCCCTGGCTCCACCACCAGGATGATGTGATGCTACACACTGCACCACATGGCACATGATGTCACAGCGCTCCTCTGGCGCTGTGTCTGCATGACTCAGTGCCAAAGGAGCACTGTAAAGCCACAGCACAATGGCTACCATGTCCTGCAAACACCAGATCAGGTGTGTGGCGTGCGCTTGCTGCAGCCCTGATCTGGATGTAAAAGGGGCAGCTGCAGGCCACCCCTTAGGGGTGGTCTGCACAGCCCCGGTGTCACCTTTGCCCATGGTGGCTTACTAAGCCTTCAATACTATCCACCCTTATCTGACAGTAGGTCCTATTGGAGTTCAACAGGGCTAAGTTCTGATCAAGCAAATATTGGATTGTTCTGTTAGTGTTACAGATGGGGTGGAAGACATGGGCATGATTTAATTAACATGTTCTCTCTACGAATCCCTAGGTCCACCAGTGGGACTCTATGGCCAATTTCTTCCAAGCACTGCACTGGAGGATCTAGAGGTTCCTAGAGAAAATACTTTTCTATGTATTTGCGCATCCTCTGACACAATTCTATGGTCAATGGCCAATGGTCAATTTCTGGCAGGTGTTGACCACAGACATGCATTGGAGTCCCAGTTTCATTGGAGCCCTGTGCCCCAGGGAATGTGGAGGGCTCACTACATCAAAAAAAGAAAGATGCTGCTGGCATAGAGTTAATAGCAGGCCAGCAGGAATACTGTATATACTCATGTATAAATCTAGAAATTTAAGTCAAAAAATTGACCCAAAAAAACTTAGTCAACTTATCCAAGGGTCAATGTAAGTATTGTACCTTAACTCTTATTTAAAATATCCCCTGGTGAAAGGCAAGAATCTAATCTGTCCTGGAAGCATTGACCTCCCTCTACTCTTTTATCCATCCAGCCTTTAGTGCGAGCATAAAATAGTTATGCCTGCTGGAATTTTGTAAGTTCTTTGGCATTGTTTTCCTTTGCTTCATCTTTTAGATCTTTTGTTATATGACCCTAAGTTTTAGCCTCAACTTATCCATGGGTGATATCAAAATCCATTATTTTGGTCCCAAAACCTGCCCTCGACTTAAACGTAAGGTCAGCTTATAGTTGAGTATGTACAGTACTTTAAAATATGCCTTCTGTACACTACCTAAATAGTGAAAATGTGCCCACTCTTTTTTCATTAGCACTAATATGGATGTTTTGAGGATTTAGGAAAATGCTGTATAAATATTTGTTCTTAAGAGTGGACCAGGAAGTATTCAGGTTACTTCCAGTTTTTTGAGTTCCTTTCAATTCTGTAGAAGAGGATTTTTAAGATCCACTTGCTTGTGAACTAGTGCTTCTGTCCTGAAAACTGATAGTTTAAATTGGATTTTTTTTTTGTGTCTTCCAAGTTATAATTGTTTCTTCAGTGTTTCAGCATAATGGTGTTGCAATGCACTGAAGACAGAGGTTGTAAAAATGATTTACAGTGTCACACACAAATTATTCCAAAATTTAGCTGCCATTAAAATAGCCAGTTAGTAAGAGAGCAATAGAAAATAAATTGTTTATAAAAGAAAGAAAACAGCATCAACCTCATGAAGGTGGGAAAGGATTCTACAAAGAGATGGAGAATATTGTTATTTACCCTGGAACCTAACAATATAACGATGTTCCAAAATATAAAGGATAAAATTAAATGGATCCAAGGCAGATACTAGAGAAATAGATTTACACTCTATTGCTTATTTTGATGCTGGATCTGAGACAGAAGGATGTGAAAAGCAATGAACTGCACATCTCATTATTATTTATTGGGCTGTTTGTGTATATTTGAATCAGCCAAGAATACCAATGTCTTTCTATACATTGCTGGCTTCAAAGTATGCTCAGAGAATATTAATGCAGTTCATCAGAAATATGACAACCAAATGTGAAGAATTTACTTCAGGTAAGAACATGGTCAAACATCAGCATAACAATACACTACAAATAGCCAGCCTGGCAGGCATTTATTTATTTATTTATTTATTTATTTATTTGAGTAAGACACAAGTACAGGGCCTCTGTCAAGGTTTGTCAGTGTTATGGAATTCATTTTGAGATGTTTAGCCTTCTCTGTCTGAGAGCTGTGGTGCCACAACTAACTACAAATCCCAGAATTCCATCGGATATAGCCTTGACAGTTAAAGTGGTGTCAGTCGGCATTAATTCTGAAGTGTCACAGCAGTTTCAGTTGTTCAGAACTCTTTGTATGAGAGATTGGATTTAATTGAAGGTTAAAACTGTGTAGGAGGTCAGTTCTCTAGTCACATTGAGGTGACTGACAACAGGAACTTTTGCAGACCTTCCTTCTCAACACAGGAAGATCTTCTGCAGAGCTTGTAGATTTCAAACATTAGAGGTAGGGTTTGTGCATTTTCTCTTTCCTCCCACACTATAAACCCTCATTTATGGATATGATGAATGGTATGCATGTGTTCTGCATATGACGAACCTTGAAGAGAAGAACTTCATACATTGGTAACTTCTTAAACTCAAGGAAGAAGATCAAGTATTCCTGAAGAATAAAGTAGAAACTGTTTGATGCTTGTCTTGACATAATTTCCACAGCACACACTGAGCTATATTGTATGTACATCTAATTAACTGGTGTTGTTTAAAATTTGTACATAAGACAAAATGTGACTTACATTCATGTAGAAGGATTTTTTTATTATTTTTATTATTATTATTTTCAACATACAACTTCATGTCAACTACAAAAGTTGTGAAATGGTAATAAAACTATAAACTGAAGGGGGAAAAGAAACACTCCACTAACTTTGCTTCTTCTTCTTCTTTTTCCTTTAAAAAAAAGTACATTTACATTAATTTCCATGACTAAAGTGAACAACATTTTGATGGATCATGTAATAATAAAATGTAGCATACATTTAGGGGGAAATATTTTTTTAAAAGAAAAAAAAGGAAAGAAACCAGTCCCATCAACAGCATGGAAAACCCTTCATTGTTCATTGTCAAGAGACAGAAATGAAATCTCTAGGCACAGTTTTAGGCATCATAGAGGACACAGAGAGGCAATAGGTTAGTGTGCACTGTTCTGTACAAAAATACAGTCTGAATAAATTACATTGCTAGCCATAAGATTAAACTTCACTTATCAGTCATTTCATTGCATGTTTAATAATATACAGTCTACATGCTAATCCATATATTTATTTATTTATATCTCACTTATATTTCAAACACATAGATTTCTCTATATTTATTTATGTCTTTAAAATTTACATGTTAAGCTTACAAAAGCTAAACGTAGTTGTGCAAGAAATCCAAGAGAGGTGCTACATACTTGCCAGCACCGGACGGCATACTTTTAAGCTTTAAAAATACAAATATCTAGCCCTGGTTGCAACTTGGCTCTGCATGTACGTGTAAGTGTATGTGTGTGGAGGCACACACACATTTGCAAGATCAAACAATATGCGTGTCATGTAAGAATTTATCCTGTTAGTGATATAAAGCCACATACAACTTAGGTGCTAACACTTGAATACAACATTAATTATACATTAAAATGTAATCTTTCATACATATAGTCAAACATTTACGTGTTTAATTCTTTTTAGCAAGAGGTATTTCTGCTTTGCATTGCATTTACTTGTAATTCAGTGCTGAAAACTTAGTCTTGTTTAAATTTGTTGTTGTTGATCATAGTCCAATGCTGAAACCGCCACACCACACTGGCTTGTCTTGCTTGATTTACTTATGTTTAAATAATGTATAAATGATGCATCAGAATCTGAAATTATATGACAAAAATGGAGTGGGCAAGATTTTTCTCATAATTTTTAAGGATCAATACATAAAAGATTGCTCTCTGACATTATGCCAGGAGCTGTTTTGCCATGCCCATCAGGTGTGTAAACACTCTTTTAAGAGTGATGACCATAAGGCATCAGGTCACACATGGTTTGGAGAAGGATTTGACATAAGGCCTTTTTATTGTATGCCCATTGCATCTTCATTGTTTCTCCAAAGACTGGCACAAAGACTCAAGACAACAATGTGGAATTGAATCAGGCCACATGTCTTTTGCATTAACTAAGGTTGCACCAAGCATGAGCAATTTAGTCTCCAATAAATGCAGTTTGCTAACAAATTGGAAACTAGGGACTGATAAACAGTGGTCTCCAAAGGAAATGGGTAACAACAGCCTGGTTCCAAACAATAGCTCAGAAAAGAAGCCATCTCTTCCACACACCCAAGACAGTAACTTCTAAGGAAATGGCAAGAACATCCTTCCCACACCAAAGAGTATTTGTAGGTTCACTAACCCAAGGCACTCCATCCAGACTGTACTCCTTACCACAAAGGTAAAACCAGCATAGGTGTTTTGAAACCATTGTGCTTATTCCTAGTCTCCAATTTCTTGGCAGTACACTTTATTTCAGATTACATTTTCTGTTCTCATTGCATTATTTAGTTAATTCAATAAAGATGTGGCCTGATTTAATTCCATATTGCTGTCTCAAGACTTCACATGGGGGAAGGGGAAGGAATAAAAACACAGTCCAATCCCGAATTAATGTCTATCTCATAGTGCTTCTGAAGGCCACACAATCCATTTGATCTGTGTCTTTCCCATTATAAGACTTGTCCCACATAACACCACTGGTCCTACAAATTCCTTAAATGGAAATGATCATTGCTGATGAGCAGAATATCTCACAAATGTATAGCTAGCATCTGTTAATCTAAGCTCTAGCAGCTACCATCTTAGATTATTGTAATACAGCATATGTGTGAGATAAGGTACTGGTAAGGAAAAATACATGTCTCATGCCACTCAAACCACGTAAGGCTAAAATTGTTGTAACCATGATTTCAATGGAACAGAACCATCTTGTATTTGAGGTATGAATGCCACATAGTGGTATCTACAATGCAAACATTACCCACTAAGCATATATCAATGATAATGTGGTGAAATAAAAATAGGATGCAGCCAGCAGAACTGTTTCCAACTGTCAAAATTGGAGAAATTTATTCAACTGTATCCAGTTTCTGTTTGAAAATATACACCTGGGCCTATTGGAATTCCTTATATTTATTAAAGTATTTGATTTATTTCTGCTATGGCTTCATGGTGACAAGTATTGAATGATAAATGTTGCAATATAAAATATATTGACTTAGTGAAATTCTACTGAATCCAGTAGGACTGATTAGGACTTGGCTGAAAGGCTACTACTTTGAAATTGCAGAGTTGTATCATGGGCTTCTTTGGAACCACTACAAAGAATCAATAATTAAGCTTGGAGACTATGGCCCAAGAAACCTGTCCCCAAACTTCAGGATGACTGTGTCTCAACATCATCTTATAAACATTCTCCCTCTCTGGTATAACCAGTTATATTAATTCAGCAGCTGCCACTTCTGTTTTCCCTAATGGAATCTGTAATAATGAGAATCAAGAAAACCTGTCAATGAGTGGGATGGAAAAGGCACAGGCAGCAAGTTTCTACCACACAGCTGGACAAGAGTAGGTGGACTGATGACCCTAAATTATGTCACAAAGTTAGGCATTATGTTTGTACCATTGCTTACTGCTTTGTCTGTAAAGCATTTGAGAGGAACTATTGGTTTATCTAGCCCAGTACAGTATTATCTGTTCTGGCAGCAACTCCTCCAGTGCTTTTCACACTGCTAATAACTGGTGCTGCCCATGGTGAAAGGTGGGTCTTTCTTCACACAAAGACATGCTCATACAATCTGCCTAAAGTAAGCAGCATTTAATATTTTAGACTGGGGATTGTGGCAGTTGCCAACTCAGTGGCCAAATAAATATCCTTAGGCACCCCTGCAACAAATTGAAGATTTCTCTTTAAAAAATTAAAAAAAGAAAAAAATGAAGATTTCTCTTTCATCTTGACATTCTTTGCCCCCTTTTAAAAATGAGCACCCAGCAGAGATGGGCAACATGTGGCCCTCAACGTGTTGCTGGATTGCCACTCTCATCACCAGTGACTTTTGGCTATACCACATGTGCCTTATCCAATTTAAAGAAGTGAAATGGCATTTAATTAAATACAATGTTCGCTTTTTGTCTCTGTAGAGACTCCCAGAGATTTTCTCCCATGGCCAGTATCTTTCAGCTAAGAGGAAGGAAGAAGCAGGAGATAACAACATGAACAAATTGTTACCCAGTATACATCCTGTACAGAATTATCACAGGTGCATTGAATGTGGAGGTGGTTGCTACTCCTAACAATTCATACACAGCACCCAATGTTGGATGTATGGGAAGTACTAGTACCTGGAAAGCATTTTTGTGCAAACATCAGGGACCAGATTCTTTGCTGCTGTTTAAAAAAAAACACATGGTTTTTAGTAATATATAAATATGTATAAATATATTCATTATTGTGTGATGCTCTGCAGAACACTTCACTTCTTGCTGCCTGTGTGATTTGCATTAATTAAACAGTTATAGCTTTGAGGTTTTAGTATTAAGAAATTATAGAAATGTATTACAGAGCAACAATATTGAGCAGCAGTTTCATCATTCTGAAGATTGTGCTCTTGGAGGACATTCATAATAAGGTACAATTTTAATTTCCATATAGCAAAAATAACTGTTTCTAAATTTATGTATCAGAACAGTATATACCATACAAAATTATTTCAGAATAAATTGAAGATACCTAATACAGTAAACTGATGTAAACAAAAATAAATGGTGTGTTGTATATATCAATTTAAAATATAGTCTTAAAACTAGTTTTTTCATGATTTCAAGAAGCAATAAATTAAACAATAAATGCAAATAAACTGTAAGCCAATCCATTACTGCTAAAGGAGAAAATATGACCATTTTAATACTATCCTGATAATAACATATAATTTTCATAATTATTTCCCTCCATCATCACATGGAAAGGATACATTAACTAGATTATCTTTTTTAAAACATCACATCTAAAGCAAACAGCAATTTTTCAATGGACACAACTCCCAACGTTTAAAAAACAATCTCTTAGTTGTGTCACAGCTAATATTTGTCTAGTTCTGGCTTCCACTGAAGCTTCATTTTTTCCCTCCTTGGAACCCACCTATCAGCATTGCTTTGAACCATGGACACATTGCTAACCAAATATCACTCAGGAAAACGACAAGAATTTTTCAGGTGGACAACTGCAATTTGGAAATTTCATCTCGATTTCTTCCAACTAATCTTTCCATATTTAAAACAATACAGGAGTTTTTACAATGTCTTTTATATGATCTACATCACCACTTTAGTGCCTGTGTCAAAATGAATTAATGTTTATGTTTGGCATTAAGATAAACGGTGGCTTTTCCTTTCTCTGTGAACCTTAGGTTTGTACCCCGTCTCTCCTCTCCTCCTTCACTGTGACTACAATGAACAAATACAAGTTTTTGCTTCAATTTTTGATAAAGCACAGTCTAGCACTTGATCCAGGCCACCGACTGTGGCTAAATTTAACTATAGTTTATTGAAATCAACCATCTCCTTCTCCATGATTTGCAAATGGGTGGTTTTGAACAACCATATTTAAGATTAACCACAGCTTGTCAAATATGGGCTAAAAGAGGAGTTAGAGCTGAAAACTTCTGATCTCTATCTTACAGCTGTTGGGTGGGTGAGAGCCTGAAAACATGAGGCTCATGGTAGCTCTTCCCATCACAAGTATTCATGATTTGGCACAATATCAAAATGTGGTCAATATCATTTTCTCTAGCTTTGCAGGAATAAAACCACAGTTCATCTTCACCTAAAATTTTAGTGGATGGCACATACATCAAGATTTAGTTCAAGCAATACAAGATGCATCACATTATAGGAAGGGACTCATTAAAATATTTCAAGCGAACTCAATACCCAGAGAAGACTCTTGAAAATTTAGATTCTTAATTAGAACACTTGCTATAGCTAATAAAGTATTAGCTTGGAATATCATATGTTTTCTGTATACGTTTATCTTCATAGTAATAACGAATAAACATCTTCTATAAAAATAGTGGGAATGTTGCTTATGAAAACTTTACCGCAGTGTTTTGAAATCAAAATATGCTCTGGAAAATGCAGTGCATGCATGTCTCTTATTCTCTTTTATTGTCTTGAAGGAGTCAACAGATTCAGTGTGATTCTTCATGTTATTTTTCCATACTTGGTTAGATCTGAGACATAGTGTCCGACCACATAATTGGAAAAATATGTTCCACATTCTGACTTCCTGATATACCACAACTGGCTGGAAAATGTGGACTGCCAAATGTACAAGCTTGTGTTGCCAGGAAATTGCTGAGTGTACATATTAATTATTTATCTTCATTCTTCTCATCATCTGGTTCCTTAGATATTCATTTCAACAAGAATCTCAGAGAGCCAATACAACATGGAGGCAGAGGTTGGTGACTCACTACAATGTCTGAATCATATGTAATATAAATAAGCTTCTACATGATTCTTGTTCCAGCAACTCCTTTGCAGGTTACAGCCAATGCAGGTAGCCTACATTTCATTCCATCTAATTTTCTCATGAACGCTGAGGCCATCCGCATCCATCAATGGTACTGAGCTTTCCTTATAATGTATCAGCAGTTTCCATAGTTTGCCTATGGGCTGATCAGCAGGTGTAATTTTCAGTAATTCATTAAACAAGATGTTTAAATGCTACTTGCAGTAGTTGTAGCCAAAAGGTAAAGGTTGATAAATCAATATAGCAGACTGACACTCTACAAAAGTTCTAAAAACACCAAGTTAGAAAAGACAGAACAATCCTTGTGTTATTCATTTCCTTTTTTTAAAAAAAAAGGTAGCTTCCTTTAGTAGTAGTCTTCATAGTTCTTGGGGTTCAAGCAATAAAGTATGGCACCCCCAAATGAAAATATAGTTGCACCCCAGGCAAGGCCATAACCCCAGTTGAACTCATGGTATATTCTCAAATTGACTGTTTCGATGAACTTGATTGGATAAAGGACAAGGCTGCACACTTGAAGAACCACTGGGAAGAAAAAAAGAAAAAGGGAAAAAATTAAATATGAAACTTGACTCATTTTTTTAGAAGAAATAAAACAGGAACCCACCAAGAGACTTCTGCATGGTCATTTTCTGTAGACTTTAGTTCCAGTGGTGACTGGCAGCTCCCATGTTGGTGGGGAAGTGAATCCACTCTGGATTTTAGATCAGACTTTAAAGGCAGTATCCAAAGTGGTGACTCCTATCCCTAAATCAGCTTCAGCACCATGCATAGCTTAAGTCTGGATTGAAAACCAAGGTTGATTCACTCTCCCACTTACATGGGATCCACTAGCCTCCACTGATTAGAACCATACCATATGTTTAGAAATATCATACACAGCTTTTCCTGAATTCTGTGAGGGAATTGTATAATGTTAGCATACAAAAATCACTCCCAATGAAGTAAAGGGCTACAGTCCTGCCCAATACTGTTATTGTGCTAGTTATTTTTTATTTTTAAATATGCCATGCCTTTCCTCAACAAGCCCAGTGTTATTAATGGTATGTTAAAACATCATAAACTGAAGCATAAGAAGTTTTACAGAAAAATTTGACAGCAACAATAAACACAAAAAAGCATCCATAAAACTAATGCAATCCCCAGTATTTTTGCTTAGTCATGTATTAGATGAAAACTGATGGGAAATAGTTCTTAACAACTGTACAAAAATAATAGTATGTTACAGCTGAAGCTGCAGACAGTAAGCTTCTTAAAGCCCCCCCCTCTTTTTTTTTCTTTTTTTTTTCTATAAAATAACATATTTGCCACTTCAGGTGATAATAGGGTTGTTCATGCAGTTTGATAGTATCTTGTTTTTATTTCCCAACAAAAACCCAATGGGAATCATGCTGGATTAAGATACCATTGAAGCAGCATCATTCTTGAAGTATTGTAAAATGGCTGCCAAAACTTCAAGAAAAAAAGGGATCAGAGAAAAGGGAAATTACCTTCTGTCACTTCATATGAAGGGTAGTAATAACCCCCATGAAAAATTCTCAAATGTACTTCCAACAAAATGCTAAAACAAAAAAAAGGGAATCAAGAAAAAAAGAAAAAAGCAACACAATAAATAAAAACAATTACATCTCAGGATTGAAAATCTCTTTTAAAATGTTGTAACCATTTATCCCCTCAAGGCAGAGTCTACCAGTTATATGTATAGTCTTATTGAAATGACAGCTGCACAAGTATGCAGTGATAATAACTTCATATTGAGTTGTATTTATTTCAACAAAGTTTTGACAGAGGTCCTAGTGGAATGAGTAGGTCATGCAAATAATATCATCCAGATTATATTTGATCCATGCTCCAGCAGCTACCATTTTAGCCTATTGTAATGCAGCATATCTAGTCCACAGGAATAAAGTAATGCAAATATAATCCATTATATATAGGAAAAAATAATGCCATATTATGTTAAGGTTCTAAAGCAGGGGTGGGAAACCTATGGCTCTCCAGATTCTGGCAAACTGGCAACTGCACTGGTATCTCATTGGAAGTGTAGAACCTTTGGGACAGTATCTATGTGTTAAATTTCATATATAATTTGTTTTATTGTTGCTAAAACTAAATTGGGACTTAAATTGTGATTGTGATTGCAATATTCAATTATAACTGACCCCATAAAACCCAGAAAGGGGGACAAAAGCCAACATCAAAGTGCATTTTGATATTAAAATACAAATAAATAGGGTACAGTGTTATAACAGCCAATTAAATATAATTTAAACCCATTTAAAAGTGCTTCAGAGAACAAAATGAAATAGCACAACACCTCTCTCCTTAAAATACTTTCTGCAGCAGCCAATTAATTACTCAAAGTATGCCTGAATAAAATGTTCTGTGCCCAAGAGAAGGACAATAAGGAAAAGACCAAACCAGTTTCCCTTGGAAGGGAATTCCACATTTTGTAAGCAGTCACTGGGAAGGCCCTTCCTTCTGTGCTCTTCAAATATGCAGGACTGAGATTAATTCCTCCCCCAAAGAACTCATATGGGAAGACCGGGTTCTTCAGATAGGTCTGGCCTTGAGTTGTGTTTTTAATAGAACAAAACCAAAAAGAAAATTATTCCTTTTTTTTACTGACTACTCTTTGTTAATTATAGTGGCACACAGATGACTAAGCTAATGGTGTCTATATATAGATCATAATGGACTAAGAAAAAAGTTAATGATGAAATGTAATCCAGGAAAGCTCATTTATCTTGTTTGACTCTCTGTGATAAGTAATATTAATTAGGAGCTAATTATAACAGAATTCAGATGGAATTGTGTATTAGATACATATAGGCTCTGAGGCTAATCATGACTATTATTTGCCATTTTTTTGGGTAATTTTCTATGCAATATAAAGAAAGTGACATAATAATTCACAATGTTAAGATACATGTTTTCAGCAGATTTGCTTTCATTTACGATCAAAAACCAAAACTGTGCCATTCAAAGTTTTAATATACAAGTTTATGTAACCACCCCAAGGCAAAGTTTAAAAATAATTTGAAGGCAGAAGAAACAGTATGAAATAGCAGGCAGAGTATTGGTTCTGGATCTAAAACAACTAAGTTGTCCACAACCATGAAACTCAAGTGGAACAGCTATAATTGGAGTTGTGAGTAACATCTTTGAAAGGACATCATGACTATCTTTACTCAAAATGAGAAAAAACCAAATAAGTAGCAAATAATGATTGTGTTTTAATCTAGACTCGATTAGGAAGTCATCTGAACCTCAATAAAAATCACAGTAGATTGAATTCAACTATTAGACCAGTAATGGTGAACCTTTTAGGGACCGAGTGCCCAAACTCAAAGGTGTTCTAGCATTGGATGTTACCTGGTGCCAGAAGCAGAATGTCTTGGGGGGATCGGACTTATGGGGGAGCAGGACTTCCACCCTCTGTGCATGGGAGTTCCACCTACTGGGAGTGGGACTTCTGGGGGTGGGACTTCCCCAAGAGACAGCTGAAGGCCCAGGAGAGTGGGGGGAAGAGGAGAGACAGGATGCCCTCCTGCCTTTCAGTGTGCCCTCCAAAGTGGCTTCACGTGCCAGAGAGGGCACACATGCCATAGGTTCACCAACACGGTATTAGACCAACCTAAAATAGAATCAAGTCAACAAATATATCACATAACAAAAGAGGATCTAATAAACAATTATAAAGGTTGAGCCTCCCTTATCTGAACTGTTTGAGACCAGAAATGTTTTGGATATTTTCAGATTTTGGATTATTTACATATACATAATGAGATATCTTGGAGATGGGACCCAAATCTAAATACAGTTGACCCTCCTTATCCACTGATATTTTATCCATGGATTCGAGCATCCATGCTTGAAAATATTCAAAAAAGGTATAAATTCCAAATAGCAAACCTTGATATACCATTTTATATAAAGGACACCATTTTGCTCTGCCATTATATTTAATAGGACTTGAGCAGCCATGAATTTTGTCATCCATGGGGGATCCTGGAACCAGACCCCAGTAGATAACAAGGTCCCACTGTATTAAATTCATTTATATTTCATACACACCTTATTCACATAGCCTGAAGGTAATTTTATACACAATATTTTAAATAATTTTATGTGTGAAACAATTTTTGTATATACTGAACCATCAGAAAGCAACAGTGTCACTATTTCAGGCACCCATGTGAACAATTTTGTACAGTGGCCCCTTGTTATACACTGGGGTTTGGTTCCAAGATCCCCCATGGATAACAAAATCTATGGATGCTCAAGTCTCATTAAATATGACATAGCAAAATGGTGTACCTTATAAAAATTGGAAAATCAAGGTTTGATATTTGAAATTTACATATTTTTTTAACATTTTCAAACCGTGGATACTTGAATCCGTGTATAAAAAAATCATGTATAAGAAGGGCCAGCTGTATTTTAGTGTATTTCAGATGTCTGCATTCCAGATAAGGGATACTTAACTTGCATACGTTTTATTGTTCAATATGTTCAGTATCTCTCAGGCACTTTCAGTACTACTGATTGGTATATATATTCAAGCTGATTTTCTATGTTAGGTATTTGGAGCACTAGCTTAAAATGGCTTTGTTGTTCCCTTAGTGCAGGATGCAGAATGTGACGCTAGGAGAATTCAGACTCTTTTCTTCTGAAAAAGGTCTAGATTAACTGGATGATAGTATCTGACTAACTGGCTTATAGGGTTGGCAACTACCCACAATTCAGGGTCATGTATATCCATCACTGGAAGTTGGAGGGCTGCATCCATATCCAAGTCCGCACCCCATTCCAATTCTTATTTTTAAAAAAACCCATCAAAATGTTCCCTTGCTTCCTCTAGGGGGTTCTCACTTGGTCATTTTAAGCCTTTTTCAAATGGAAGTAAACTGGAAGTCATTTCTGGTTTTGAAAAGAAGAAGTCTCTCCCTTTCCTAAAGCAGCTGAGGTGAAGGTACAGTACTCCATATCCTGAGAAGGCAAGGGGGCTTTGGGTAAAAAAAAAAACTGGTGACTTGTTTGGGGCTTCAGAAATGTCTTGGTGGCTGCATACATCATGCAAGACACTTTCCTCACCCTCTCTGTAGTTCAATGAAGAATAGACAGTTCATGTTGTAAAGTGAATAAGTAGAAATAGCTATGCTTGCAGTTTTGCAACTTGGGGATGATCATGACATGGCATTAAACCTGAAATTTCAGGGACAATTCTGGCAATGGGAAATGTTTCAGAAAAATGCCAAGGAGAAGTGTGGTTTTCCCCTACCTGTCTACTAGTCTGTCTACTGTCATTCATGTCTTGCTAACCATCAAATTGGATTACTGCAATGTGCTCTTCACAAGCTGCTCTTGAAAATGATGTGAATAGTTGAACTGCTTCAATAAATGTACTTGCTTGTTTATGTGCCTGCATGATGCCTTATGGCAACTCCATGAATTTCATAGGATATTCTTAGCTGAAGAATACTCAGAGGTGGTTTTGTCAGATCCCACCATTGAAATATAGTGTACAGCACCTGGCATTCATGGGCAGCCTCCTATCCATGTACTAACCAGAGCTGACCTTGCTTAGCTTCCAAGATCAGATGGGATCTGGTCCCTTTAGGGCATTTAAGGGGAGAAGCAGACTGTCCCTTTGCATCGGCTTGGGGACGGCGTCTAAGCATGCCGTTTAGATGCCATACACTCTGACACCACCCTTATGCCACTGGGAAGCCACATGGCTGACTGCACGTGTGCCCGATTCATGGCATTTCAGTGGCGTGGCATTTACATGTGCTACAGAAAAGCCAAAAAGCCACTACCATGGCAGAAAGGGCAGCTTTTTTCCACCGCAAATAGGAATAGACTTTTTTCTGCTCCTATTTGGGATGGAAGCTGGCCTGATTGGGGCTGTGGCATGCAATGGCCAAAGCCCCAATCCGGCTCTCATCGGGCCCATCAGTTTTACCCCTTAGTTAGCTACTTGCTTGGTTACTGGTCATTTCCTGGGCAAAAAATAATCCTAACACCTGAGAAATCTGGTCAGAAAATAAAATACGATGATGATAATTTTGTACAGTTTTTGCTCAATATTCACACATCCTGAAGTGTTTCTACTCAGAAATGCTCTTGGAAACAGTGGGAGGGTATTTTGCAAAAGATTGAATTTTAGCATTAAAAGCCATGAATTCCTAGAAGAAAAGCATGTGTGCATCTTCAAAGAATAATTCCCTGAAACACTTCTGGATGTATGAATAGCAGATGCGAAACTCACAAAAATATTTGCTTTCTTTCACTGCAGAATCTTTTATTCTCAACTGCAAGGACAAAATCATCAAATATTTATATTCCTGCTCATGGATCCAAATTAGTGTGAGCCTAATATGCCTATTTTAAAACATATTCACTGGCTATCAATTTTTTTCTGGACCCAATTCAAGCTAAACCCCTGGCTAAGTGGGCTGTGTCTGAGACTTGAAAGGCTACAGGGCACTTTGGAGCATTATTCCTATCTCTGCCACATAGCTGAATCATTAAAATTTTGTTTTTGAAAAATCACCAAAAAAGTTCTTCCACATCCGATAGGGGGGAATTTCACAGTATTTGAGGGATCCTGGATTGTTTTAAGAAATTAAAATGGAAGTCAACTTCTCTTTTACTTCCTTTGGGGGTAATGTGCTTCACCTGAGCTTAAAATATGACCATGTTGTTCCCCATCTCCTTAGAAGGGAGGCAAGGGAGTCCTGGGGGCTCAAAATGATATTGGGGACCACATGCGCTCATTGACTATACGTTCCATATTCCTGGTTTATGGTATCTCAGAGACTTCCTTTTCCATATGTTTCTTGTGAAAAACTGAGATCTTTTAACAAATCTCTGCTATAGTTTCCATCTTTCTTGGATGTAAAACTATAATCAGCCAGACCAGGACTTGGTCTCTGATGGTCCCAGTAGAATCCCCTTCCCACTCTCTCTCTCCTTCTCTCCCCCCCTCCCCCCCTCCCTCCCTCTCTCTCTCTCTCTCTCTCTCTCTATATATATATATATATATACATATATTTTAAAACAGGCTTTGGGGATTTGAAACTTTTATAGGCCCAGGATAGATGCCCTTTTGTGGCATGGCAGCGGCGTACCTAGGGTTAGGGACCACGTGGCAACTGCATGGTCCCTAACCCTAGCACATACTGGCGGTGCTGTAATGGCAGCGCCCCATGTACACAGGCACCACCATTATGACATAATAGATGCATAGCATCTGCACGTCACATTGGCGCACTCAGATGTAACTAACACAGCAGAAAAGAACCCGCTTTTTGCAGGTTCTTTTTCCTGTGGAGGGAAGCCACATGGTTTGCCGGCTGCGGCTTCCCTCCAGAAGAAAAAAGGCCGCCGCCAGCCCGGACATTTTCACAGGTATGTACCGGGCCATAGTTTTCTTTGTAGTATTATTTTGAGATTGTTGGGTTTTTTTGCTGTCTTTCTGAGTTAAGTTTAAGTTTTTGGAAACTCTACGTTAGTTTGATTGTATGATATAAATCTGTTTAGGAAATGTGTGATTGAAAACCAATATATAAATACAGAAATCAAATTTTAAAAGGGGTTGATGAATTACTTTTGTTAAATGTACCTAGGCAGCAATACAGGCCTTAATTGCTATTCATAGATGCCTTCAGATATGCTGTAATGCATCCTTCATATGCTTGTGACTTTTGTGTTATTTCTGCCTACTCTGGACTATTTTTAGAATCAAACAACAGGAATACCCAAGAGAAACAGGAAAAAAAGAATGAAAATGTGACCATGCTCATATTACTGACCTATCATTCTGCTTAAAGACTATTACATTATTACCAGTGCTTGCTTGTTCTCCCACACATTCCCACTGTGGGCTCTTTTATTTAATAGTTCTCTTCATTACCCACACAAGCAGATGCCCCTATTCAAATGATACCCTTATTCAGTTTTACAGTGTACTTTAAAGTAGTTGATGGTCTACCTTCATTTTTTAAAAATCACTACTGCACCAACCACACTATTCACTGCAGAGATATCTTCAGCTGCTAATTCTAAAAAAATAAAAAATAGGAGTACAATAATGTTCTCCTGAAATTCAGGCTAGGAGGGGAGGATTGAGTTTACTGAAGAGTTCATGTGGCAGTATTCAATACACTGGATCCTAAGATAATTTAGTTTAAGGAGGCTCTTAGAAGAAATGTTTCCCATTCTGTCTTCCACTGTTTGTAGCCACTTGAAATTCCTGAAAAATCCTTGCTGGATAGTCAGAAGCACTGCTGCATAATATGAGATGGGATGCAGCAATCTGCAGGGCCAAGACTAGTCCACGTATTACACACCATTATGTAGTTGCCTCAAGCAGCAGCTAAAGGGGCATGCAAACAAGTTATTGCAGGACAGGGATATAGGCCATGCAATTTGCCCTGCATCCTGCAAGTCATCCTGCTGCATTCTGGTGCAATGCAAGAAGCATTTCCACTACCATTACAGAAGCATGGTTCAACTGCCAACCCAGCCAGCTTTTGTAGATTGGAGAGTGGGAAGCCTTATTCATTGACTCAGACAGCAAAATGCTTTGGATTGGTACAAGGTAGTGTTGGTTTGGGAATAAATGAGAAACTTTCCATTTGTGAATTTCTTTCAATTCACTTATCTTAGGTTCCAACCCAATGAAGGGATCAAATATAATAAAATATTACCTCTCCTTCTGCTAGACTTTATACATAGCTGGGATTAGTAACATCTAGGTGCTTTTTAAATTGCCTTGAGACAAAAATTCAGAAATTTGAGAAGCACTCAACCTGGATTATCCCCAAATACAATTTCTCACAAGATACAAAAAGAAACAAAAAGACAGTTGTGTTTTCTCCCTACTGAAAGACAAGAGAACTTGAACTGGAGCTTTTTAAAATACAGCACACACACCTACAATTTAGCAATGCAACCACTGGCATCTAACAGCTTTCTCATACAAAGCCCCACAGTTTTTGTGCATATAAGTAGCAGTCTTAAGCAAGTCTACCATCCTATCATTTCTGAGTCCTTCTAGATATCAAAGAAGCTTTCAGCCTGCTTATCCTTAGAACTTAATGTGATCTCTATGTCATAAAGCTAAGTATAGAGCTGATGTTTTTCACTTTCAATACAACCGCAAAGTACTCCTATTTCTTGATAACCTTCAGAGTACCTATTGCAACCCCCACCCCCCACCCCGGCCAAGACTGTTGAATAAGGCCTCAGGGATTTCTACAATTCTATAACCAAGAAGGCATGACAGGATACAACAAGGAAACTCCTAAGTGACAGGTGCAAGGAGGCTGTGAAGTGTCAGAACATGTCTTAGTAAGCTTTGGAGATCTCCCTGAGCATGAGCTACAGCTGGTCACATTCCATTAATATATTCTCTGTAAACCATTTTCAGAAGCTAAGCAGGGTCATACTTGGAAGGGTAGCCCACACAGAATACCAGATTTGGTAGGCTATATTCTGAGGAAACCAATGACAAGCTACCTCTGAGTATTCCTTGTGTAAATAAACCTGATGAAATTAATGAGGCCTACAACAACATGGAGGCAATACTTATTTTTAAATATTTCTCTTAGCCCATGTATGAACTTTGTTGTTTAGTTTCACACCCAGCTTAATTATGGTCATAGCTGATGAAATGGGAGACCATGGAGAAAACATACAGCAGAACTGCCTAGATGCCTCAGAAACAGGCTGTTTTCAGGTTTGTCATCCATGGTTTGTGCAACCCATACTATGCACTATGCAGGTGAACACAAGAGACTGTGTCTATAATTGCAGAACTTCCTCTTACTTCCCCAGGCTTCCTGTCCTTTCATCTTTAGATGACTAGTAAAGTTCCAGCTGGTTTGTAATCCATGAACTGCTGCTTTCAAACTCTGATTTGATCATTTGATGAAATCTTTAGTACTTGTAAAAACTGATATTTTAAGTGCCATTTACAGTAATTCAAATTGTTTTATTCATTTTGTTACTTTTCAACAAAGTAAAAAGTCACTACTGCAAGCATACTGCTAACTTCAACAAGGTAGTACTGCAAGGTGCAATTCCCCCCCCCCCAACCAAAAAAAAATAAAACAAGATTCACCTCAATGGAGGTGATTCTAATGAACCTCAGAAACATACTTCAAACAAACTTTTGCCCTGAATGGTAATGATGATGATGGCATTTGTAGCATATTTAGCTTCTGTTTTTTTGTCAATAACACAAATGTGTCAATATTAAAATGTTAGTCTCACTTGTTTTGTTGCGACTTAATTTCAAGCATAACTGCATAGAACTGCAATCTAAATATCACTCTGTAGTACTCCTATCTTTTCAGCAGTGCTGAGGGAAGGTTTTTTTCCTTGGTGACTCAGTAGAGTTTTCTCTGTCATAGAATAACAAACCTGGAAAGGCCAAAATTCATTTTTACCAAGCCCAGAAGCAAAGCTCTTGAGATTAGTAAAAATTTGTGTTCTGGCCCACTTCATTTGTAAATGCTCAAGCAATGCTTGGCATCCAGCCCACATTCCTATTTGGCTAGAAGCATATCCAATTTTTCATGTCCTTGGTCAAATACCTACCAGATTATCTGATCCTGCTTCGTCAATTTTTCATGTCTACTGCCCTTTTCATGTTTCTTGCTTTCTGAAATGGGCTATGTTTTGAATAACTACATTACAGTTGACATGGGAGCCAGCATCAAAGACACAAAGAGAAGTAACAAAACAAATTTAGCAGCAAAGGGCACTCTAAAATATGTTTCTAAAATAAATCATGTTTATCGTGGTCTGCAATAAAATTATATGAAGATCAAAACAATCTATCCCATGAATCTGTTTCTTTGAAAACAAAACAAGATAATAAGAGATCTTATGTAAACAAACAACAGTGTCCTCTTTTTGTGCTGAACTGCAATAGTTTAAATAAAATAATGGAAACAGCAGGGGGCAGTAGGATACCTTCCCTTATAATTATTTCAGTCCTTGAAATACTATGGGCCTATCTTTCCACATTCTTGTAAATGGAATTTTTTAAATCCATCTAGCAGAGTAGATGGTTCTGTCATTCTTTCCATTATGGGCTATCAGACAGGCTTACTGTTTCAATTCCAATACACATATGATTGACAGAATGAAGGGAAGCTATGCTTGGAAACCTCAGGTGTTTAAAAAAAAGGCAATCTGTTATCGGCCAACCAAAAAGACATGGGAATGCATATTGAGAGATGATTTCAGTATGGCCATTATGCATTGCATTAGAAAGCTCCCTTTGGATAGTCTATTTATATAGGCCTTTTAAAAAAAAACTTTCTGTGGCATACGTTCTTTCCTTAGATGCTTTGAAAAACAAAATAAAGCCTTTACTGTGAGAAAGCTATTGAAATTAGTAACAAAAAGCAAACTTAACACAATGAATGGAGAAGATAAAAACACCTTTCAATTTAATCCCATTTATTTTCATATGAATAGTTTCAAAAGCTAATACTTAAGTATTTTCAAAAGTATTAGAAAAATAGCATTTAGCTTATCAGAAAAGGGAGAGAGAGTGAGAGAGAGAGAGAGAGAGAGAGAGAGAGAGATTTTAAATAAAACTCATCAAAACTGATACATTTAAAGATTTGGCTCTTGTGACAGCTTGGAATTTTGCCAGTTATGACTACCCACAATGCATTTCAAAACAGGAATCAAAATGTTACAAAAGCAATGCCCCTCTAACAACAATGTAGGGTTATTTACTTCTATAAATAGACTGAGCGGGCAAGTGATTGCCAACTTATTTCACACAATCCTGTTCAAGGATACTTGACACCATGGACAGAGCCTATTGTGATTAGTGGTGCCTAGACAGAGACTAAGCAGCCATCAGCATGTTCACAAGTACTGTAAAATGGGTAGTCATAGTTACAGTCCCCCCCCCATTTAATCTAATTCACAATATGCATTCAGATCACAGGCAGCTACCTAACTAAAGAAAACAATTTGGCAACACAAATTTGTACTGTGGGCTGGCTATCAAGTTAGTTATTAAAACCTAACTACAATGCCATTAATTCACATCATTTAGGAGGAACAAGAATTCAGTTCTAACTGGCCAAGATGGCCAAGAGCCAGCTGTGTTAGGCCAGCAAAGAGGTATGCTGAATCCAAACCACTCCAATCATAGATCTATTTGAAATTCCTTTGTACTGTCTTCACCATGGCTTACCTTCCTGTCAGCACTGTTGCCATGTCTTTCTGGGTGCAAAGAGGTTTGGATCCTGTAACTTTCATTTCCCCTGCCCCTGCTTTACCTCATTTTTAGATCTTGTGTCAGGAAAATTTCAACAGCAGAGCAGTTCTCATGGCATAAGAGGCTTGTGCCTTATCCTAACCTGCTACAGCAGCATATTTTTAACCAGCATAACCAGAATCCAACATTTTCACAGCCATTCTTGAAAACCCTTTGATAATTACCAGGGGTTGCAACATTCATACATGAAAATAGCTCTTTAATTATTGCATGCGCTTGAGTTGTCACCTGAATAATAAATTATCATTTTAACAACAGTATGATCATGCAAAACAGGTAGAATTAAGAATTAATGTATAATCTGATAACCTATGAATGGTCTGTATGTGGGTTCTAGGGTGAGGATCAAGCCACATTCAAGTGTTCAAGAAGGATGAGTACTGCCCATGTGAAAAGATGAGTTAACTAGATCCCCTAATGGTTATCAGTCATGTGTCTGAAGAGGAAACGTCATTGTATCCACAGCAGCTCTCCACACACACCAGAATCTCTATTTTTCTTCATTCTTACACAAGGGGAGATCCTCCACAGATGTAACACAACTACCTCTTTAGGCAAGTTGCTTTTGTAGAAAGAAAGTAAAAGCAGAGTGGATGAATGTAGTGCACTCTATTCTCGATGAGTGGAACACACACCTTACCAATATCTGAACAGAGATTGAATCAAGACTTTCTGGTCCATGTGAAGAAAAGATGGTGGTGCTGTATAATTATCAACTTTAGATACACCTCTGGATCACAGGACAAAAATCACATCCATTTTCTGCACAGATGTAGAGCTGCAGTTTTCAAATTTTAATATACTTCAGAGAAAAAAATTATTTACCTGCTGCAAACAGCATGACAGCAACTGGTCTGTAGAACCTCCGTCGTGATCCCACACAGATAGAAATTAATCCAACCAAGAAAGCTATAAGAATTATAGCAGCACCTCCCAGCAGCATAGAAAGTGTAGCAATCTGCCAGTCTGTAGAAAGAAAGAAACACAGATACTTGAAGCTAACATACAGAAATTAGTATTTATGCAAAAGGCAAAGGACAGACTAGGCCATTAGTAATTCTGTGAGACTGTTTTAAGAATTTATCCACAGGGCAAAATTTTCATCCAATTTAGATAAAGTCCATGTGTTTTAATAGCACCATTCTGATACTACATATCAATTAACAGTCTTCACACTCCTTTACATAGGAACATACAGTATATACTCAGAGGCGACAGGTACATCTTGATCTTGGAAGCTAAGCAGGGTTAGCCCTGGTTAGTACTTGAATGGGAGACAGCCAACAAAAACCAATGCTGTAGGCTATATTTCACAGGAGGGAACTGCCAAAACCACCTCTGCATATTCCTTACCTAAGAAAACTCTATGAAATCCATGAGGTTGCCATAAATCTGCAGGAAACTGGAAAGAATTTGTACACATGCACACACTTCTGAACATACAAAACGATCCTATGCAAGCTTTCTCAGAAGTATGCCACACTGTGTTTGATGGGATTTACTCCTAGGAAAGTGTGCATAGGATTGAAGCTTTGGATAGTCTAGGTTTACTTTGGTTTGCCAAATTTTATTGGAAAACCATATTAAAATCAACAAGAACTATTTGCAAATGAACAAACTTGGATTAGTTAGTCATCCATGGGCCTTAAGATACCAATGGGTGCTATGTATATTTGAATAATGAATGAAAAATAAGGATGCCAAAAAGAATTGCACTTCTCTACTTCAGAGATATCAGTTCTGTACCCAATCCTACAATCCAAGGCTTGGCCTGGAGGGTATAACTGAGCCCGTCCATTGGCCATGAAGATGAATCACTGGGGCACTAAATTAAGATATAGAATCATAGAATCATAGAGTTGGAAAAGACCACAAGGACCATCCAGTCCAACCACCTGCCATGCAGGAAATCTCAATCAAAGCATCCCCGACAGATGATCATCCAGCCTCTGTTTAAAGACCTCCAAGGAAGGAGACTCCACTACACTCCGAGGGAGTGTGTTCCACTGTCCAACAGCCCTAACTGACAGGAAGTTCCTCCTAATGTTGAGGTGGAATCTCTTTTCCTGGAGCTTGCATCCATTATTCTGGGTCCTGTTCTCTGGAGCAGCAGAAAACAAGCTTGCTCCCTCCTCAATATGACATCCCTTCAAATATTTAAACAGGGATAACATATCACCTCTCAACCTTCTCTTCTTCAGGCTAAACTTCCCTAGTTCCCTAAGTCATTCCTCACAGGGCATGGTTTCCAGGCCCTTCGCCATTTTAGTCGTCCTCCTTTGGACACACTCCAGTTTCTCAACATCCTTTTTGAATTGTGGTGCCCAGAACTGGTCACAGTATTTAAGGTTGTCATCTTCAAATTTGATAAGTATGCACCCAATTCTGTCATACAAGTCATTGATAAAGATGTTGAATAGCACTGGCCCCAGAACAGAGCCCTGTGGGACCCCACTGGTCACTTCTCTCCAGGATGAAAAGGAGCCATTGTTGATCACCCTCTGGGTTCGGCTGGTCAACCAGTTATATATCCATGTAAGAGATACATTGCCTAGCTCACATTTACAAGCTTGTTTGCAAGAATATCATGGGAAACCCTGTCGAAAGCCTTACTGAAATCAAGATATACTTTATCCACAGCATTCCCTTCATCTAACAAGCTGGTAATTTTATCAGAATAAGAGATTAGATTTGTCTGGCATGACTTGTTTCTCTGAAACCCATGTCGACTTTTTGTGATTATGGAATTGCCTTCTAGATGTTCACAGACTTTCTGTTCAATGATCTGCTCTAGAATCTTTCCTGGTTTAGATGTTAGACTAACTGGATGATAATTGTTGGGATCCTCTTTTTTTCCCTTTTTGAAGATGGGGACATTTGCCCTCCTCCAGTCTGCTGGGACTTCTCCTGTTCTCCAGGAGTTCTCAAAGATTATTACCAATGGCTCCGATAGTACATTTGTCAGTTCTTTTAATAGATGGATGTAGTTCATCTGGTCCTGGAGACTTAAATTCATTTAGATTAACCAGATATTCCTCTACTATCTCTTTACTTATTCTGTGCTGAAATTCCCCTATTCTGTCCTCTGCTCCATTATCCTCAGGTTTGAACGCCCTTTTCCTTTTCTGAGAAGACTGAGGCAAAGAAGGTGTTGAGTAATTCTGTCTCTTCTCTGTCCCCTGTTAGCCTTTTGCCATCTTTTCCATGTAGTGGCCCTACCGTTTCCTTTTTCTTCCTTTTGCTATGGACATATCCAAAAAGCCCTTTTTATTGTTCTTAACCTTTCTAGCAAGCCTGAGTTCTTTCTGTGCTTTAGCTTTTCTGACTTTACCCCTACACATGCTAGCTATTTGAATTCCCCTTTGGTGATTTCCCCATTTTTCCATTTCTTATACATGTTCCATTTAAAAGTTAGCTCAGTTGTGCCTTCAGTATCTCCCTTTTGACAAACTTCCATCCATCCTGAACTCCCTTCTCTTTTAGTATTTCTGACCATGAGATCACCCCAAGTACTTCTCTAAGTGTACTGAAATCAGCTTTCCTAAAGTCTAGAATGTGTGTCTGACTATGCCTGGCTTCTCCTTTCCACTATATAACAAACTCCAGGAGAACATGGTCACTTCCACCACTTGCTTCCCGTTAATCAAGTCATCCTTGTTGGTTAGGATCAGATCCAAAACAGCTGATCTCCTTGTTGCCTCTTCCACCTTTTGGACAATGAAATTGTCTTCGAGGCAAGTGAGGAATTTGCTAGACCTTGAGGATTTGCCTGAGTTTGAATTCCAGCAAATACCAGGATAGTTGAAGTCACTTATCACTACTACATCTCTCCTTTCTGAGTGTGTAGTCATCTGTTCTAGAAAAGTGTCGTCAAATTCCTCCATCTGACTGGGGGGGGAGGGGTGGTGGTCTGTAGTAGACTTCCACCATAACATCCTTGTTGTTTCCCTCCCCTTTAATTTTTATCCAGATGCTGTCCACCTGGCTTCCAGTACTGATGTCCTGGATCTCTTCACTGGTGTAAATATCTCTGACATATAGTGATATTCCTCCTCCTTTCCTGTTTGGCCTGTTTCTCTTTAAAAAGGTTATACGCCTGTATTTCTACATTCCAGTCATGAGACTCATCCCACCAGGTTTCAGTGATGCCTATTATATCATATTTGCTTTGTTGTACTAGGAGTTCAAGTTCATCTTGCTTATTTCCCATGCTCAAGTTTTTGTAACAGAGTTTAGTACCATTACATATTCTTGTAAATATCTACTATTTTAAATAAGTCTATATAAGTTATTAATAATATTTTATTTAATAATTAAAAAGCTAATGGTTTCCAAAATATATAGCCATATGCTCCACATCAGGGATTCAAACAACTGCTGTTTTTGGCATTGCTAGAGATACTTCATCACTCTTGCTCCAGGAGAATTGTTCTATCTTATTCGGTGATGAGAGCTATGTATTGTTATGTATTGCTCAGGATGCCTTACAGTTGCATTGCTAATAGTTACACTTTCATTTCTAACTTCATTCATCTAATCATAGGTACAAAAATGAGCACAATGTTACTTATTTTGTTTTGACTCTTCCTCTAAGAACAAACTTTCATGCAAGTTTACATTACAAAGTACAGTGGGTCCTCTTCTTATGTGGAGGATCTGTTCTGGACACCCCCCCCCCCCACTTAAGGGAAAATCCTCCTATGCTCAAGACCCATAGGAAATAATAGAATGCGTGCATGTGGCTGGGTGGTGTGTGCGTGCGCCATTGTTTTTCTACCCCTTGTACGCATAAGCTGGAAGCCGTGTAAAATGCGTCCGCACGTGGTGTGAGCACATTGTAACAGGTTTTATGGTGAAACAAAAGTTGATTAGTTTCCTAACTTGGGCCTGTTACAGACGGGCTAAAAAGTACGCGTGGAGCGTGTACTAGGGTTAAGACAGGGCGGTGCTTCTGCACCGCCCTAACCCTAGTGCGCGCTGCGTGCGCACAAAATGATGGCGGCTGTTCCACACAGCCGCTGCCATCGATACGTGACAACCGCGCCGCCTCCAAATGAGGCGGCACGGTTGTGACATATTGGGGTCACGGCAGGCCGCCTAGGGTGCCCTTTCCGCACCCCCGGAAGGAGCTCCATTTCGGAGCTCCTTCCTGGTTTGGTCTGCTGGGCACAGCCTTCAGACGGCTGTGCCCAGCGGTCCAAAGGAGAAAGGGGCCAAACGGCCCCTTTCTCCTTCTCCCCGCCGCCGCGGGGTGTCCTTGGGGCTTCAAGCCCCAAGGACACCCCTTTCCAGGCTGTGGGGAAGGGGCCTTTTGCCGCTTCCCCGCAGCCTGGAAAGTGGCGGATCGGGGCTTCAGCGGCTGCCGCTCTGGCCGCTGAGACCCCGATCCGGCAGGGAAAGGTGCGCCTACAGGCCGCCCCAAAGGGGCGGTCTGTAATGTGCCTTGGTTTGTATGGTCTCCGTTCACAAAGTTGCATTAATTTTAAAATAGGACTTCTTGGCAAAAAAAATAGGGCAAATAACTGATGGCACACACCAGGTTGAACACAAAACACCCAATAATTCTGAGCTGAGATTTTCAAAGCCAATTTAATGAGTGTGGAGGGTTAAAATCCCCCAGCTAATTTAGAATATCTTACTGCAGGAGTTCTGAAGATTCTTGAAGCTAATGAAATTTAGCAAGAGCTATGGTATAACAACTCCTAAATAAAATGAACAAATTCTGTTGCACATGTATAATATTTATCTAACTTCATTCATTAAAAATACAATAAAACATCATTTAAACAACTGGCTATAAAAAAGTGAGATCAACTTTTGAAATATGTGAGTGAAAGCTGGGTAGACTAAACCTTTCTCTTCTCACACTTCTCATGGCACCATTCATCCTCCAGAAAAGCAGGGAGGTTTATGATATCTGGAGGCTTTCAGTGGAAAATGGCATCACATTTAAGGATCTCTCTTTGAAATATAAGGTGCCCAAAGGTTCTCCCATTTCTTTTATTTAAAAATACATACCATTTCAACCAGCAGTTTATCTGCATTTCTGAGACAGGTATGCTGTGGTGTTATCTTCAACTGTTTTAAGTTTTTTAATGGATCATTTACTTAATTGTTTTTAAAAAATAACTTTTATACTCTATATTGTTACATGTCTTTTGCTTCAACTTAAGCTGTAAGCTGTTTTGGGTTCTGTAGACTGTAAAAGTGGAGTTTTAAGCAAATAAATACACAAATAAATGCTTTTAGGAGTGATACTACTTCATGACAATAAATCAGTCCCATGGCTGTTGTAGGAAGAAAGGGGGCTGACTTCACTGTGGCTCTGAGAGCAGTTTTCCTATCTCAACCCTCAAGAATATCTCTGGGAATGTGGCTGTATCATTAACATGGCCTGGTTTTAGGGATATTCTGTCCTGGGAATGTAGCCAGGGAGCTAAGCTACCATTTGAAATGTCAACAATCCTTTTGGTGTTGTTTGGTAGAAGAGAGAAAGAAGAGAGAGCTTTGAATACCTTTAAAGGTTTGAATAACTTTTATTTAAGGGTATGAAATCAAACCAAAGAACTGTTAAAATCAGTCCAATCTTTGGAGTATACTTGCAAAAACTTCTGGGATAAATTCTTTGGACCAGCACTATTCAAAACAAAATAAAACATGATATCCCCCTCCCCCCAAAATAACTAGGCAATGAAAAGCCCCCAAAAGACTGTCACCAGGGATTTTTTTCTGGGGTGATAAGATAGACAGGATGCCATAGTAATAACAAAAAAGAACCTATATCAGATCCTCATCTATCTCATTTCTGATGGCTGATAGGCCCCAAAAGGTTACCTCCAATAATGATTTCAATGTCCTGGCATTTTGCAGCTTTTTGCACCATGGAAAGGCCAGATTGGGGCCACGGCTTGTAGTTGCCGTAGCCCTGATCTGGCAAGGAAAGGGGTAGCCTCCCACCAATCCTTAGAGGCTGTCTGTAGAGTCCCTTACTGATTTGACTACTATATTGTGCTTTACATGGAGCTGCCCTTGATGAGGATCCAGAAGCTACTGCTAGTGCAAAATTTAGCAACTCAACTGTTGACTGGACTACCATATAAACAGCCTATAATGCCATTCTTAAAAGAATTGCACTGGCTGTCAATATGTTTCCAGTCTGAATTCAAGGTGTTTGTAATGACATTTAAAGCCCTAAATGGCTTGGGACCTTGATACTGGAGGGAGTGCTTCTCCCCATATGTGTCTGCTCAAGGATTAAGGTCTGCCAGGGGGAGAGACTCCTCTGTGTTCCACAGTGAGGTTAATACACTCTTTTTGGGACATGGGAGAGGGCTTTCTCAGCTGTGGCATCCCAACTGTAGATTCCTCTCCCTTTGGAAACTCAGTTGGCAGCACCACTCTTTTCATTTAGGCACCAAGTTAAAACTTGGCTGTTTGTCAAGGCCACTGGGCTCATTAATTCATCCAAAATACTGCTGCACATAGTTTAAAAATCTAAATCTGTTTTAAACTCATGGTGTATAATATGTTTTAGCATATTTAAATTATTTTATTGTTTTAATTTTTTTCACTTGTTTTACTGCTTCTCTGAAATATTTTAGGGTAGGGTTTATATAGGGTGGGGTATAAATATTTTATTGATGATTATGATGATCTTCATCATTAAGAGCTCACTTTATGGTGGTTTTCAAGTTGCAGCTACTGCAGAATGCAGTTGTCTGGCTGCTGCCAGGTGTTCCATCCATGTTTAACCCCTTTAGTGAAGCCTCTGTGCTGTCTGCCTATTTTCTACTGGGCACGACTCAGTGTTCTGGTACTAGTGTACAAAGCCCTTTTATGATTTTTGAATATGATAGCTGTTACCATGCCTTCTCCCCTAGCATTCTGGTCATTCCCCGAGAAATTTATTTCAGGGAGTTCCACATGGATTGTAGAGCTGCTTAGTGACCACAAAGAGCTGGGCCTTCAGTTCAACAGCTACTATCCTGCTATGGAATTCCAGCTGAGGTTAAGCATATACCTGCACTTCTTTATTCTCTGATCTAAGATCTTCTTTTCAGGCAAGCTTTTCCATACAGAGTTTTATTAGTGCATTTTTTGAGGGGAGGGGTAATTTTTTTATACTTCATTGTTTTGATTTCTTGAATACTATTCTGAATGCTGTCACATGAAGAAGACAGACAGACAGACAGACACACTACAATAAATATAACCAGGAGCAATACTTCTATACCATATATACCATTCTATACCTGGAATTGTATAGTACAGTGATGGTGAACCTTTTCGAGGCCGAGTGCCCAAACTGCAACCCAAAACCCACTTATTTATTGCAAAGTGCCATGTCCCTCTCGCTTTCTAGTAACAAACTCTGGCAAACTCTGTGCTGGGGCGATGGCACATGTGCCCACAGAGAGGGCTCTGAGTGCCACCTCTGGCATGCGTGCCATAGGTTTGCCATCACTGGTATAGTACTTCCCTGGGTTGTTTCCTTATGAAGCCATTTTTTTTTGGGGGGGGGGATGCTTTTTAAAACCCTGTGGCTAACAAAAGTCTGTGCATGTGCTTGCACACTAGTTAGGAAAAAGTAAGGAGACAACTCTCCTAAGCAGCTCAAGGAAGGCTGGTCATGGTCAACAGGTGCAAAATAATGCCTGAAATTGGCATGGAATGGCGTATCCTGGGAAAAGACATGATTAGTTGGCTGAAAGATACAACAAAAACACTTCACACGCAATATTTTGTTACAGATCCTACTTGCTGAATTGTAAACTAAAAGAAAATGTTATAATACAAGTTTCAAACAATGATACATAGTGGCTTTCTGAATTTCTTGGTGCCTGCCATCTCCTCTGAGTGCATGAGCCAGCACTTTAACCATGTTATATTCCTCTACCACTGGTCTGTTTTATGCTTGATTCATACTTTTCACATAATATTTTTCTGTTCTAGAACAATCTTAGATACGCTTTCTGATTACATGTTTTATTATAAATTTGTTGGCATTTCCAGCTTACATCTTGATCCATGAGAAGAGCAGCTGAGTGTATGGGCCAAGAGAATCCACCTCCTTTACTCATTTCAGATTATCTGTTTTTATTGCCAGTGTTTTACACTTTGTTTGGCTATGAAAAATTGTGGTAAAGACCTGCCTTTCTGATTGCTCTTTGGATCAAATTAGTTCATTACTTCCAAAGTTACTCACTCAGCTGTGCCCTGTGTTTTTAATGTTTATCTTCTCCTACAGGCTTTGCCGCTCTGCATTCATTTTTGTAAGACTGACCAATGTGCTTTGAACAGTTTTGCTCCCACATCATTCAGCTGACTTATGGATCATCTACTTTCAGCTGTTTTAGCATATCATGCTGCTATGCCATTGGTAACATACTTCAACTCTTGTCGGCACCTGAACTCTTCTCCTCTTACTGGTTTCCAACTTAGATGTTTTTCACCATGCTGTTGTACATGCTTTTTATTATCATTGAGAAAGGCAAGATTAAGACATGCTATGGCTCTCTAAGTGAGCCAAGATTAAAAGGCTCAATCACATAACTCATCCAAAAAATACATATTATTTTAACAAATGACAGTGAAAATAGGAGTAAAACTTTATATTTAAATATATACTTTGCAAAATTTCTAAGCAAACATGCAGTGTGACTAGCAGATAAGTAATCATATGCATCAGAAGAAACCTTCAGGATATTTCTGTCATATTAGAATGGTAGTAGCTGAGTCTCCCCCCCCCCCCGTTGCTTTGATTTTTAATAACGACCTATAACTTGAAATTTAGTTGTTGTTTATAATCATAAAGCCAAAGTTTTAATTTGCCTAGCTTGTGCATAAAATTATCACTGAGGAGTTATTATTTGGCATGGTATTGCAATCATGGCAGAATCCATGGGTTTTAATTTCAAAAGACTAAAGCATACTGAATAACTGGTATATACAAAAATGAAAAGAATATACAAAAATATTTGGAAAATTATGGGGAAAACATATTTTTCAAGTATTGAGAAACTCCAATAAGAAGAATCCTGGGCAGACAAGAATTATCACAGTTCACAGGACTTATTCTGCACAAAATTTGCATGTGGGTGTTTTCCAAAGAAAACAGCACTATCTGTGTCAAAATGGGGCAGGGGAGCAGGAACAGCTTTGGAACAAGCAGATCCAATGCTAAGTCCACAGAATGCCCTGCTTGGGGAGGTTCTGATTGCTGCCACTGGTGAAACAACTTGTGCTGGAAGCTGCTTACCTGGCCCCTGCCACATCTGCCAGCGTTCTTCTCTGTCAGCAGAAAGGCAACAGTGTGGCAACCTAATCTGTTCAAGCCATCAACATTTTACCATTAGCACTGTACTCAGAATCTCACTTCAACCATTTCCTCTGTGTTGCTTGTTCTGCTCTTAATCATCATATCCATGTTCTGCTTTTTACAAGTTAAGGTTTATATATATATATATCCTAATGTTATACGTATTCCTTAATTCAGGGGCAGTGACTATTGGCATGAACTTGTGGT